>NW_028270142.1:10522794-10841104 GCF_037043375.1 Chiloscyllium plagiosum
CAGCACAGGAACAGATCCTTCATACAATCATAGAGATACACATTATGGGATCAGACCCTTCATAGAATCATAGACATACACAACACGGGAAAAGACCCGTCATAGAATCATAGAGCGACACAGTACGGGAAAAGACCCTTCATAGAATCATAGAGATACACAGTACGGGAACAGACCATTCATAGAATCATAGAGATACACAGCACAGGAACAGACCCTTCATAGAATCATAGAGATACACAGTACAGGAACAGACCCATCATAGAATCATAGAGATACACAGTACAGGAACAGAACCATCATAGAATCATAGAGATACACAGTACAGGAACAGACCCATCATAGAATCATAGAGATACACAGTACAGGAACAGACCCATCAAGAATCATAGAGATACTCAACACAGGAACAGAGCCTTCACAGAATCATAGAGTGACACAGCACAGGAACAGACACATCATAGAATCATAGAGACACACAGCACGGGAACAGACCCTTCACAGAATCATAGAGATACACAGTACGGGAACAGACCCGACATAGAATCATAGAGATACACAGCACGGGAATAGACTCTACATAGAATCATAGAGATACACAGTTTGGAAACAGACCTTCACAGAATCATAGACATACACAGCACGGGAACAGACCCTTCATAGAATCATAGAGATACACAGCACGGGAACAGACGCTTCACATAATCATAGACAAACACAGCACGGGAACAGACCCTCCATAGAATCATAGAGATACACAGCACAGGAACAGACCCTTCAGAGAATCATAGAGATACACAGCACAGGAACAGACACTTCATAGAATCAGAGAGATACACAGGACGAAAACAGACCATTCATAGAATCTTAGAGAAACACAGTACGGGAACAGACCCTTCATAGAATCATAGAGATACACAGTACGGGAACAGACCATTCATAGAAACAACGAGATACACAGAACTGGAACAGACCCTTCATAGAATCATAGAGATACACAGCACAGGAACAGACCCATCATAGAATCATAGAGACACACAGCATGGGAACAGACCCTTCACAGAATCACAGAGATTAACAGCACAGGAACAGTCATTTCATAGAATCATAGAGATACACAGTACGGGAACAGACCTATCATATAATCATAGAGATGCACAGCACAGGAACAGACACTTCATAGAATCATAGAGACATACAGCATGGGAACAGACCCTTCACAGAATCATAGAGATACACAGCACAGGAACAGTCATTTCATAGAATCATAGAGATACACAGTACGGGAACAGACCCTTCATATAATCATAGAGATACACAACACAGGAAAAGACACTTCATATAATCATAGAGACACACAGCACAGGAACAGACCCGTCATAGAATCATAGAGATACACAGTTCGGTAACAGACCTTCTTAGAATCACAGAGATACACAGCACGGGAACAAACCCTTCATACAATCAGAGAGATACACAGCACAGGAACAGACCCTTCATACAATCATAAGGAAACACAGCACAGGAACAGACACTTCATAGAATCATAAAGACACACAGCACGGGAACAGACCCTTCATAGAATCATAGAGATACACAGCACAGGAACAGACACTTCATAGAATCATAGAGATTACTCAGCACGGGAACAGACCCTTCATAGAATCATAGAGATACACAGCACAGGAACAGACACTTCATAGAATCATAGAGATACACAGCACAGGAACAGACCCTTCATAGAATCATAGAGACACACAGCACGGGAAAAGACCCTTCATACAATCATAAAGATACACAGTTTAGGAACAGACCTTCATAGAATCAGAGAGATACACAGTTCGGGAACAGACCCTTCATAGAAACATAGAGATACACAGCACGGGAACAGTCCCTTCAGAGAATTATAGAGATACACAGCACGGGAACATAGCTTTCAGAGAATCATAGAGATACTCAGCACGGGAACAGAACCTTCATAGAATCAGAGAGATACACAGCACAGGAACAGACCCATCATAGAGTCATAGAGATACACAGCACGGGAACAGACCCTTCATAGAATCATAGAGATACACAGTACGGGAACAGACGCTTCATAGAATCATAGAGATACACAGCACGGGAACATATGCTTCAGAGAATCAAAGAGATACACAGTACGGGAACAGACCCTTCATAGAATCATAGAGATACACAGTTCGGGAAGAGACCTTCATAGAATCATAGAGATATACAGCACGGGAACAGACCCTTCATAGAATCATAGAGAAACACAGCACAGGAACAGGCCCTTCATAGAACCATAGAGATACACAGAACGGGAACAGACCCTTCATAGAATCATAGAGATACACAGCACGGGAACAGACCCCTCATAGAATCATAGAGATACACAGAACGGGAAAAGACCCTTTAAAGAATCAGAGAGATACACAGCACGGGAAGAAACCATTCACACAATCACAGAGATACACAATACGGGAACAGACCCTTCATAGAATCATAGAGATACACAGCACGGGAACAGACCCTACATAGAATCATAGAGCTACACAGCACGGGAACAGGCCCTTCATAGAATCATAGAGCTGCACAGCACGGGAACAGGCCCTTCTAGAATCATAGAGATACACAGCACGGGAACAGTCCCTTCATAGAATCATAGAGATACACAGCACGGGAACACACACTTCATAGAATCAAAAATATATACAGCACGGGAACATAGCCTTCATAGAATCATAGAGATACACAGCACGGGAACAGACACTTCATAGAATCATAAAGATACAAAGTATGGGAACAGACCCTGCATAGAATCATAGAGACACACAGCACGGGAACAGACCCTGCATAGAATCATAGAGACACACAGCACGGGAACAGTCCCTTCATAGGATCATAGAGATACACAGCAGGGGAACACACACTTCATAGAATCAAAAATATACACAGCACGGGAACAGTCCCTTCATAGAATGATAGGGATACACAGCACGGGAACACACACTTCATAGAATCAAAAAAATACACAGCACGGGAACAGTCCCTTCATAGAATTATAGAGATACACAGCACGGGAACAGACACTTCATAGAATCATAGAGATACACAGCAGGGGAACAGACCCTTCATAGAATCATAGAGATACACAGTTCGGGAAGAGACCTTCATAGAATCATAGAGATATACAGCACGGGAACAGACCCTTCATAGAATCATAGAGAAACACAGCACAGGAACAGGCCCTTCATAGAACCATAGAGATACACAGAACGGGAACAGACCCTTCATAGATTCATAGAGATACACAGCACGGGAACAGACCCCTCATAGAATCATAGAGATACACAGAACGGGAAAAGACCCTTTAAAGAATCAGAGAGATACACAGCACGGGAAGAAAACATTCACACAATCACAGAGATACACAATACGGGAACAGACCCTTCATAGAATCATAGAGATACACAGCACGGGAACAGACCCTACATAGAATCATAGAGCTACACAGCACGGGAACAGGCCCTTCATAGAATCATAGAGCTGCACAGCACGGGAACAGGCCCTTCTAGAATCATAGAGATACACAGCACGGGAACAGTCCCTTCATAGAATCATAGAGATACACAGCACGGGAACACACACTTCATAGAATCAAAAATATATACAGCACGGGAACATAGCCTTCATAGAATCATAGAGATACACAGCACGGGAACAGTCCCTTCATAGAATTATAGAGATACACAGCACGGGAGCAGACCCTTCATAGAATCATAGAGATACACAGCCCAAGAACAGACCCTTCACAGAATCATAGAGATACACAGCACAGGAACAGACCCTTCATAGAATCATAGAGATACACAGCACGGGAACAGACCCCTCATAGAATCATAGAGACACACAGCATGGGAACAGTCCCTTCATAGAATCACAGAGATACACGGAACGGGAACAGACCCTACATAGAATCATAGAGCTACACAGCACGGGAACAGGCCCTTCATAGAATCATAGAGACACACAGCACGGGAACAGGCACTTCTAGAATCATAGAGATACACAGCACGGGAACAGACCCTTCATAGAATCATAGAGATACACAGCACGGGAACAGACCCCTCATAGAATCATAGAGACACACAGCATGGGAACAGTCCCTTCATAGAATCACAGAGATACACAGAACGGGAACAGACCCTACATAGAATCATAGAGCTACACAGCACGGGAACAGGCCCTTCATAGAATCATAGAGACACACAGCACGGGAACAGGCACTTCTAGAATCATAGAGATACACAGCACGGGAACAGTCCCTTCATAGGATCATAGAGATACACAGCAGGGGAACACACACTTCATAGAATCAAAAATATACACAGCACGGGAACAGTCCCTTCATAGAATGATAGAGATACACAGCACCGGAACAGACACTTCATAAAGATACAAAGTATAGGAACAGAACCTTCATAGAATCATAGAATCACACAGCACGGGAACAGTCCCTTCATAGAATCATAGAGATACACAGCACGGGAACACACACTTCATAGAATCAAAAAAATACACAGCACGGGAACAGTCCCTTCATAGAATTATAGAGATACACAGCAGGGGAACAGACCCTTCATAGATTCATAGAGATACACAGTGCCGGAACAGACCCTTCATACAATCATAGAGATACACAGTGCCGGAAAAGAAACTTCATAGAATCATAGAGATAGACAGCACAGAAACAGACACTTCATAGAATCATTGAGTTACACAGCACGGGAACAGACCCTTCATAGAATCATAGAGATACACTGCACAGGAACAGACCCTACATTGAATCATAGAGATACACAGCACGGGAACAGACCCTTCATAGAATCATAGAGATACACAGCCCGGGAACAGACCCTTCATAGAATCATAGAGATACACAGCACGGGAACAGACCCTTCCTAGAATCATAGAGATACACAGCACAGGAACAGACCCTTCATAGAATCATAGAGACACACAGCATGGGAACAGACCCTTCATAGAATCAAAGAGATACACAGCACGGGAACAGACCCTTCATAGAATAGTAGAGATACACAGCACGGGAACAGACCATTCATACAATCATAGAGATACACAGCACAGGAACAGACCCTACATTGAATCATACAGATACACAGCACGGGAACAGACCCTTCATAGAATCATAGAGATACACAGCACGGGAACAGACCCCTCATAGAATCATAGAGATACACAGCATGGGAACAGACCCTTCATAGAATCAAAGAGATACACAGCACGGGAACAGACCCTTCATAGAATAGTAGAGATACACAGCACGGGAACAGACCATTCATACAATCATAGAGATACACAGCACAGGAACAGACCCTACATTGAATCATAGAGACACACAGCATGGGAACAGACCCTTCATAGAATCAAAGAGATACACAGCACGGGAACAGACCCTTCATAGAATAGTAGAGATACACAGCACGGGAACAGACCATTCATACAATCATAGAGATACACAGCACAGGAACAGACCCTACATTGAATCATACAGATACACAGCACGGGAACAGACTCTTCATAGAATCATAGAGATACACAGCACGGGAACAGACCCCTCATAGAATCATAGAGATACACAGCAAAGGAACTGACAATTCATAGAATCATAGAGATACACATCACAGGAACAGACCCTACATAGAATCATAGAGATAGACAGCAAGGGAACAGACCCTTCATAGAATCATAGAGATACACAGCACGGGAACAGACACTTCATAGAATCATAGAGATATACATCACAGGAACAGACACTTCATAGAATCATAGAGATACACAGCACCGGAACAGACACTTCATTGAATCATAGACATACACTGCACAGGAACAGACCCTTCGTAGAATCATCGAGACACACAGTACGGGAACAGTCCCTTCATAGAATCATAGAGATACACAGCACGGGAACAGACCCTTCATAGAATCATAGAGATACACAGCACAGAAACAGACCCTTCATAGAATCATAGAGACACACAGTATGTGAACAGTCCCTCCATACAATCATAGAGACACACAGTACGGGAACAGTCCCTTCAGAGAATCATAGAGATACACAGCACGGGGACAGACCCTTCAAAGAATCATAGAGACATACAGTACGGGAACAGTCTCTTCATAGAATCAGACAGATACACAGCACGGGAACAGACCCTTCATAGAATCATAGAGACACACAGTACGGGAACAGTCCCTTCATAGAATCATAGAGATACACAGCACGGGAACAGAACCTTCATAGAATCATAGAGACACACATTACGGGAACAGACCCCTCATAGAATCATAGAAATACACAGTACTGGAAATGATCCTTCATAGAATAATAGAGATACACAGTACGGGAACAGTCCCTTCATAGAATCATAGAGATACACAGCACGGGAACAAACACTTCATAGAATCACACAGATACACAGCACGGGAACAGACCCTTCATACAATCCTAGAGATACACAGCACGGGAACAGAACCTTTGGAATCATCGAGATACACAGCACAGGAACAGACCCTTCATAGAATCGTAGAGATACACAGCACGGGAACAGACACTTCATACAATCGTAGAGATACACAGAATGGGAAAACACACTTCATCGAATCATAGAGATACGCAGCACGGGAACAGACACTTCATCGAATCATAGAGATACACAGCACGGGAACAGTCCCTTCATAGAATCACAGAGATACACAGCACGGGAACAGACCCTACATAGAATCATAGAGCTACACAGCACGGGAACAGGACCTTCATAGTATCATAGAGCTACACAGCACGGGAACAGGCCCTTCTAGAATCATAGAGATACACAGCACGGGAACAGTCCCTTCATAGAATCATAGAGATACACAGCACGTGAACACACACTTCATTGAATCAAAAATATACACAGCACGGGAACAGTCCCTTCATAGAATTATAGAGATACACAGCACGGGAACAGACACTTCATAGAATCATAGAGATACACAGAATGGGAACAGACCCTTCATAGAATCATAGAGATACACAGCACGTGAACACACACTTCATTGAATCAAAAATATACACAGCACGGGAACAGTCCCTTCATAGAATTATAGAGATACACAGCACGGGAACAGACACTTCATAGAATCATAGAGATACACAGAATGGGAACAGACCCTTCATAGAATCATAGAGATACACAGCACAGGAACAGACACTTCATAGAATCATAGAGATACACAGCACAGGAACAGACCATTCATAGAAGCATAGAGACACACAGCACGGGAAAAGACCCTTCATACAATCATAAAGATACACAGTTTAGGAACAGACCTTCATAGAATTAGAGAGATACACAGTTCGGGAACAGACCCTTCATAGAATCATAGAGATACACAGCACGGGAACTGTCCCTTCAGAGAATTATAGAGATACACAGCACGGGAACATAGCTTTCAGAGAATCATAGAGATACTCAGCACGGGAACAGAACCTTCATAGAATCAGAGAGATACACAGCACAGGAACAGACCCATCATAGAGTCATAGAGATACACAGCACGGGAACAGACCCTTCATAGAATCATAGAGATACACAGTACGGGAACAGACGCTTCATAGAATCATAGAGATACACAGCACAGGAACAGACACTTCAGAGAATCAAAGAGATACACAGCACGGGAACACACCCTTGATAGAATCAAAGAGATACACAGTACGGGAACAGACCCTTCATAGAATCATAGAGATACACAGTTCGGGAAGAGACCTTCATAGAATCATAGAGATATACAGCACGGGAACAGACCCTTCATAGAATCATAGAGAAACACAGCACAGGAACAGGCCCTTCATAGAACCATAGAGATACACAGAACGGGAACAGACCCCTCATAGAATCATAGAGATACACAGAACGGGAAAAGACCCTTTAAAGAATCAGAGAGATACACAGCACGGGAAGAAACCATTCACACAATCACAGAGATACACAAAACGGGAACAGACCCTTCATAGAATCATAGAGATACACAGCACGGGAACAGACACTACATAGAATCATAGAGCTACACAGCACGGGAACAGGCCCTTCATAGAATTATAGAGCTGCACAGCACGGGAACAGGCCCTTCTAGAATCATAGAGATACACAGCACGGGAACAGTCCCTTCATAGAATCATAGAGATGCACAGCACGGGAACACACACTTCATAGAATCAAAAATATATACAGCATGGGAACATAGCCTTCATAGAATCATAGAGATAACCAGCACGGGAACAGACACTTCATAGAATCATAAAGATACAAAGTATGGGAACAGACCCTGCATAGAATCATAGAGACACACAGCACGGGAACAGTCCCTTCATAGAATCATAGAGATACACAGCACGGGAACACACACTTCATAGAATCAAAAATATACACAGCACGGGAACAGTCCCTTCATAGAATTATAGAGATACACAGCACGGGAACAGACCCCTTCATAGAATCATAGAGATACACAGTGCCGGAACAGACCCTTCATACAATCATAGAGATACACAGTGCCGGAAAAGAAATTTCATAGAATCATAGAGATACACAGCACAGGAACAGACACTTCATAGAATCATTGAGTTACACAGCACGGGAACACACACTTCATAGAATCAAAAATATACACAGCACGGGAACAGACCCTTCATAGAATCATAGAGATACACTGCACAGGAACAGACCCTACATTGAATCATAGAGATACACAGCACGGGAACAGACCCTTCATAGAATCATAGAGATACACAGCCCAGGAACAGACCCTTCATAGAATCATAGAGATACACAGCACGGGAACAGACCCTTCATAGAATCATAGAGATACACAGCACAGGAACAGACCCCTCATAGAATCATAGAGACGTACAGCATGGGAACAGTCCCTTCATAGAATCACAGAGATACACAGAACGGGAACAGACCCTACATAGAATCATAGAGCTACACAGCACGGGAACAGGCCCTTCATAGAATCATAGAGACACACAGCACGTGAACAGGCACTTCTAGAATCATAGAGATACACAGCACGGGAACAGTCCCTTCATAGGATCATAGAGATACACAGCACGGGAACACACACTTCATAGAATCAAAAAAATACACAGCACGGGAACAGACCCTTCATAGAATCATAGAGATACACAGCACAGGAACAGACCCCTCATAGAATCATAGAGACGTACAGCATGGGAACAGTCCCTTCATAGAATCACAGAGATACACAGAACGGGAACAGACCCTACATAGAATCATAGAGCTACACAGCACGGGAACAGGCCCTTCATAGAATCATAGAGATACACAGCACGGGAACAGTCCCTTCATAGAATCATAGAGATACACAGCACGGGAACAGACACTTCATAGAATCATAGAGATACACAGCACGGGAACAGACCCTTCATAGAATCATAGAGATACACAGTGCCGGAACAGACCCTTCATACAATCATAGAGATACACAGTGCCGGAAAAGAAACTTCATAGAATCATAGAGATAGACATCACAGAAACAGACACTTCATAGAATCATTGAGTTACACAGCACGGGAACAGACCCTTCATAGAATCATAGAGATACACTGCACAGGAACAGACCCTACATTGAATCATAGAGATACACAGCACGGGAACAGACCCTTCATAGAATCATAGAGATACACAGTTCGGGAACAGACCCTTCATAGAATCATAGAGATACACAGCACGGGAACAGACCCTTCCTAGAATCATAGAGATACACAGCACGGGAACAGACCCTTCATAGAATCATAGAGATACACTGCACAGGAACAGACCCTACATTGAATCGTAGAGATACACAGCACGGGAACAGACCCTTCATAGAATCATAGAGATACACAGCCCGGGAACAGACCCTTCATAGAATCATAGAGATACACAGCACGGGAACAGACCCTTCATAGAATCATAGAGATACACAGCACGGGAACAGACCCCTCATAGAATCATAGAGACACACAGCATGGGAACAGTCCCTTCATAGAATCACAGAGATACACAGAACGGGAACAGACCCTACATAGAATCATAGAGCTACACAGCACGGAAACAGGCCCTTCATAGAATCATAGAGACACACAGCACGGGAACAGGCACTTCTAGAATCATAGAGATACACAGCACGGGAACAGTCCCTTCATAGGATCATAGAGATACACAGCAGGGGAACACACACTTCATAGAATCAAAAATATACACAGCACGGGAACAGTCCCTTCATAGAATGATAGAGATACACAGCACCGGAACAGACACTTCATAGAATCATAGAGATACACAGCAGGGGAACAGACCCTTCATAGAATCATAGAGATACACAGTGCCGGAACAGACCCTTCATACAATCATAGAGATACACAGTGCCGGAAAAGAAACTTCATAGAATCATAGTGATACACTGCACAGAAACAGACACTTCATAGAATCAATGAGTTACACAGCACGGGAACAGACCCTTCATAGAATCATAGAGATACACTGCACAGGAACAGACCCTACATTGAATCATAGAGATACACAGCACGGGAACAGACCCTTCATAGAATCATAGAGATACACAGCCCGGGAACAGAACCTTCATAGAATCATAGAGATACACAGCACGGGAACAACCCCTCATAGAATCATAGAGATACACCGCAAAGGAACTGACAATTCATAGAATCATAGAGATACACATCACAGGAACAGACCCTACATAGAATTATAGAGATAGACAGCACGGGAACAGACCCTTCATAGAATCGTAGAGATACACAGCACGGGAACATACCCTTCATAGAATCATAGAGATACACAGCATGGAAACAGACCCTTCATAGAATCATAGAGATACACAGTACGGGAACAGACCCTTCATAGAATCATAGAGATACACAGCACGGAAACAGACCCTTCATAGAATCATAGAGACACACAGTATGTGAACAGTCCCTCCATACAATCATAGAGACACACAGTACGGGAACAGTCCCTTCAGAGAATCATAGAGATACACAGCACAGGGACAGACACTTCAAAGAATCATAGAGACATACAGTACGGGAACAGTCTCTTCATAGAATCATGGAGATACACAGCACGGGAACAGACCCTTCATAGAATCATAGAGACACACAGTACGGGAACAGTCCCTTCATAGAATCATAGAGATACACAGCACGGGAACAGAACCTTCATAGAATCATAGAGACACACATTACGGGAACAGACCCCTCATAGAATCATAGAAATACACCGTACTGGAAATGATCCTTCATAGAATAATAGAGATACACAGTACGGGAACAGTCCCTTCATACAATCATAGAGATACACAGCACGGGAACAAACACATCATAGAATCACACAGACACACAGCACGGGAACAGACCCTTCATACAATCCTAGAGATACACAGCACGGGAACAGAACCTTTGGAATCATCGAGATACACAGCACAGGAACAGACCCTTCATAGAATCGTAGAGATACGCAGCACGGGAACAGACCCTTCATACAATCGTAGAGATACACAGAATGGGAAAAGACACTTCATCGAATCATAGAGATACGCAGCACGGGAACAGACACTTCATCGAATCATAGAGATACACAGCACGGGAACAGTCCCTTCATAGAATCACAGAGATACACAGCACGGGAACAGACCCTACATAGAATCATAGAGCTACACAGCACGGGAACAGGACCTTCATAGTATCATAGAGCTACACAGCACGGGAACAGGCCCTTCTAGAATCATAGAGATACACAGCACGGGAACACACACTTCATAGAATCAAAAATATACACAGCACGGGAACAGTCCCTTCATAGAATCATAGAGATACACAGCACGGGAACACACACTTCATAGAATCAAAAATATACACAGCACGGGAACAGTCCCTTCATAGAATCATAGAGATACACAGCACGGGAAGATACCCTTCATAGAATCATAGAGATACACAGCATGGGAACAGACCCTTCATAGAATCATAGAGATACACAGCACGGGAACAGACCCTTCATAGAATCGTAGAGATACACAGCACGGGAACAGACCCTTCATAGAATCATAGAGATACACAGCACAGGAACAGACCCTTCATAGAATCATAGAGATACACAGCACAGGAACAGACACTTCATAGAATCATAGAGATACACAGCACCGGAACAGACACTTCATTGAATCATAGACATACTCTGCACAGGAACAGACCCTTCGTAGAATCATCGAGACACACAGTCCGGGAACAGTCCCTTCATAGAATCATAGAGATACACAGCACGGGAACAGGCCCTTCATAGAATCATAGAGATACACAGCACGGAAACAGACCCTTCATAGAATCATAGAGACACACAGTATGGGAACAGTCCCTCCATACAATCATAGAGACACACAGTACAGGAACAGTCCCTTCAGAGAATCATAGAGATACACTGCACGGGGACAGACCCTTCAAAGAATCATAGAGACACACAGTACGGGAACTGTCCCTTCATAGAATCATAGAGATACACAGCACAGGAACAGAACCTTCATAGAATCATAGAGACACACATTACGGGAACAGACCCTTCATAGAATCATAGAAATACACAGCACTGGAAATGATCCTTCATAGAATCATAGAGATACACAGTACGGGAACAGTCCCTTCATAGAATCATAGAGATACACAGCACGGGAACAGACCCTTCATACAATCGTAGAGATACACAGCACGGGAACAGGCCCTTCACAGAATCATAGAGATACACAGCACAGGAACAGTCCCATCATAGAATCATAGAGATACACAGCACAGGAACAGACACTTCATAGAATCATAGAGATACACAGCACGGGAACAGACCCTTCATAGAATCATAGAGATACACAGTGCCGGAACAGACCCTTCATACAATCATAGAGATACACAGTGCCGGAAAGGAATCTTCATAGAATCATAGAGATACACAGCACAGGAACAGCTACTTCATAGAATCATTGAGTTACACAGTACGGGAACAGACCCTTCATACAATCATAGAGATACACAGCACAGGAACAGAACCTTCATAGAATCATAGAGACACACATTACGGGAACAGATCCTTCATAGAATCATAGAAATACACAGTACTGGAAATGATCCTTCATAGAATCAGAGAGATACACAGTACGGGAACAGTCCCTTCATAGAATCATAGAGATACACAGCACGGGAACAAACCCTTCATAGAATCACACAGATACACAGCACGGGAACAGACCATTCATACAATCGTAGAGATACACAGCACGGGAACAGAACCTTTGGAATCATCGAGATACACAGCACGGGAACAGACCCTTCATAGAATCATAGAGACACACAGTACGGGAACAGTCCCTTCATAGAATCATAGAGATACGCAAACGGAAACAGACCCATCATAGAATCGTAGAGATACACAGCACGGAAACAGACCCATCATAGAATCATAGAGACACACAGTATGGGAACAGTCACTCCATACAATCATAGAGACACACAGTACGGGAACAGTCCCTTCAGAGAATCATAGAGATACACAGCACGGGGACAGACCCTTCAAAGAATCATAGAGACACACAGTACGGGAACAGACCCTTCATAGAATCATAGCGACACACATTACGGGAACAGTCCCTTCATAGGATCATAGAGATACACAGCACAGGAACAGAACCTTCATAGGATCGTAGAGACACACATTACGGGAACAGACCCTTCATAGAATCATAGAAATACACAGTACTGGAAATGATCCTTCGTAGAATCATAGAGATACACAGTACAGGAACAGTCCCTTCATAGAATCATAGAGATACACAGCACGGGAACAAACCCTTCATAGAATCACACAGATACACAGCACGGGAACAGACCCTTCATACAATCGTAGAGATACACAGCACGGGAACAGAATCTTTGGAATCATCGAGATACACAGCACGGGAACAGACCCTTAATAGAATCGTAGAGATACACAGCACGGGAACAGACCCTTCATACAATAGTAGAGATACACAGAATGGGAACAGACACTTCATCGAATCATAGAGATACGCAGCACGGGAACAGACCATTCATAGAATCATAGAGATACACAGTACGGGAACAGACCCTTCATATAATCATAGAGATACACAGCACGGGAACAGACCCTTCACAGAATCTTAGAGATAGACAGCAAGGGAACAGTCCCTTCATAGAATCATAGAGATACACAGTGCCGGAACAGACCCTTCATACAATCATAGAGATACACAGTGCCGGAAAGGAATCTTCATAGAATCATAGAGATACACAGCACAGGAACAGATACTTCATAGAATCATTGAGTTACACAGCACGGGAACAGACCCTTCATAGAATCATAGAGATACACAGTACTGGAAATGATTCTTCACAGAATCAGAGAGATACACAGTACGGGAACAGTCCCTTCATAGAATCATAGAGATACACAGCACGGGAACAAACCCTTCATAGAATCACACAGATACACAGCACGGGAACAGACCCTTCATACAATCGTAGAGATACACAGCACGGAACAGAACCTTTGGAATCATCGAGATACACAGCACGGGAACAGACCCTTCATAGAATCGTAGAGATACACAGCACGGAAACAGACCCATCATAGAATCATAGAGACACACAGTACGGGAACAGTCCCTTCAGAGAATCATAGAGATACACAGCACGGGGACAGACCCTTCAAAGAATCATAGAGACACACAGTACGGGAACAGACACTTCGTAGAATCATCGAGACACTCAGTACGGGAACAGTCCCTTCATAGAATCATAGAGATACACAGCACGGGAACAGACCCTTCATAGAATGATAGAGATACACAGCATGGAAACTGACGCATCATAGAATCATAGAGACACACAGTATGGGAACAGTCCCTCCATACAATCATAGAGACACACAGTACGGGAACAGACCCTTCATAGAATCATAGAAATACACAGTACTGGAAATGATCCTTCACAGAATCAGAGAGATACACAGTACGGGAACAGTCCCTTCATAGAATCATAGAGATACACAGCACGGGAACAAACCCTTCATAGAATCACACAGATACACAGCACGGGAACAGACCCTTCATACAATCGTAGAGATACACAGCACGGGAACAGAACCTTTGGAATCATCGAGATACACAGTATGGGAACAGTCACTCCATACAATCATAGAGACACACAGTACGGGAACAGTCCCTTCATAGAATCATAGAGATACACAGCACGGGAACAAACCCTTCATAGAATCACACAGATACACAGCACGGGAACAGACCCTTCATACAATCGTAGAGATACACAGCACGGGAACAGAACCTTTGGAATCATCGAGATACACAGCACGGGAACAGACCCTTAATAGAATCGTAGAGATACACAGCACGGGAACAGACCCTTCATACAATAGTAGAGATACACAGAATTGGAACAGACACTTCATCGAATCATAGAGATACGCAGCACGGGAACAGACCATTCATAGAATCATAGAGATACACAGTACGGGAACAGACCCTTCATAGAATCATAGAGATACACAGCACGGGAACAGACCCTTCACAGAATCTGAGAGATAGACAGCAAGGGAACAGTCCCTTCATAGAATCATAGAGATACACAGTGCCGGAACAGACCCTTCATACAATCATAGAGATACACAGTGCCGGAAAGGAATCTTCATAGAATCATAGAGATACACAGCACAGGAACAGATACTTCATAGAATCATTGAGTTACACAGTACGGGAACAGACCCTTCATAGAATTATAGAGATACACAGAACTGGAACAGACACTTCGTAGAATCATCGAGACACACAGTATGGGAACAGTCCCTTCATAGAATCATAGAAATACACAGTACTGGAAATGATCCTTCACAGAATCAGAGAGATACACAGTACGGGAACAGTCCCTTCATAGAATCATAGAGATACACAGCACGGGAACAGTCCCTTCATAGAATCATAGAGATACACAGCACGGGAACAAACCCTTCATAGAATCACACAGAGACACAGCACGGGAACAGACCCTTCATACAATCGTCGAGATACACAGCACGGGAACAGAACCTTTGGAATCATCGAGATACACAGTATGGGAACAGTCACTCCATACAATCATAGAGACACACAGTACGGGAACAGTCCCTTCAGAGAATCATAGAGATACACAGCACGGGGACAGACCCTTCAAAGAATCATAGAGACACACAGTACGGGAACAGTCCCTTCATAGAATCATAGAGATACACAGCACGGGAACAGACCCTTCATAGAATCATAGAGACACACAGTACGGGAACAGTCCCTTCATAGAATCATAGAGATACACAGCACAGGAACAGAACATTCATAGAATCATAGAGACACACATTACGGGAACAGACCCTTCATAGAATCATAGAAATACACAGTACTGGAAATAATCCTTCGTAGAATCATAGAGATACACAGTACGGGAACAGTCCCTTCATAGAATCATAGAGATACACAGCACGGGAACAAACCCTTCATAGAATCACACAGATACACAGCACGGGAACACACCCTTCATACAATCATAGAGATACACAGCACGGGAACAGAATCTTTGGAATCATCGAGATACACAGCACGGGAACAGACCATTCATAGAATCGTAGAGATACACAGCACGGGAACAGACCCTTCATACAATCGTAGAGCTACACAGAATGGGAACAGACACTTCATCGAATCATAGAGATACACAGCACGGGGACAGGCCCTTCACAGAATCATAGAGATACACAGCACAGGAACAGGCCCTTCATAGAAACATAGAGATACACAGCACGGGAACAGACCCTTCATAGAATCATAGAGATACACAGCACAGGAACAGACACTTCATAGAATCATGGAGATACACAGCACGGGAACAGACACTTCATAGAATCATGGAGATACACAACATGGGAACAGAACCTTCATAGAATCATAGAGATACACAGTACGGGAACAGTCCCTTCATAGAATCATAGAGATACACAGCACGGGAACAAACCCTTCATAGAATCACACAGATACACAGCACGGGAACAGACCCTTCATACATTCGTAGAGATACACAGCACGGGAACAGAATCTTTGGAATCATCGAGATACACAGCACGGGAACAGACCCTTCATAGAATCGTAGAGATACACAGCACGGGAACAGACCCTTCATACAATCGTAGAGCTACACAGAATGGGAACAGACACTTCATCGAATCATAGAGATACACAGCACGGGGACAGGCCCTTCACAGAATCATAGAGATACACAGCACAGGAACAGGCCCTTCATAGAAACATAGAGATACACAGCACGGGAACAGACCCTTCATAGAATCATAGAGATACACAGCACAGGAACAGACACTTCATAGAATCATGGAGATACACAGCACGGGAACAGACACTTCATAGAATCATGGAGATACACAACATGGGAACAGACCCTTCATAGAATCATAGAGATACACTGCACAGGAACAAACCCTTCATAGAATCATAGAGATACACAGCACGGGAACAGACACTTCATAGAATTATAGAGATACACAGCACGGTAACATACCCTTCATAGAATCATAGAGATACACAGCACAGGAACAGACACTTCATAGAATCATCGAGATACACAGCACGGGAACAGTCCCTTCATAGAATCATAGAGATACACAGTACGAGAATAGACCCTTCATAGAATCATAGAGACACACAGCACGGGAACAGACCCTTCAGAGAATCATAGAGATACACAGCCCAGGAACAGTCACTTCATAGAATCATAGAGATACACAGCACAGGAACAGACCCTACATAGAATCATAGAGACACACAGCACGGGAATAGACCCTTCATAGAACCATAGAGATACACAGCACCGGAACAGACACTTCATAGAATCATAGAGATACAGAGCACGGGAACAGACCCTTCATAGAATCATAGAGATACACAGCACAGGAACAGACACTTCATAGAATCAGAGAGATACACAGCACGGGAACAGTCCCTTCATAGAATCATAGAGATACACAGTACGAGAATAGACCCTTCATAGAATCATAGAGACACACAGCACGGGAACAGACCCTTCAGAGAATCATAGAGATACACAGCCCAGGAACAGTCACTTCATAGAATCATAGAGATACACAGCACAGGAACAGACCCTACATAGAATCATAGAAACACACAGCACGGGAATAGACCGTTCATAGAACCATAGAGATACACAGCACCGGAACAGACACTTCATAGAATCATAGAGATACACAGCACAGGAACAGACCCTTCATAGAATCATAGAGATACACAGCACGGGAACAGACCCTACATAGAATCATAGAGACACACAGTACGGGAACAGTCCCTTCATAGAATCATAGAGATACACAGCACAGGAACAGAACCTTCATAGAATCATAGAGACACACATTACGGGAACAGACCCTTCATAGAATCATAGAAATACACAGTACTGGAAATGATCCTTCGTAGAATCATAGAGATACACAGTACGGGAACAGTCCCTTCATAGAATCATAGAGATACACAGCACGGGAACACACCCTTCATAGAATCACACAGATACACAGCACGGGAACAGACCCTTCGTAGAATCGTAGAGATACACAGAATGGGAACAGACACTTCATCGAATCATAGAGATACGCAGCACGGGAACAGACAATTCATCGAATCATAGAGATACACAGCACAGAAACAGACCCTTCAAAGAATCATAGAGATATACAGCACGGGAAGAGACCCTTCATAGAATCATAGAGATACACAGCACAGGAACAGTCCCTTCATAGAATCATAGAGATACGCTGTACGGGAACAGACCCTACACAGAATCATAGAGATACACAGCATGGGAACACACCCTTCCAAGAATCATAGAGATACACTGTACGGGAATACACACTTCATAGAATGACGGATATACACAGCACAGTAACACACCCTTCATAGAATCAGAGAGATACACTGTACGGGAACACACACTTCATAGAATCATAGAGATACACAGCACGGGAACATACCCTTCCTAGAGTCATAGAGATACACTGTACGGGAACACACACTTCATAGAATCATGGATATACACAGCACAGGAACACACCCTTCATAGAATCAGAGAGATACACAGCACAGGAACAGACCATTCATAGAATCATAGAGATACACAGCACGGGAACAGACCTTTCATAGAATCATAGAGATACACAGCTCGGGAACAGGCCCTTCACAGAATCATAGAGATACACAGCACGGGAACAGGCCCTTCACAGAATCATAGAGATACACAGCACAGGAACAGGCCCTTCATAGAAACATAGAGATACACAGCACGGGAACAGACCCTTCATAGAATCATAGAGATACACAGCACAGGAACAGATACTTCATAGAATCATAGAGATACACAGCACGGGAACAGACACTTCATAGAATCATAGAGATACACAACATGGGAACAGACCCTTCATAGAATCATAGAGATACACAGCACAGGAACAGATACTTCAGAGAATCAAAGAGATACACAGTACGGGAACAGTCCCTTCAGAGAATCATAGAGATACACAGCACGGGGACAGACCCATCATACAATCATAGAGACACACAGTACGGGAACATTCCCTTCAGAGAATCATAGAGATACACAGCACGGGGACAGACCCTTCAAAGAATCATAGAGACACACATTACGGGAACAGCCCCTTCAGAGAATCATAGAAATACACAGTACTGGAAATGATCCTTCGTAGAATCATAGAGATACACAGTACGGGAACAGTCCCTTCATAGAATCATAGAGATACACAGCACGGGAACAAACCCTTCATAGAATCACACAGATACACAGCACGGGAACAGACCCTTCATACAATCGTAGAGATACACAGCACGGGAACAGAACCTTTGGAATCATCGAGATACACAGCACGGGAACAGACCCTTCATACAATCGTAGAGATACACAGCACGGGAACAGACCCTTCATACAATCGTAGAGATACACAGAATGGGAACAGACACTTCATCGAATCGTGGAGATACGCAGCACGGGAACAGACACTTCATCGAATCATAGAGATACACAGCACAGAAACAGACCTTTCATAGAATCATAGAGATACACAGCTCGGGAACAGGCCCTTCACAGAATCAAAGAGATAGACAGCAAGGGAACAGTCCCTTCATAGAATCATGGAGATACACAGTGCCGGAACAGACCCTTCATACTATCATAGAGATACACAGTGCCGGAAAGGAATCTTCATAGAATCATAGAGATACACAGCACAGGAACAGATACTTCATAGCATCATTGAGTTACACAGCACGGGAACAGACCCTTCATAGAATTATAGAGATACACAGAACTGGAACAGACTCTTCGTAGAATCATCGAGACACACAGTACGGGAACAGTCCCTTCATAGAATCATAGAGATACACAGCACGGGAACAGACCCTTCATAGAATGATAGAGATACACAGCATGGAAACAGACGCATCATAGAATCATAGAGACACACAGTATGGGAACAGTCACTCCATACATCATAGAGACACACAGTACAGGAACAGTCCCTTCAGAGAATCATAGAGATACACAGCACGGGGACAGACCCTTCAAAGAATCATAGAGACACACAGTACGGGAACAGACCCCTCATAGAATCATAACGACACACAGTACGGGAACAGTCCCTTCATAGGATCATAGAGATACACAGCACAGGAACAGAACCTTCATAGAATCATAGAGACACACATTACGGGAACAGACCCTTCATAGAATCATAGAAATACACAGTACTGGAAATGATCCTTCATGGAATCATAGAGATACACAGTACAGGAACAGTCCCTTCATAGAATCATAGAGATACACAGCACGGGAACAAACCCTTCATAGAATCACACAGATACACAGCACGGGAACAGACCCTTCATACAATCGTAGAGATACACAGCACGGGAACAGAACCTTTGGAATCATCGAGATACACAGCACGGGAACAGACCCTTAATAGAATCGTAGAGATACACAGCACGGGAACAGACCCTTCATACAATAGTAGAGATACACAGAATGGGAACAGACACTTCATCGAATCATAGAGATACGCAGCACGGGAACAGACCATTCATAGAATCATAGAGATACACAGTACGGGAACAGACCCTTCATAGAATCATAGAGATACACAGCACGGGAACAGACCCTTCACAGAATCTGAGAGATAGACAGCAAGGGAACAGTCCCTTCATAGAATCATAGAGATACACAGTGCCGGAACAGACCCTTCATACAATCATAGAGATACACAGTGCCGGAAAGGAATCTTCATAGAATCATAGAGATACACAGCACAGGAACAGATACTTCATAGAATCATTGAGTTACACAGCACGGGAACAGACCCTTCATAGAATCATAGAGATACACAGAACTGGAACAGACACTTCGTAGAATCATCGAGACACACAGTATGGGAACAGTCCCTTCATAGAATCATAGAGATACACAGCACGGGAACAGACCCTTCATAGAATGATAGAGATACACAGCATGGAAACAGACGCATCATAGAATCATAGAGATACACAGAATGGGAACAGACACTTCATCGAATCATAGAGATACACAGCACGGGGACAGGCCCTTCACAGAATCATAGAGATACACAGCACAGGAACAGGCCCTTCATAGAAACATAGAGATACACAGCACGGGAACAGACCCTTCATAGAATCATAGAGATACACAGCACAGGAACAGACACTTCATAGAATCATGGAGATACACAGCACGGGAACAGACACTTCATAGAATCATGGAGATACACAACATGGGAACAGACCCTTCATAGAATCATAGAGATACACTGCACAGGAACAAACCCTTCATAGAATCATAGAGATACACAGCACGGGAACAGACACTTCATAGAATCATAGAGATACACAGCACGGTAACATACCCTTCATAGAATCATAGAGATACACAGCACAGGAACAGACACTTCATAGAATCAGAGAGATACACAGCACGGGAACAGTCCCTTCATAGAATCATAGAGATACACAGTACGAGAATAGACCCTTCATAGAATCATAGAGACACACAGCACAGGAACAGACCCTTCAGAGAATCATAGAGATACACAGCCCAGGAACAGTCACTTCACAGAATCATAGAGATACACAGCACAGGAACAGACCCTACATAGAATCATAGAGACACACAGCACGGGAATAGACCCTTCATAAAACCATAGAGATACACAGCACCGGAACAGACACTTCATAGAATCATAGAGATACACAGCACGGAACAGACCCTTCAAAGCATCGTAGAGACACACAGTACGGGAACAGTCCCTTCATAGAATCATAGAGATACACAGCACGGGAACAGACCCTTCATAGAATCATAGAGACACACAGTACGGGAACAGTCCCTTCATAGAATCATAGAGATACACAGCACAGGAACAGAACCTTCATAGAATCATAGAGACACACAGAACGGGAACAGACCCTTCATAGAATCATAGAAATACACAGTACTGGAAATGATCCTTCGTAGAATCATAGAGATACACAGTAAGGGAACAGTCCCTTCATAGAATCATAGAGATACACAGCACGGGAACACACCCTTCATAGAATCACACAGATACACAGCACGGGAACAGACCCTTCGTAGAATCGTAGTGATACACAGAATGGGAACAGACACTTCATCGAATCATAGAGATACGCAGCACGGGAACAGGCAATTCATCGAATCATAGAGATACACAGCACAGAAACAGACCCTTCAAAGAATCATAGAGATACACAGCACGGGAACTGACCCTTCATAGAAACATAGAGATATACAGCACGGGAAGAGACCCTTCATAGAATCATAGAGATACACAGCTCAGGAACAGTCCCTTCATAGAATCTTAGAGAAACACAGTACGGGAACAGACCCTACACAGAATCATAGAGATACACAGCATGGGAACACACCCTTCCAAGAATCATAGAGATACACAGCACGGGGACAGACGCTTCAAAGAATCATAGAGACACACAGTACGGGAACAGTCCCTTCATAGAATCATAGAGATACGCAAACGGAAACAGACCCATCATAGAATCATAGAGACACACAGTATGGGAACAGTCACTCCATACAATCATAGAGACACACAGTACGGGAACAGTCCCTTCAGAGAATCATAGAGATACACAGCACGGGGACAGACCCTTCAAAGAATCATAGAGACACACAGTACGGGAACAGACCCCTCATAGAATCATAACGACACACAGTACGGGAACAGTCCCTTCATAGGATCATAGAGATACACAGCACAGGAACAGAACCTTCATAGAATCATAGAGACACACAATACGGGAACAGACCCTTCATAGAATCATAGAAATACACAGTACTGGAAATGATCCTTCATGGAATCATAGAGATACACAGTACAGGAACAGTCCCTTCATAGAATCATAGAGATACACAGCACGGGAACAAACCCTTCATAGAATCACACAGATACACAGCACGGGAACAGACCCTTCATACAATCGTAGAGATACACAGCACGGGAACAGAACCTTTGGAATCATCGAGATACACAGCACGGGAACAGACCCTTAATAGAATCGTAGAGATACACAGCACGGGAACAGACCCTTCATACAATAGTAGAGATACACAGAATGGGAACAGACACTTCATCGAATCATAGAGATACGCAGCACGGGAACAGACCATTCATAGAATCATAGAGATACACAGTACGGGAACAGACCCTTCATAGAATCATAGAGATACACAGCACGGGAACAGACCCTTCACAGAATCTGAGAGATAGACAGCAAGGGAACAGTCCCTTCATAGAATCATAGAGATACACAGTGCCGGAACAGACCCTTCATACAATCATAGAGATACACAGTGCCGGAAAGGAATCTTCATAGAATCATAGAGATACACAGCACAGGAACAGATACTTCATAGAATCATTGAGTTACACAGCACGGGAACAGACCCTTCATAGAATCATAGAGATACACAGAACTGGAACAGACACTTCGTAGAATCATCGAGACACACAGTACGGGAACAGTCCCTTCATAGAATCATAGAGATACACAGCACGGGAACAGACCCTTCATAGAATGATAGAGATACACAGCATGGAAACAGACGCATCATAGAATCATAGAGATACACAGAATGGGAACAGACACTTCATCGAATCATAGAGATACACAGCACGGGGACAGGCCCTTCACAGAATCATAGAGATACACAGCACAGGAACAGGCCCTTCATAGAAACATAGAGATACACAGCACGGGAACAGACCCTTCATAGAATCATAGAGATACACAGCACAGGAACAGACACTTCATAGAATCATGGAGATACACAGCATGGGAACAGACACTTCATAGAATCATGGAGATACACAACATGGGAACAGACCCTTCATAGAATCATAGAGATACACTGCACAGGAACAAACCCTTCATAGAATCATAGAGATACACAGCACGGGAACAGACACTTCATAGAATCATAGAGATACACAGCACGGTAACATACCCTTCATAGAATCATAGAGATACACAGCACAGGAACAGACACTTCATAGAATCAGAGAGATACACAGCACGGGAACAGTCCCTTCATAGAATCATAGAGATACACAGTACGAGAATAGACCCTTCATAGAATCATAGAGACACACAGCACGGGAACAGACCCTTCAGAGAATCATAGAGATACACAGCCCAGGAACAGTCACTTCACAGAATCATAGAGATACACAGCACAGGAACAGACCCTACAAAGAATCATAGAGACACACAGCACGGGAATAGACCCTTCATAAAACCATAGAGATACACAGCACCGGAACAGACACTTCATAGAATCATAGAGATACACAGCACGGAACAGACCCTTCAAAGCATCGTAGAGACACACAGTACGGGAACAGTCCCTTCATAGAATCATAGAGATACACAGCACGGGAACAGACCCTTCATAGAATCATAGAGACACACAGTACGGGAACAGTCCCTTCATAGAATCATAGAGATACACAGCACAGGAACAGAACCTTCATAGAATCATAGAGACACACATTACGGGAACAGACCCTTCATAGAATCATAGAAATACACAGTACTGGAAATGATCCTTCGTAGAATCATAGAGATACACAGTACAGGAACAATCCCTTCATAGAATCATAGAGATACACAGCACGGGAACAAACCCTTCATAGAATCACACAGATACACAGCACGGGAACAGACACTTCATAGAATCATGGAGATACACAGCACGGGAACAGACACTTCATAGAATCATGGAGATACACAACATGGGAACAGACCCTTCATAGAATCATAGAGATACACTGCACAGGAACAAACCCTTCATAGAATCATAGAGATACACAGCACGGGAACAGACACTTCATAGAATCATAGAGATACACAGCACGGTAACATACCCTTCATAGAATCATAGAGATACACAGCACAGGAACAGACACTTCATAGAATCAGAGAGATACACAGCACGGGAACAGTCCCTTCATAGAATCATAGAGATACACAGTACGAGAATAGACCCTTCATAGAATCATAGAGACACACAGCACGGGAACAGACCCTTCAGAGAATCATAGAGATACACAGCCCAGGAACAGTCACTTCACAGAATCATAGAGATACACAGCACAGGAACAGACCCTACATAGAATCATAGAGACACACAGCACGGGAATAGACCCTTCATAAAACCATAGAGATACACAGCACCGGAACAGACACTTCATAGAATCATAGAGATACACAGCACGGAACAGACCCTTCAAAGCATCGTAGAGACACACAGTACGGGAACAGTCCCTTCATAGAATCATAGAGATACACAGCACGGGAACAGACCCTTCATAGAATCATAGAGACACACAGTACGGGAACAGTCCCTTCATAGAATCATAGAGATACACAGCACAGGAACAGAACCTTCATAGAATCATAGAGACACACATTACGGGAACAGACCCTTCATAGAATCATAGAAATACACAGTACTGGAAATGATCCTTCGTAGAATCATAGAGATACACAGTAAGGGAACAGTCCCTTCATAGAATCATAGAGATACACAGCACGGGAACACACCCTTCATAGAATCACACAGATACACAGCACGGGAACAGACCCTTCGTAGAATCGTAGTGATACACAGAATGGGAACAGACACTTCATCGAATCATAGAGATACGCAGCACGGGAACAGACAATTCATCGAATCATAGAGATACACAGCACAGAAACAGACCCTTCAAAGAATCATAGAGATACACAGCACGGGAACTGACCCTTCATAGAAACATAGAGATATACAGCACGGGAAGAGACCCTTCATAGAATCATAGAGATACACAGCTCAGGAACAGTCCCTTCATAGAATCATAGAGATACGCTGTACGGGAACAGACCCTACACAGAATCATAGAGATACACAGCATGGGAACACACCCTTCCAAGAATCATAGAGATACACAGCACGGGGACAGACGCTTCAAAGAATCATAGAGACACACAGTACGGGAACAGTCCCTTCATAGAATCATAGAGATACGCAAACGGAAACAGACCCATCATAGAATCATAGAGACACACAGTATGGGAACAGTCACTCCATACAATCATAGAGACACACAGTACGGGAACAGTCCCTTCAGAGAATCATAGAGATACACAGCACGGGGACAGACCCTTCAAAGAATCATAGAGACACACAGTACGGGAACAGACCATTCATAGAATCATAGCGACACACAGTACGGGAACAGTCCCTTCATAGGATCATAGAGATACACAGCACAGGAACAGAACCTTCATAGAATCATAGAGACACACATTACGGGAACAGACCCTTCATAGAATCATAGAAATACACAGTACTGGAAATGATCCTTCGTAGAATCATAGAGATACACAGTACAGGAACAATCCCTTCATAGAATCATAGAGATACACAGCACGGGAACAAACCCTTCATACAATCGTAGAGATACACAGCACGGGAACAGAACCTTTGGAATCATCGAGATACACAGCACGGGAACAGACCCTTAATAGAATCGTAGAGATACACAGCACGGGAACAGACCCTTCATACAATAGTAGAGATACACAGAATGGGAACAGACACTTCATCGAATCATAGAGATACGCAGCACGGGAACAGACCATTCATAGAATCATAGAGATACACAGTACGGGAACAGACCCTTCATAGAATCATAGAGATACACAGCACGGGAACAGACCCTTCACAGAATCTGAGAGATAGACAGCAAGGGAACAGTCCCTTCATAGAATCATAGAGATACACAGTGCCGGAACAGACCCTTCATACAATCATACAGATACACAGTGCCGGAAAGGAATCTTCATAGAATCATAGAGATACACAGCACAGGAACAGATACTACATAGAATCATTGAGTTACACAGTACGGGAACAGACCCTTCATAGAATGATAGAGATACACAGCACGGGAACAGACCCTTCATAGAATGATAGAGATACACAGCATGGAAACAGACGCATCATAGAATCATAGAGACACACAGTATGGGAACAGTACCTCCATACAATCATAGAGACACACAGTACGGGAACAGACCCTTCATAGAATCATAGAAATACACAGTACTGGAAATGATCCTTCACAGAATCAGAGAGATACACAGTACGGGAACAGTCCCTTCATAGAATCATAGAGATACACAGCACGGGAACAAACCCTTCATAGAATCACACAGATACACAGCACGGGAACAGACCCTTCATACAATCGTAGAGATACACAGCACGGGAACAGAACCTTTGGAATCATCGAGATACACAGCACGGGAACAGACCCTTCATAGAATCGTAGAGATACACAGCACGGAAACAGACCCATCATAGAATCATAGAGACACACAGTATGGGAACAGTCACTCCATACAATCATAGAGACACACAGTACGGGAACAGTCCCTTCAGAGAATCATAGAGATACACAGCACGGGGACAGACCCTTCAAAGAATCATAGAGACACACAGTACGGGAACAGTCCCTTCATAGAATCATAGAGATACACAGCACGGGAACAGACCCTTCATAGAATCATAGAGACACACAGTACGGGAACAGTCCCTTCATAGAATCATAGAGATACACAGCACAGGAACAGAACATTCATAGAATCATAGAGACACACATTACGGGAACAGACCCTTCATAGAATCATAGAAATACACAGTACTGGAAATAATCCTTCGTAGAATCATAGAGATACACAGTACGGGAACAGTCCCTTCATAGAATCATAGAGATACACAGCACGGGAACAAACCCTTCATAGAATCACACAGATACACAGCACGGGAACACACCCTTCATACAATCGTAGAGATACACAGCACGGGAACAGAATCTTTGGAATCATCGAGATACACAGCACGGGAACAGACCCTTCATAGAATCGTAGAGATACACAGCACGGGAACAGACCCTTCATACAATCGTAGAGATACACAGAATGGGAACAGACACTTCATCGAATCATAGAGATACACAGCACGGGGACAGGCCCTTCACAGAATCATAGAGATACACAGCACAGGAACAGGCCCTTCATAGAAACATAGAGATACACAGCACGGGAACAGACCCTTCATAGAATCATAGAGATACACAGCACAGGAACAGACACTTCATAGAATCATGGAGATACACAGCACGGGAACAGACACTTCATAGAATCATGGAGATACACAACATGGGAACAGACCCTTCATAGAATCATAGAGATACACTGCACAGGAACAAACCCTTCATAGAATCATAGAGATACACAGCACGGGAACAGACACTTCATAGAATCATAGAGATACACAGCACGGTAACATACCCTTCATAGAATCATAGAGATACACAGCACAGGAACAGACACTTCATAGAATCAGAGAGATACACAGCACGGGAACAGTCCCTTCATAGAATCATAGAGATACACAGTACGAGAATAGACCCTTCATAGAATCATAGAGACACACAGCACGGGAACAGACCCTTCAGAGAATCATAGAGATACACAGCCCAGGAACAGTCACTTCACAGAATCATAGAGATACACAGCACAGGAACAGACCCTACATAGAATCATAGAGACACACAGCACGGGAATAGACCCTTCATAAAACCATAGAGATACACAGCACCGGAACAGACACTTCATAGAATCATAGAGATACACAGCACGGAACAGACCCTTCAAAGCATCGTAGAGACACACAGTACGGGAACAGTCCCTTCATAGAATCATAGAGATACACAGCACGGGAACAGACCCTTCATAGAATCATAGAGACACACAGTACGGGAACAGTCCCTTCATAGAATCATAGAGATACACAGCACAGGAACAGAACCTTCATAGAATCATAGAGACACACATTACGGGAACAGACCCTTCATAGAATCATAGAAATACACAGTACTGGAAATGATCCTTCGTAGAATCATAGAGATACACAGTAAGGGAACAGTCCCTTCATAGAATCATAGAGATACACAGCACGGGAACACACCCTTCATAGAATCACACAGATACACAGCACGGGAACAGACCCTTCGTAGAATCGTAGAGATACACAGAATGGGAACAGACACTTCATCGAATCATAGAGATACACAGCACAGAAACAGACCCTTCAAAGAATCATAGAGATACACAGCACGGGAACTGACCCTTCATAGAAACATAGAGATATACAGCACGGGAAGAGACCCTTCATAGAATCATAGAGATACACAGCACAGCAACAGTCCCTTCATAGAATCATAGAGATACGCTGTACGGGAACAGACCCTACACAGAATCATAGAGATACACAGCATGGGGACACACCCTTCCAAGAATCATAGAGATACACAGCACGGGGACAGACGCTTCAAAGAATCCTAGAGACACACAGTACGGGAACAGTCCCTTCATAGAATCATAGAGATACGCAAACGGAAACAGACCCATCATAGAATCATAGAGACACACAGTATGGGAACAGTCACTCCATACAATCATAGAGACACACAGTACGGGAACAGTCCCTTCAGAGAATCATAGAGATACACAGCACGGGGACAGACCCTTCAAAGAATCATAGAGACACACAGTACGGGAACAGACCATTCATAGAATCATAGCGACACACAGTACGGGAACAGTCCCTTCATAGGATCATAGAGATACACAGCACAGGAACAGAACCTTCATAGAATCATAGAGACACACATTACGGGAACAGTCCCTTCATAGAATCATAGAAATACACAGTACTGGAAATGATCCTTCGTAGAATCATAGAGATACACAGTACAGGAACAATCCCTTCATAGAATCATAGAGATACACAGCACGGGAACAAACCCTTCATAGAATCACACAGATACACAGCACGGGAACAGACCCTTCATACAATCGTAGAGATACACAGCACGGGAACAGAACCTTTGGAATCATCGAGATACACAGCACGGGAACAGACCCTTAATAGAATCGTAGAGATACACAGCACGGGAACAGACCCTTCATACAATAGTAGAGATACACAGAATTGGAACAGACACTTCATCGAATCATAGAGATACGCAGCACGGGAACAGACCATTCATAGAATCATAGAGATACACAGTACGGGAACAGACCCTTCATAGAATCATAGAGATACACAGCACGGGAACAGACCCTTCACAGAATCTGAGAGATAGACAGCAAGGGAACAGTCCCTTCATAGAATCATAGAGATACACAGTGCCGGAACAGACCCTTCATACAATCATAGAGATACACAGTGCCGGAAAGGAATCTTCATAGAATCATAGAGATACACAGCACAGGAACAGATACTTCATAGAATCATTGAGTTACACAGTACGGGAACAGACCCTTCATAGAATTATAGAGATACACAGAACTGGAACAGACACTTCGTAGAATCATCGAGACACACAGTACGGGAACAGTCCCTTCATAGAATCATAGAGATACACAGCACGGGAACAGACCCTTCATAGAATGATAGAGATACACAGCACGGGAACAGACCCTTCATAGAATGATAGAGATACACAGCATGGAAACAGACGCATCATAGAATCATAGAGACACACAGTATGGGAACAGTCCCTCCATACAATCATAGAGACACACAGTACGGGAACAGACCCTTCATAGAATCATAGAAATACACAGTACTGGAAATGATCCTTCACAGAATCAGAGAGATACACAGTACGGGAACAGTCCCTTCATAGAACCATAGAGACACACAGTACGGGAACAGTCCCTTCATAGAATCATAGAGATACACAGCACAGGAACAGAACAGTCATAGAATCATAGAGACACACATTACGGGAACAGACCCTTCATAGAATCATAGAAATACACAGTACTGGAAATAATCCTTCGTAGAATCATAGAGATACACAGTACGGGAACAGTCCCTTCATAGAATCATAGAGATACACAGCACGGGAACAAACCCTTCATAGAATCACACAGATACACAGCACGGGAACACACCCTTCATACAATCGTAGAGATACACAGCACGGGAACAGAATCTTTGGAATCATCGAGATACACAGCACGGGAACAGACCCTTCATAGAATCGTAGAGATACACAGCACGGGAACAGACCCTTCATACAATCGTAGAGATACACAGAATGGGAACAGACACTTCATCGAATCATAGAGATACACAGCACGGGGACAGGCCCTTCACAGAATCATAGAGATACACAGCACAGGAACAGGCCCTTCATAGAAACATAGAGATACACAGCACGGGAACAGACCCTTCATAGAATCATAGAGATACACAGCACAGGAACAGACACTTCATAGAATCATGGAGATACACAACATGGGAACAGACCCTTCATAGAATCATAGAGATACACTGCACAGGAACAAACCCTTCATAGAATCATAGAGATACACAGCACGGGAACAGACACTTCATAGAATCATAGAGATACACAGCACGGTAACATACCCTTCATAGAATCATAGAGATACACAGCACAGGAACAGACACTTCATAGAATCAGAGAGATACACAGCACGGGAACAGTCCCTTCATAGAATCATAGAGATACACAGTACGAGAATAGACCCTTCATAGAATCATAGAGACACACAGCACGGGAACAGACCCTTCAGAGAATCATAGAGATACACAGCCCAGGAACAGTCACTTCACAGAATCATAGAGATACACAGCACAGGAACAGACCCTACATAGAATCATAGAGACACACAGCACGGGAATAGACCCTTCATAAAACCATAGAGATACACAGCACCGGAACAGACACTTCATAGAATCATAGAGATACACAGCACGGAACAGACCCTTCAAAGCATCGTAGAGACACACAGTACGGGAACAGTCCCTTCATAGAATCATAGAGATACACAGCACGGGAACAGACCCTTCATAGAATCATAGAGACACACAGTACGGGAACAGTCCCTTCATAGAATCATAGAGATACACAGCACAGGAACAGAACCTTCATAGAATCATAGAGACACACATTACGGGAACAGACCCTTCATAGAATCATAGAAATACACAGTACTGGAAATGATCCTTCGTAGAATCATAGAGATACACAGTAAGGGAACAGTCCCTTCATAGAATCATAGAGATACACAGCACGGGAACACACCCTTCATAGAATCACACAGATACACAGCACGGGAACAGACCCTTCGTAGAATCGTAGAGATACACAGAATGGGAACAGACACTTCATCGAATCATAGAGATACGCAGCACGGGAACAGACAATTCATCGAATCATAGAGATACACAGCACAGAAACAGACCCTTCAAAGAATCATAGAGATACACAGCACGGGAACTGACCCTTCATAGAAACATAGAGATATACAGCACGGGAAGAGACCCTTCATAGAATCATAGAGATACACAGCACAGGAACAGTCCCTTCATAGAATCATAGAGATACGCTGTACGGGAACAGACCCTACACAGAATCATAGAGATACACAGCATGGGAACACACCCTTCCAAGAATCATAGAGATACACAGCACGGGGACAGACGCTTCAAAGAATCATAGAGACACACAGTACGGGAACAGTCCCTTCATAGAATCATAGAGATACGCAAACGGAAACAGACCCATCATAGAATCATAGAGACACACAGTATGGGAACAGTCACTCCATACAATCATAGAGACACACAGTACGGGAACAGTCCCTTCAGAGAATCATAGAGATACACAGCACGGGGACAGACCCTTCAAAGAATCATAGAGACACACAGTACGGGAACAGACCATTCATAGAATCATAGCGACACACAGTACGGGAACAGTCCCTTCATAGGATCATAGAGATACACAGCACAGGAACAGAACCTTCATAGAATCATAGAGACACACATTACGGGAACAGACCCTTCATAGAATCATAGAAATACACAGTACTGGAAATGATCCTTCGTAGAATCATAGAGATACACAGTACAGGAACAATCCCTTCATAGAATCATAGAGATACACAGCACGGGAACAAACCCTTCATAGAATCACACAGATACACAGCACGGGAACAGACCCTACATACAATCGTAGAGATACACAGCACGGGAACAGAACCTTTGGAATCATCGAGATACACAGCACGGGAACAGACCCTTAATAGAATCGTAGAGATACACAGCACGGGAACAGACCCTTCATACAATAGTAGAGATACACAGAATGGGAACAGACACTTCATCGAATCATAGAGATACGCAGCACGGGAACAGACCATTCATAGAATCATAGAGATACACAGTACGGGAACAGACCCTTCATAGAATCATAGAGATACACAGCACGGGAACAGACCCTTCACAGAATCTGAGAGATAGACAGCAAGGGAACAGTCCCTTCATAGAATCATAGAGATACACAGTGCCGGAACAGACCCTTCATACAATCATAGAGATACACAGTGCCGGAAAGGAATCTTCATAGAATCATAGAGATACACAGCACAGGAACAGATACTTCATAGAATCATTGAGTTACACAGTACGGGAACAGACCCTTCATAGAATTATAGAGATACACAGAACTGGAACAGACACTTCGTAGAATCATCGAGACACACAGTACGGGAACAGTCCCTTCATAGAATCATAGAGATACACAGCACAGGGACAGACCCTTCATACAATCGTAGAGATACACAGCACGGGAACAGAACCTTTGGAATCATCGAGATACACTGCACGGAAACAGACCCATCATAGAATCATAGAGACACACAGTATGGGAACAGTCACTCCATACAATCATAGAGACACACAGCACGGGGACAGACCCTTCAGAGAATCATAGAGATACACAGCACGGGGACAGACCCTTCAAAGAATCATAGAGATACACAGCACGGGAACAGTCCCTTCATAGAATCATAGAGATACACAGCACAGGAACAGTACATTCATAGAATCATAGAGACACACATTACGGGAACAGACCCTTCATAGAATCATAGAAATACACAGTACTGGAAATAATCCTTCGTAGAATCATAGAGATACACAGTACAGGAACAGTCCCTTCATAGAATCATAGAGATACACAGCACGGGAACAAACCCTTCATAGAATCACACAGATACACAGCACAGGAACAGACCCTTCATACAATCGTAGAGATACACAGCACGGGAACAGAATCTTTGGAATCATCGAGATACACAGCACGGGAACAGACCCTTAATAGAATCGTAGAGATACACAGCACGGGAACAGACCCTTCATACAATAGTAGAGATACACAGAATGGGAACAGACACTTCATCGAATCATAGAGATACGCAGCACGGGAACAGACCATTCATAGAATCATAGAGATACACAGTACGGGAACAGACCCTTCATAGAATCATAGAGATACACAGCACGGGAACAGACCCTTCACAGAATCTTAGAGATAGACAGCAAGGGAACAGTCCCTTCATAGAATCATAGAGATACACAGTGCCGGAACAGACCCTTCATACAATCATAGAGATACACAGTGCCGGAAAGGAATCTTCATAGAATCATAGAGATACACAGCACAGGAACAGATACTTCATAGAATCATTGAGTTACACAGCACGGGAACAGACCCTTCATAGAATCATAGAGATACACAGAACTGGAACAGACACTTCGTAGAATCATCGAGACACACAGTACGGGAACAGTCCCTTCATAGAATCATAGAGATACACAGCACGGGAACAGACCCTTCATAGAATGATAGAGATACACAGCATGGAAACAGACGCATCATAGAATCATAGAGACACACAGTATGGGAACAGTCCCTCCATACAATCATAGAGACACACAGTACGGGAACAGACCCTTCATAGAATCATAGAAATACACAGTACTGGAAATGATCCTTCACAGAATCAGAGAGATACACAGTACGGGAACAGTCCCTTCATAGAATCATAGAGATACACAGCACGGGAACAAACCCTTCATAGAATCACACAGATACACAGCACGGGAACAGACCCTTCATACAATCGTAGAGATACACAGCACGGGAACAGAACCTTTGGAATCATCGAGATACACAGTATGGGAACAGTCACTCCATACAATCATAGAGACACACAGTACGGGAACAGTCCCTTCAGAGAATCATAGAGATACACAGCACGGGGACAGACCCTTCAAAGAATCATAGAGACACACAGTACGGGAACAGTCCCTTCATAGAATCATAGAGATACACAGCACGGGAACAGACCCTTCATAGAATCATAGAGACACACAGTACGGGAACAGTCCCTTCATAGAATCATAGAGATACACAGCACAGGAACAGAACATTCATAGAATCATAGAGACACACATTACGGGAACAGACCCTTCATAGAATCATAGAAATACACAGTACTGGAAATAATCCTTCGTAGAATCATAGAGATACACAGTACGGGAACAGTCCCTTCATAGAATCATAGAGATACACAGCACGGGAACAAACCCTTCATAGAATCACACAGATACACAGCACGGGAACACACCCTTCATACAATCGTAGAGATACACAGCACGGGAACAGAATCTTTGGAATCATCGAGATACACAGCACGGGAACAGACCCTTCATAGAATCGTAGAGATACACAGCACGGGAACAGACCCTTCATACAATCGTAGAGATACACAGAATGGGAACAGACACTTCATCGAATCATAGAGATACACAGCACGGGGACAGGCCCTTCACAGAATCATAGAGATACACAGCACAGGAACAGGCCCTTCATAGAAACATAGAGATACACAGCACGGGAACAGACCCTTCATAGATTCATAGAGATACACAGCACAGGAACAGACACTTCATAGAATCATGGAGATACACAGCACGGGAACAGACACTTCATAGAATCATAGAGATACACAACATGGGAACAGACCCTTCATAGAATCATAGAGATACACTGCACAGGAACAAACCCTTCATAGAATCATAGAGATACACAGCACGGGAACAGACACTTCATAGAATCATAGAGATACACAGCACGGTAACATACCCTTCATAGAATCATAGAGATACACAGCACAGGAACAGACACTTCATAGAATCAGAGAGATACACAGCACGGGAACAGTCCCTTCATAGAATCATAGAGATACACAGTACGAGAATAGACCCTTCATAGAATCATAGAGACACACAGCACGGGAACAGACCCTTCAGAGAATCATAGAGATACACAGCCCAGGAACAGTCACTTCACAGAATCATAGAGATACACAGCACAGGAACAGACCCTACATAGAATCATAGAGACACACAGCACGGGAATAGACCCTTCATAAAACCATAGAGATACACAGCACCGGAACAGACACTTCATGGAATCATAGAGATACACAGCACGGAACAGACCCTTCAAAGCATCGTAGAGACACACAGTACGGGAACAGTCCCTTCATAGAATCATAGAGATACACAGCACGGGAACAGACCCTTCATAGAATCATAGAGACACACAGTACGGGAACAGTCCCTTCATAGAATCATAGAGATACACAGCACAGGAACAGAACCTTCATAGAATCATAGAGATACACAGCACGGAACAGACCCTTCAAAGAATCATAGAGACACACAGTACGGGAACAGTCCCTTCATAGGATCATAGAGATACACAGCACAGGAACAGAACCTTCATAGAATCATAGAGACACACATTACGGGAACAGACCCTTCATAGAATCATAGAAATACACAGTACTGGAAATGATCCTTCGTAGAATCATAGAGATACACAGTACGGGAACAAACCCTTCATAGAATCACACAGATACACAGCACGGGAACAGACCCTTTGGAATCATCGAGATACACAGCACGGGAACAGACCCTTAATAGAATCGTAGAGATACACAGCACGGGAACAGACCCTTCATACAATAGTAGAGATACACAGAATGGGAACAGACACTTCATCGAATCATAGAGATACGCAGTACGGGAACAGACCCTTCATAGAATCATAGAGATACACAGCACGGGAACAGACCCTTCACAGAATCTGAGAGATAGACAGCCCAGGAACAGTCCCTTCATAGAATCATAGAGATACACAGTGCCGGAACAGACCCTTCATACAATCATAGAGATACACAGTGCCGGAAAGGAATCTTCATAGAATCATAGAGATACACAGCACAGGAACAGATACTTCATAGAATCATTGAGTTACACAGTACGGGAACAGACCCTTCATAGAATCATAGAGATACACAGCACGGGAACAGACCCTTCATAGAATGATAGAGATACACAGCATGGAAACAGACGCATCATAGAATCATAGAGACACACAGTATGGGAACAGTCCCTCCATACAATCATAGAGACACACAGTACGGGAACAGACCCTTCATAGAATCATAGAAATACACAGTACTGGAAATGATCCTTCACAGAATCAGAGAGATACACAGTACGGGAACAGTCCCTTCATAGAATCATAGAGATACACAGCACGGGAACAAACCCTTCATAGAATCAGAGAGATACACAGCACGGGAACAGACCCCTCATAGAATCATAGAGATACACCGCAAAGGAACTGACAATTCATAGAATCATAGAGATACACATCACAGGAACAGACCCTACATAGAATTATAGAGATAGACAGCACGGGAACAGACCCTTCATAGAATCGTAGAGATACACAGCACGGGAACATACCCTTCATAGAATCATAGAGACACACAGCACGGGAATAGACCCTTCATAAAACCATAGAGATACACAGCACCGGAACAGACACTTCATAGAATCATAGAGATACACAGCACGGAACTGACCCTTCTCAGAATCTTAGAGATAGACAGCAAGGGAACAGTCCCTTCATAGAATCATAGAGATACACAGTGCCGGAACAGACCCTTCATACAATCATAGAGATACACAGTGCCGGAAAGGAATCTTCATAGAATCATAGAGATACACAGCACAGGAACAGATACTTCATAGAATCATTGAGTTACACAGCACGGGAACAGACCCTTCATAGAATTATAGAGATACACAGAACTGGAACAGACTCTTCGTAGAATCATCGAGACACACAGTACGGGAACAGTCCCTTCATAGAATCATAGAGATACACAGCACGGGAACAGACCCTTCATAGAATGATAGAGATACACAGCATGGAAACAGACGCATCATAGAATCATAGAGACACACAGTATGGGAACAGTCACTCCATACATCATAGAGATACACAGTACGGGAACAGTCCCTTCATAGAATCATAGAGACACACAGCACAGAAACAGACCCTTCATAGAATCATAGAGATACACAGCACCGGAACACACCCTTCATAGAAACATAGAGATACACAGCACGGGAACAGACCCTTCAAAGAATCATAGAGATACACAGCACAGGAACAGACCCTTCATAGAATCATAGAGATACACCGCATGGGAACAGACCCTTCATAGCATCATAGAGATACACAGTACGGGAACAGACGCTTCACATAATCATAGACAAACACAGCACGGAACAGACCCTTCATAGAATCATAGAGATGCACAGCACGGGAACAGACCCTTCATAGAATCATAGAGATACACAGCACGGGAACAGACCCTTCATATCATCTTAGAGATACACAGCACCGGAAAAGACCCTTCATAGAATCATAGAGATACACAGCACGGGAACAGACCCGCCGTAGAATCATAGAGATACACAGCACAGGAACAGACCTTTCATAGAATCATAGAGATACACAACACAGGAACAGACCCTTCAAAGAATCAGAGAGATACACAGCACGGGAACAGACCCTTCATAGAATCATGGAGATCCACAGCACAGGAACAGACCCTTCATAGAATCATAGAGATACACAGCACTGGAACAGACCCTTCATAGAATCATAGAGATACAAAGCACGGGAACAGACCCTTCATAGAATCATAGAGATACACAGTACGGGAACAGACCCTTCATGGAATCATAGAGATACACAGCACAGGAACAGACCCTTCATAGAATTATAGAGATACACAGCACGGGAACAGACCCTTCATAGAATCATAGAGACACACAGCACAGAAACAGACCCTACATAGAATCATAGAGATACATAGCACGTGAACAGACCCGCCATAGAATCATAGAGATACACAGCACAGGAACAGACCATTCATACAATCATAGAGATACATAGCACAGGAACAGACCCTTCATAGAATTTTAGAGATACACAGCACGGGAACAGACCCTTCATAGAATCATAGAGATTCACAGCACAGAAACCGACCCTACTCAGAATCATAGAGATACACATTACGGGAACAGTCCCTTCATAGAATCATAGTGATACACTGCACAGGAACAGACCCTTCATAGAATCACAGAGATACACAGCACGGGAACTGACCCTTCATAGAATCATAGAGATACACCGCACGGGAACAGACCCTTCATATAATCATAGAGATACACAGCACTGGAACAGACCCTTCAGAGCATTATAGAGATACACAGTACGGAAACAGACGCTTCACATAATCATAGACAAACACAGCACGGAACAGACCCTTCATAGAATCATAGAGATGCACAGCACGGGAACAGACCCTTCATAGAATCATAGAGATACACAGCACAGGAACAGACCAATCATAGAATCATGGAGATACACAGCACGGGAACAGACCATTCATAGAATCACAGAGATACACAGTACGGGAACAGACACTTCATAGAATCATAGAGATATACATCACAGGAACAGACACTTCATACATTCATAGAGATACACAGCACAGGAACAGACACTTCATAGAAACAAAGAGACACACAGCACGGGAACAGACCCTTCATAGAATCATAGAGACCCACAGCACGGGAACAGACCCTTCATAGAATCATAGAGCCCCACAGTACGGGAAGAGTCGCGTCATACAATCATAGAGACAGACAGTACGGGAACAGTCCCTTCATAGAATCATAGAGATACAGAGCACCGGAACAGACCCTTCATAGAATCAGAGAGATACACAGCACTGGAACAGACCCTTCATAGAATCATAGAGACACACAGTAAGAGAACAGTCCTTTCATAGAATCATAGAGATACACAGCACGGTAACAGTCCCTTCATAGAATCATAGAGATACACAGTACGGGAACAGACCCTTCATACAATCACAGAGATACACAGCACAGGAACAGACCCTTCATGGAATCAAAGAGACACACAGCACGGGAACAGACCCTTCATAGAATCATAGAGACCCACAGCACGGGAACAGACCCTTCATAGAATCATAGAGACCCACAGTACGGGAAGAGTCGCGTCATACAATCAAAGAGACATACAGTACGGGAACAGTACCTTCATAGAATCATAGAGATACACAGAACCGGAACAGACACTTCATAGAATCATAGAGATACACAGCACCGGAACAGACCCTTCATAGAATCATAGAGACACACAGTAAGACAACAGTCCTTTCATAGAATCATAGAGATACACAGCACCGTAACAGTCCCTTCATAGAATCATAGAGATACACAGTACGGGAACAGACCCTTCATGCAATCACAGAGATACACAGCACAGAAACAGACCCTTCATGGAATCATAGAAATACACAGTACGGGAACAGACCCTTCATAGAATCATGGAGATCCACAGCACAGGAACAGACCCTTCATAGAATCATAGAGATACACAGCACAGGAACAGACCCTGCATAGAATCATAGAGATACACAGCACAGTAACAGACCCTTCATAGAATCATGGAGATACACAGCACTGGAACAGACCCTTCATAGAATCATAGAGATACAAAGCACGGGAACAGACCCTTCATAGAATCATAGAGATACACAGTACGGGAACAGACCCTTCATGGAATCATAGAGATACACAGCACAGGAACAGACCCTTCATAGAATTATAGAGATACACAGCACGGGAACAGACCCTTCATAGAATCATAGAGACACACAGCACAGAAACAGACCCTACATAGAATCATAGAGATACATAGCACGTGAACAGACCCGCCATAGAATCATAGAGATACACAGCACAGGAACAGACCATTCATACAATCATAGAGATACATAGCACAGGAACAGACCCTTCATAGAATTTTAGAGATACACAGCACGGGAACAGACCCTTCATAGAATCATAGAGATTCACAGCACAGAAACCGACCCTACTCAGAATCATAGAGATACACATTACGGGAACAGTCCCTTCATAGAATCATAGTGATACACTGCACAGGAACAGACCCTTCATAGAATCACAGAGATACACAGCACGGGAACTGACCCTTCATAGAATCATAGAGATACACCGCACGGGAACAGACCCTTCATATAATCATAGAGATACACAGCACTGGAACAGACCCTTCAGAGCATTATAGAGATACACAGTACGGAAACAGACGCTTCACATAATCATAGACAAACACAGCACGGAACAGACCCTTCATAGAATCATAGAGATGCACAGCACGGGAACAGACCCTTCATAGAATCATAGAGATACACAGCACAGGAACAGACCAATCATAGAATCATGGAGATACACAGCACGGGAACAGACCATTCATAGAATCACAGAGATACACAGTACGGGAACAGACACTTCATAGAATCATAGAGATATACATCACAGGAACAGACACTTCATACATTCATAGAGATACACAGCACAGGAACAGACACTTCATAGAAACAAAGAGACACACAGCACGGGAACAGACCCTTCATAGAATCATAGAGACCCACAGCACGGGAACAGACCCTTCATAGAATCATAGAGCCCCACAGTACGGGAAGAGTCGCGTCATACAATCATAGAGACAGACAGTACGGGAACAGTCCCTTCATAGAATCATAGAGATACAGAGCACCGGAACAGACCCTTCATAGAATCAGAGAGATACACAGCACTGGAACAGACCCTTCATAGAATCATAGAGACACACAGTAAGAGAACAGTCCTTTCATAGAATCATAGAGATACACAGCACGGTAACAGTCCCTTCATAGAATCATAGAGATACACAGTACGGGAACAGACCCTTCATACAATCACAGAGATACACAGCACAGGAACAGACCCTTCATGGAATCAAAGAGACACACAGCACGGGAACAGACCCTTCATAGAATCATAGAGACCCACAGCACGGGAACAGACCCTTCATAGAATCATAGAGACCCACAGTACGGGAAGAGTCGCGTCATACAATCAAAGAGACATACAGTACGGGAACAGTACCTTCATAGAATCATAGAGATACACAGAACCGGAACAGACACTTCATAGAATCATAGAGATACACAGCACCGGAACAGACCCTTCATAGAATCATAGAGACACACAGTAAGACAACAGTCCTTTCATAGAATCATAGAGATACACAGCACCGTAACAGTCCCTTCATAGAATCATAGAGATACACAGTACGGGAACAGACCCTTCATGCAATCACAGAGATACACAGCACAGAAACAGACCCTTCATGGAATCATAGAAATACACAGTACGGGAACAGACCCTTCATAGAATCATGGAGATCCACAGCACAGGAACAGACCCTTCATAGAATCATAGAGATACACAGCACAGGAACAGACCCTGCATAGAATCATAGAGATACACAGCACAGTAACAGACCCTTCATAGAATCATGGAGATACACAGCACTGGAACAGACCCTTCATAGAATCATAGAGATACAAAGCACGGGAACAGACCCTTCATAGAATCATAGAGATACACAGTACGGGAACAGACCCTTCATGGAATCATAGAGATACACAGCACAGGAACAGACCCTTCATAGAATTATAGAGATACACAGCACGGGAACAGACCCTTCATAGAATCATAGAGACACACAGCACAGAAACAGACCCTACATAGAATCATAGAGATACATAGCACGTGAACAGACCCGCCATAGAATCATAGAGATACACAGCACAGGAACAGACCATTCATACAATCATAGAGATACATAGCACAGGAACAGACCCTTCATAGAATTTTAGAGATACACAGCACGGGAACAGACCCTTCATAGAATCATAGAGATTCACAGCACAGAAACCGACCCTACTCAGAATCATAGAGATACACATTACGGGAACAGTCCCTTCATAGAATCATAGTGATACACTGCACAGGAACAGACCCTTCATAGAATCACAGAGATACACAGCACGGGAACTGACCCTTCATAGAATCATAGAGATACACCGCACGGGAACAGACCCTTCATATAATCATAGAGATACACAGCACTGGAACAGACCCTTCAGAGCATTATAGAGATACACAGTACGGAAACAGACGCTTCACATAATCATAGACAAACACAGCACGGAACAGACCCTTCATAGAATCATAGAGATGCACAGCACGGGAACAGACCCTTCATAGAATCATAGAGATACACAGCACAGGAACAGACCCATCATAGAATCATGGAGATACACAGCTCGGGAACAGACCATTCATAGAATCACAGAGATACACAGTACGGGAACAGACACTTCATAGAATCATAGAGATATACATCACAGGAACAGACACTTCATACATTCATAGAGATACACAGCACAGGAACAGACACTTCATAGAAACAAAGAGACACACAGCACGGGAACAGACCCTTCATAGAATCATAGAGACCCACAGCACGGGAACAGACCCTTCATAGAATCATAGAGCCCCACAGTACGGGAAGAGTCGCGTCATACAATCATAGAGACAGACAGTACGGGAACAGTCCCTTCATAGAATCATAGAGATACAGAGCACCGGAACAGACCCTTCATAGAATCAGAGAGATACACAGCACTGGAACAGACCCTTCATAGAATCATAGAGACACACAGTAAGAGAACAGTCCTTTCATAGAATCATAGAGATACACAGCACGGTAACAGTCCCTTCATAGAATCATAGAGATACACAGTACGGGAACAGACCCTTCATACAATCACAGAGATACACAGCACAGGAACAGACCCTTCATGGAATCAAAGAGACACACAGCACGGGAACAGACCCTTCATAGAATCATAGAGACCCACAGCACGGGAACAGACCCTTCATAGAATCATAGAGACCCACAGTACGGGAAGAGTCGCGTCATACAATCAAAGAGACATACAGTACGGGAACAGTACCTTCATAGAATCATAGAGATACACAGAACCGGAACAGACACTTCATAGAATCATAGAGATACACAGCACCGGAACAGACCCTTCATAGAATCATAGAGACACACAGTAAGACAACAGTCCTTTCATAGAATCATAGAGATACACAGCACCGTAACAGTCCCTTCATAGAATCATAGAGATACACAGTACGGGAACAGACCCTTCATACAATCACAGAGATACACAGCACAGAAACAGACCCTTCATGGAATCATAGAAATACACAGTACGGGAACAGACCCTTCATAGAATCATAGAGATACACAGCACGGGAACAGACCCGCCGTAGAATCATAGAGATACACAGCACAGGACCAGACCCTTCATAGAATCATAGAGATACACAACACAGGAACAGACCCTTCAAAGAATCATAGAGATACACAGCACGGGAACAGACCCTTCATAGAATCATGGAGATACACAGCACGGGAACAGACCCTTCATAGAATCATGGAGATACACAGCACAGGAACAGACCCTTCATAGAATCATAGAGATACACAGCACGGTAACAGACCCTTCATAGAATCATGGAGATACACAGCATGGGAACAGACCCTTCATAGAATCATGGAGATACACAGCACGGGAACAGACCCTTCATAGAATCATAGAGATACACAGCACGGTAACAGTCCCTTCATAGAATCATAGAGATACACAGTACGGGAACAGACCCTTCATGGAATCATAGAGATACACAGCACAGGAACAGACCCTTCATAGAATTATAGAGATACACAGCATGGGAACAGACCCTTCATAGAAATATAGAGATACACAGCACAGAAACAGACCCTACATAGAATCATAGAGATACACAGCACGGGAACAGACCCGCCATAGAATCATAGAGATACACAGCACAGGAACAGACCATTCATACAATCATAGAGATACATAGCACAGGAACAGACCCTTCATAGAATTTAGAGATACACAGCACGGGAACAGACCCTTCATAGAATCATAGAGATTCATAGCACAGAAACCGACCCTACTCAGAATCATAGAGATACACAGCACGGGAACAGACCATTCATAGAATCATAGAGATACACATTACGGGAACAGTCCCTTCATAGAATCATAGTGATACACTGCACAGGAACAGACCCTTCATAGAATCACAGAGATACACAGCACAGGAACTGACCCTTCATAGAATCATAGAGATACACCGCACGGGAACAGACCCTTCATATAATCATAGAGATACACAGCACAGGAACAGACCCTTCATAGCATTATAGAGATACACAGTACGGAAACAGACGCTTCACATAATCATAGACAAACACAGCACGGAACAGACCCTTCATAGAATCATAGAGATACACAGCACAGGAACAGACCCATCATAGAATCATAGAGATACACAGCACGGGAACAGACCATTCATAGAATCACAGAGATACACAGTACGGGAACAGACACTTCATAGAATCATAGAGATATACATCACAGGAACAGACACTTCATACATTCATAGAGATACACAGCACAGGAACAGACACTTCATAGAAACAAAGAGACACACAGCACGGGAACAGACCCTTCATAGAATCATAGAGACCCACAGCACGGGAACAGACCCTTCATAGAATCATAGAGACCCACAGTACGGGAACAGTCCCGTCATAGAATCATAGAGATACACAGCACCGGAACAGACACTTCATAGAATCATAGAGATACACAGCACCGGAACAGACCCTTCATAGAATCATAGAGACACACAGGAAGAGAACAGTCCCTTCATAGAATCATAGAGATACACAGCACGGTAACAGTCCCTTCATAGAATCATAGAGATACACAGTACGGGAACAGATCCTTCATACAATCACAGAGATACACAGCGCAGGAACAGACCCTTCATGGAATCATAGAAATACACAGTACGGGAACAGACCCTTCATAGAATCATAGAGATACACAGCACGGGAACAGACTCTTCATAGAATCATAGAGACACACAGGAAGGGAACAGACCCTTCATAGAATTATAGAGATACTCAGCACAGGAACAGACCCTTCATAGAATCATAGAGATACACAGCACGGGAACAGACACTTCATATAATCATAGAGATACACAGTACGGGAACAGACCCTTCATAGAATCATAGAGATACACAGTACGGGAACAGACCCTTCATAGAATCACAGAGATACACAGCACGGGAACAGACACTTCATATCATCTTAGCGATACACAGCACGGGAACAGACCCTTCATAGAATCATGGATATACACTGCGTGGGTACAGACCATTCATAAAATCATAGAGATACACAGCACAGGAACAGACCCTTCAGAGAATCATAGAGATACACAGCACGCTAACAGTCCCTTCATAGATTCATAGAGATACACAGCACGGGAACAGACCCTTCATAGAATCATAGAGATACACAGTACCGGAACAGACCCTTCAAAGAATCACAGAGATACACAGCACGGGGACAGACCCTTCATAGATTCATAGAAGTACACAGTACGGGAACAGACCCTTCATAGAATCATAGAGATACACAGCACAGGGACAGACCCTTCATAGAATCATAGAGACAGACAACACTGGAACAGACCCTTCATAGAAGCATAGAGATACACATTACGGGAACAGTCCCTTCATAGAATCATAGTGATACACTGTACAGGAACAGACCCTTCATAGAATCACAGAGATACACAGCACGGGAACTGACCCTTCATAGAATCATAGAGATACACCGCCCGGGAACAGACCCTTCATATAATCATAGAGATACACAGCACGGGAACAGACCCTTCATAGCATTATAGAGATACACAGTACGGAAACAGACGCTTCACATAATCATAGACAAACACAGCACGGAACAGACCCTTCATAAAATCATAGAGATGCACAGCACGGGAACAGACCCTTCATAGAATCATAGAGATACACAGCACAGGAACAGACCCATCATAGAATCATAGAGATACACAGCACGGGAACAGACCATTCATAGAATCACAGAGATACACAGTACGGGAACAGACACTTCATAGAATCATAGAGATATATATCACAGGAACAGACACTTCATACATTCATAGAGATACACAGCACAGGAACAGACACTTCATAGAAACAAAGAGACACACAGCACGGGAACAGACCCTTCATAGAATCATAGAGACCCACAGCACGGGAACAGACCCTTCATAGAATCATAGAGACCCACAGTACGGGAAGAGTCGCGTCATACAATCATAGAGACATACAGTACGGGAACAGTCCCTTCATAGAATCATAGAGATACACAGCACTGGAACAGACCCTTCATAGAATCATAGAGACACACAGTAAGAGAACAGTCCTTTCATAGAATCATAGAGATACACAGCACGGTAACAGTCCCTTCATAGAATCATAGAGATACACAGTACGGGAACAGACCCTTCATACAATCACAGAGATACACAGCACAGGAGCAGACCCTTCATGGAATCATAGAAATACACAGTACGGGAACAGACCCTTCATAGAATCATAGAGATACACAGCACGGGAACAGACTCTTCATAGAATCATAGAGACACACAGGACAGGAACAGACCCTTCATAGAATTATAGAGATACTCAGCACAGGAACAGACCCTTCATAGAATCATAGAGATACACAGCACGGGAACAGACACTTCATATAATCATAGAGAGACTCAGCACAGGAACAGACCCTTCATAGAATCATAGAGATACACAGCACGGGAACAGACCATTCATAGAATCACAGAGATACACAGTACGGGAACAGACACTTCATAGAATCATAGAGATATACATCACAGGAACAGACACTTCATACATTCATAGAGATACACAGCACAGGAACAGACACTTCATAGAAACAAAGAGACACACAGCACGGGAACAGACCCTTCATAGAATCATAGAGACCCACAGCACGGGAACAGACCCTTCATAGAATCATAGAGCCCCACAGTACGGGAAGAGTCGCGTCATACAATCATAGAGACAGACAGTACGGGAACAGTCCCTTCATAGAATCATAGAGATACAGAGCACCGGAACAGACCCTTCATAGAATCAGAGAGATACACAGCACTGGAACAGACCCTTCATAGAATCATAGAGACACACAGTAAGAGAACAGTCCTTTCATAGAATCATAGAGATACACAGCACGGTAACAGTCCCTTCATAGAATCATAGAGATACACAGTACGGGAACAGACCCTTCATACAATCACAGAGATACACAGCACAGGAACAGACCCTTCTGGAATCAAAGAGACACACAGCACGGGAACAGACCCTTCATAGAATCATAGAGACCCACAGCACGGGAACAGACCCTTCATAGAATCATAGAGACCCACAGTACGGGAAGAGTCGCGTCATACAATCAAAGAGACATACAGAACGGGAACAGTACCTTCATAGAATCATAGAGATACACAGAACCGGAACAGACACTTCATAGAATCATAGAGATACACAGCACCGGAACAGACCCTTCATAGAATCATAGAGACACACAGTAAGACAACAGTCCTTTCATAGAATCATAGAGATACACAGCACCGTAACAGTCCCTTCATAGAATCATAGAGATACACAGTACGGGAACAGACCCTTCATACAATCACAGAGATACACAGCACAGAAACAGACCCTTCATGGAATCATAGAAATACACAGTACGGGAACAGACCCTTCATAGAATCATAGAGATACACAGCACGGGAACAGACCCGCCGTAGAATCATCGAGATACACAGCACAGGACCAGACCCTTCATAGAATCATAGAGATACACAACACAGGAACAGACCCTTCAAAGAATCATAGAGATACACAGCACGGGAACAGACCCTTCATAGAATCATGGAGATACACAGCACGGGAACAGACCCTTCATAGAATCATGGAGATACACAGCACAGGAACAGACCCTTCATAGAATCATAGAGATACACAGCACGGTAACAGACCCTTCATAGAATCATGGAGATACACAGCATGGGAACAGACCCTTCATAGAATCATGGAGATACACAGCACGGGAACAGACCCTTCATAGAATCATAGAGATACACAGCACGGTAACAGTCCCTTCATAGAATCATAGAGATACACAGTACGGGAACAGACCCTTCATGGAATCATAGAGATACACAGCACAGGAACAGACCCTTCATAGAATTATAGAGATACACAGCACGGGAACAGACCCTTCATAGAAATATAGAGATACACAGCACAGAAACAGACCCTACATAGAATCATAGAGATACACAGCACGGGAACAGACCCGCCATAGAATCATAGAGATACACAGCACAGGAACAGACCATTCATACAATCATAGAGATACATAGCACAGGAACAGACCCTTCATAGAATTTAGAGATACACAGCACGGGAACAGACCCTTCATAGAATCATAGAGATTCATAGCACAGAAACCGACCCTACTCAGAATCATAGAGATACACAGCACGGGAACAGACCATTCATAGAATCATAGAGATACACATTACGGGAACAGTCCCTTCATAGAATCATAGTGATACACTGCACAGGAACAGACCCTTCATAGAATCACAGAGATACACAGCACAGGAACTGACCCTTCATAGAATCATAGAGATACACCGCACGGGAACAGACCCTTCATATAATCATAGAGATACACAGCACAGGAACAGACCCTTCATAGCATTATAGAGATACACAGTACGGAAACAGACGCTTCACATAATCATAGACAAACACAGCACGGAACAGACCCTTCATAGAATCATAGAGATACACAGCACAGGAACAGACCCATCATAGAATCATAGAGATACACAGCACGGGAACAGACCATTCATAGAATCACAGAGATACACAGTACGGGAACAGACACTTCATAGAATCATAGAGATATACATCACAGGAACAGACACTTCATACATTCATAGAGATACACAGCACAGGAACAGACACTTCATAGAAACAAAGAGACACACAGCACGGGAACAGACCCTTCATAGAATCATAGAGACCCACAGCACGGGAACAGACCCTTCATAGAATCATAGAGACCCACAGTACGGGAACAGTCCCTTCATAGAATCATAGAGATACACAGCACCGGAACAGACACTTCATAGAATCATAGAGATACACAGCACCGGAACAGACCCTTCATAGAATCATAGAGACACACAGGAAGAGAACAGTCCCTTCATAGAATCATAGAGATACACAGCACGGTAACAGTCCCTTCATAGAATCATAGAGATACACAGTACGGGAACAGATCCTTCATACAATCACAGAGATACACAGCGCAGGAACAGACCCTTCATGGAATCATAGAAATACACAGTACGGGAACAGACCCTTCATAGAATCATAGAGATACACAGCACGGGAACAGACTCTTCATAGAATCATAGAGACACACAGGAAGGGAACAGACCCTTCATAGAATTATAGAGATACTCAGCACAGGAACAGACCCTTCATAGAATCATAGAGATACACAGCACGGGAACAGACACTTCATATAATCATAGAGATACACAGTACGGGAACAGACCCTTCATAGAATCATAGAGATACACAGTACGGGAACAGACCCTTCATAGAATCACAGAGATACACAGCACGGGAACAGACACTTCATATCATCTTAGCGATACACAGCACGGGAACAGACCCTTCATAGAATCATGGATATACACTGCGTGGGTACAGACCATTCATAAAATCATAGAGATACACAGCACAGGAACAGACCCTTCAGAGAATCATAGAGATACACAGCACGCTAACAGTCCCTTCATAGATTCATAGAGATACACAGCACGGGAACAGACCCTTCATAGAATCATAGAGATACACAGTACCGGAACAGACCCTTCAAAGAATCACAGAGATACACAGCACGGGGACAGACCCTTCATAGATTCATAGAAGTACACAGTACGGGAACAGACCCTTCATAGAATCATAGAGATACACAGCACAGGGACAGACCCTTCATAGAATCATAGAGACAGACAACACTGGAACAGACCCTTCATAGAAGCATAGAGATACACATTACGGGAACAGTCCCTTCATAGAATCATAGTGATACACTGTACAGGAACAGACCCTTCATAGAATCACAGAGATACACAGCACGGGAACTGACCCTTCATAGAATCATAGAGATACACCGCCCGGGAACAGACCCTTCATATAATCATAGAGATACACAGCACGGGAACAGACCCTTCATAGCATTATAGAGATACACAGTACGGAAACAGACGCTTCACATAATCATAGACAAACACAGCACGGAACAGACCCTTCATAAAATCATAGAGATGCACAGCACGGGAACAGACCCTTCATAGAATCATAGAGATACACAGCACAGGAACAGACCCATCATAGAATCATAGAGATACACAGCACGGGAACAGACCATTCATAGAATCACAGAGATACACAGTACGGGAACAGACACTTCATAGAATCATAGAGATATATATCACAGGAACAGACACTTCATACATTCATAGAGATACACAGCACAGGAACAGACACTTCATAGAAACAAAGAGACACACAGCACGGGAACAGACCCTTCATAGAATCATAGAGACCCACAGCACGGGAACAGACCCTTCATAGAATCATAGAGACCCACAGTACGGGAAGAGTCGCGTCATACAATCATAGAGACATACAGTACGGGAACAGTCCCTTCATAGAATCATAGAGATACACAGCACCGGAACAGACACTTCATAGAATCATAGAGATACACAGCACCGGAACAGACCCTTCATAGAATCATAGAGACACACAGTAAGAGAACAGTCCTTTCATAGAATCATAGAGATACACAGCACGGTAACAGTCCCTTCATAGAATCATAGAGATACACAGTACGGGAACAGACCCTTCATACAATCACAGAGATACACAGCACAGGAGCAGACCCTTCATGGAATCATAGAAATACACAGTACGGGAACAGACCCTTCATAGAATCATAGAGATACACAGCACGGGAACAGACTCTTCATAGAATCATAGAGACACACAGGACAGGAACAGACCCTTCATAGAATTATAGAGATACTCAGCACAGGAACAGACCCTTCATAGAATCATAGAGATACACAGCACGGGAACAGACACTTCATATAATCATAGAGAGACTCAGCACAGGAACAGACCCTTCATAGAATCATAGAGATACACAGCACGGGAACAGACTCTTCATAGAATCATAGAGACACACAGGACGGGAACAGACCCTTCATAGAATTATAGAGATACTCAGCACAGGAACAGACCCTTCATAGAATCATAGAGATACACAGTACGGGAACAGACCCTTCATAGAATCATAGAGATACACAGTACGGGAACAGACCCTTCATAGAATCACAGAGATACACAGTACGGGAACAGACCCTTCATAGAATCATGGAGATACACAGTACGGGAACAGACCCTTCTGGGAATCACAGAGATACACAGCACGGGAACTGACCCTTCATAGAATCATGGAGATACACAGCAGAGGAACAGACCCTTCATACAATCATAGAGATACATAGCACAGGAACAGACCCTTCATAGAATGATAGAGATACACAGCAAGGGAACAGACCTTTCATAGAAACATAGAGATACACAGCAGAGAAACAGACCCTACATAGAATCATAGAGATACACAGCCCGGGAACAGACCCGCCAGAGAATCATAGAGATACACAGCACAGGAACAGACCCTTCAGAGAATCATAGAGATACACAGCACAGGAACAGACCCTTCATACAATCATAGAGGTACACAGCACAGGAACAGACCCTTCATATAATCATAGAGATACACAGCACGGGAAATGACCCTTCATAGCATCATAGAGATACACAGTACGGGAACAGACCCTTCATATAAACATAGAGATACACAGCACGGGAAATGACCCTTCATAGCATCATAGAGATACACTGTACGGGAACAGACGCATCACATAATCATAGACAAACACAGCACGGAACAGACCCTTCATAGAATCATAGAGATACACAGCACGGGAACAGACCCTTCATATAATCTTAGAGATACACAGCACGGGAACAGACCCTTCATAGAATCATAGAGACACACAGCACAGGAACAGACCCTTCATAGAATCATAGAGATACACAGCACAGGAACTGACCCTTCATAGAATCATAGAGATACACAGCACGGGAACAGACCCTTCATATAATCTTAGAGATACACAGCACGGAAACAGACCCTTCATAGAATCATGGATATACACAGCACGGGAACAGACCCTTCATGTCATCTTAGAGATACACAGCACGGGAACAGACCCTTCATAGAATCATGGAGATACACAGCACGGGAACAGACACTTCATAGAATCATAGAGATACACAGTACGGGAACAGACCCTTCATAGAATCACAGAGATACACAGCACGGGAACAGACCCTTCATATCATCTTAGCGATACACAGCACGGGAACAGATCCTTCATAGAATCATGGATATACACTGCACGGGAACAGACCCTTCATAAAATCATAGAGATACACAGCACAGGAACAGACCCTTCAGAGAATCATAGAGATACACAGCACGCTAACAGTCCCTTCATAGAATCATAGAGATACACAGTACGGGAACAGACCCTTCATGGAATCATAGAGATACACAGCACAGGGACAGACTCTTCATAGAATCATGGAGAAACACAGCACGAGAACAGACCCTTCATAGAATCATAGAGATACACAGCACGGGAACAGACCCGCCATAGAATCATACACATACACAGCCCAGGAACAGACCCTTCATAGAATCATAGAGATACACAGCACAGGAACAGACCCTTCATACAATCATAGAGATACACAGCACAGGAACAGACCCTTCATAGAATTATAGAGATACACAGCAAGGGAACAGACCCTTCATAGAATCATAGAGATACACAGCACAGAAACAGACCCTACAAAGAATCATAGAGATACACAGCACGGGAACAGACCCTTCATAGAAACATAGAGATACACAGCACAGAAACAGACCCTACATAGAATCATAGAGATACACAGCACGGGAACAGACCCGCCAGAGAATCATAGAGATACACAGCACAGGAACAGACCCTTCAGAGAATCATAGAGATACACAGCACAGGAACAGACCCTTCATACAATCATAGAGATACACAGTACAGGAACAGACCCTTCATAGAATTATAGAGATACACAGCACGGGAACAGACCCTTCATAGAATCATAGAGATACACAGCACAGAAACAGACCCTACAAAGAATCATAGAGATACACAGCACGGGAACAGACCCTTCATAGAATCATGGAGATACACCGCACGGGAACAGACCCTTCATATAATCATAGAGATACACTGCACAGGAACAAACCCTTCATAGAATCCCAGAGATACACAGTACGGTAACAGTCCCTTCATAGAATCATAGAGATACACAGTACGGGAACAGACCCTTCATAGAATCATAGAGATACACAGCACAGGAACAGACCCTTCATAGAATCACAGAGATACACAGCACGGTAACAGTCCCTTCATAGAATCATAGAGATACACAGTACGGGAACAGACCCTTCATGGAATCATAGAGATAAACAGCACAGGGACAGACTCTTCATAGAATCATAGAGAAACACAGCTCGAGAACAGTCCCTTCATATAATCACAGAGATACACAGCAAAGGAACAGACCCTTCATAGAATCATAGAGATACACAACACAGGAACAGACCCTTCACAGAATCATAGAGATAAACAGCACAGGGACAGACTCTTCATAGAATCATAGAGAAACACAGCACGAGAACAGACCCTTCATAGGATCTTAGAGATACACAGCACAGGAACAGACACTTTATAGTATCATAGAGATACACAGCACGGGAACAGACACTTCATAGATTCATAGAGATACACAGCACGGGAACAGACCCTTCATAGAATCATAGAGATACATAGTACGGGAACAGACCCTTCATAGAATCACAGAGATACACAGCACGGGAATAGACCCTTCATATAAACATAGAGATACACAGTACGGGAACAGACCCTTCATAGAATCATAGAGATACACAGTACGGGAACAGACCCTTCATAAAATCACAGAGATACACAGCACGGGAACAGACCCTTCATATCATCTTAGAGATACACAGCACGGGAACAGACCCTTCATAGAATCATGGAGATACACAGCACGAGAACAGACCCTTCATAGAATCATAGAGATACACAGCACGGGAACAGACCCGCCATAGAATCATAGAGATACACAGCACAGGAACACACCCTTCATAGAATCATAGAGATACACAGCACGGGAACAGACCCGTCATAGAATCATAGAGATACACAGTACGGGAACAGACCCTTCATAGAATCACAGAGATACACAGCACGGGAACAGAACCTTCATAGAATCATAGAGATAAACAGCACGGCAACAGACCCTTCATAGAATCATAGAGATACACAGCACAGGAAAAGACCCTTCATAGAATCATAGAAATACACAACACTGGAACAGACCCTTCATAGAATCATAGAGATAAACAGCACAGGGACAGACTCTTCATAGAATCATAGAGAAACACAGCACGAGAACAGACCCTTCATAGAATTCATAGAGATACACAGCACAGGGACAGACCCTTCATAGAATCATAGAGATACACAGTACGGGAACAGACCCTTCAAAGAATCACAGAGATACACAGCACGGGAACAGACCCTTCATAGATTCATAGAAATACACAGTACGGGAACAGACCTTTCATAGAATCATAGAGATACACAGCACAGGGACAGACCCTTCATAGAATCATAGAGACACACAGCACGGGAACTGACCCTTCATAGAATCATAGAGATACACAGCTCAGGAACTGACCCTTCATAGAAACATAGAGATACACAGCACGTGAACAGACCCTTCATATAATCTGAGAGATACACAGCACGGGAACAGACCCTTCATAGAATCATAGAGACACACAGCACGGGAACCGACCCTTCATAGAATTATAGAGATACTCAGCACAGGAACAGACCCTTCATAGAATCATAGAGATACACAGCACGGGAACAGACCCTTCATATAATCATAGAGATACACAGTACGGGAACAGACCCTTCATAGAATCAAAGAGATACACAGTACGGGAACAGACCCTTCATAGAATCACAGAGATACACAGCACGGGAACAGACCCTTCATATCATCTTAGAGATACACAGCATGGGAACAGACCCTTCATAGAATCATGGAGATACACAGCACAGAAACAGTCCCTACATAGAATCATAGAGATACACAGCACGGGAACAGACCCGCCAGAGAATCATAGAGATACACAGCACAGGAACAGACCCTTCAGAGAATCATAGAGATACACAGCACAGGAACAGACCCTTCATGCAATCATAGAAATACACAGTACATGAACAGACCCTTCATAGAATCATAGAGATACACAGCACAGAAACAGACCCTACAAAGAATCATAGAGATACACAGCACGGGAACAGACCCTTCATAGAATCATAGAGACACACAGTACGGGAACAAACCCTTCATAGAATCATAGAGAAACACAGCACGAGAACAGACCCTTCATAGAATCATAGGGATACACAGCACGGGAACAGACGCTTCATAGATTCATAGAGATACACAGCACGGCAACAGACCCTTCTTAGAATCATAGCGATACACAGTACGGGAACAGACCCTTCATAGAATCATAGAGATACACAGCACGGGAACAGACCCTTCATAGAATCATAGAAATACACAGTACGGGAACAGACTCTTCATAGAATCATAGAGATACACAGCACAGGGACAGACCCTTCATAGAATCATAGAGACACACAGCACGGGAACAGACCCTTCATAGAATCATAGAGATACACAGCACGGGAACTGACCCTTCCTAGAATCATAGAGACACACAGCACGGGAACAGACCCTTCATATAATCTTAGAGATACACAGCACTTGAACAGACCCTTCATAGAATCATAGAGACACACAGGACGGGAACAGACCCTTCATAGAATCATGGAGATACACCGCACGGGAACAGTCCCTTCATATAATCATAGAGATACACTGCACAGGAACAAACCCTTCATAGAATCCCAGAGATACACAGCACGGGAACAGACCCTTCATAGAATCATTGAGATACACAGCACGGTAACAGGCCCTTCATAGAATCGCAGAGATACACAGCACGGGAACAGACCCTTCATAGAATCGTAGACATACACCGCACGGGAACAGACCGTTCATATAATCATAGAGATACACAGCACGGGAAATGACCCTTCATCGCATCATAGAGATACACAGTACGGGAACAGACGCTTCACATAATCATAGAGATACACAGCACGGGAACAGACCCTTCAAAGAATCATAGAGATACACAGTACAGGGACAGACCCTTCATAGAATCATAGAGAAACACAGCACGAGAACAGACCCTACATAGAATCATAGAGATACACAGCACAGGAACAGACCCTTCATAGAATCATAGAGATACACAGCACAGGAACAGACCCTTCATAGAATCATAGAGACACACAACACTGGAACAGATCCTTCATAGAATCATAGAGATAAACAGCACAGGGACAGACTCTTCATAGAATCATAGAGAAACACAGCACGAGAACAGACCCTTCATAGAATCATAGAGATACACAGCACAGGAACAGACCCTTCATAGAATCATAGGGATACACAGCACGGGAACAGACAATTCATAGATTCATAGAGATACACAGCACGGCAACAGACCCTTCTTAGAATCATAGCGATACACAGTACGGGAACAGACCCTTCATAGAATCATAGAAATACACAGTACGGGAACAGACCCTTCATAGAATCATAGAGATACACAGCACAGGGACAGACCCTTCATAGAATCATAGAGACACACAGCACGGGAACAGACCCTTCATAGAATCATAGAGATACACAGCACGGGAACTGACCCTTCATAGAATCATAGAGACACACAGCACGGGAACAGACCCTTCATATAATCTTAGAGATACACAGCACTTGAACAGACCCTTCATAGAATCATAGAGACACACAGGACGGGAACAGACCCTTCATAGAATTATAGAGATACTCAGCACAGGAACAGACCCTTCATAGAATCATGGAGATACACAGCACGGGAACAGACACTTCATATAATCATAGAGATACACAGTACGGGAACAGACCCTTAATGGAATCATAGAGATACACAGTACGGGAATAGGCCCTTCATAGAATCACAGAGATACACAGCACGGGAACAGACCCTTCATATCATCTTAGCGATACACAGCACGGGAACAGACCCTTCATAGAATCATGGATATACACAGCACGGGAACAGACCGTTCATAAAATCATAGAGATACACAGCACAGGAACAGACACTTCAGAGAATCATAGAGATACACAGCACGCTAACAGTCCCTTCATAGAATCATAGAGATACACAGTACGGGAACAGACCCTTCATGGAATCATAGAGAAAAACAGCACAGGGACAGACTCTTCATAGAATCATAGAGAAACACAGCACGAGAACAGACCCTTCATAGAATCAAAGAGAAACACAGCACAGGAACAGACCCGCCATAGAATCATAGACATTCACAGCACAGGAACAGACCCTTCATAGAATCAGAGAGATACACAGCACAGGAACAGACCCTTCATATAATCATAGAGATACACAGCACAGGAACAGACCCTTCATAGAATTATAGAGATACATAGCAAGGGAACAGACCTTTCATAGAAACATAGAGATACACAGCAGAGAAACAGACCCTACATAGAATCATAGAGATACACAGCACGGGAACAGACCCGCCAGAGAATCATAGAGATACACAGCACAGGAAAAGACCCTTCAGAGTATCATAGAGATACACAGCACAGGAACAGACCCTTCATACAATCATAGAGATACACAGCACAGGAACAGACCCTACATATAATCACAGAGATACACAGCACGGGAAATGACCCTTCATAGCATCATAGAGATACACAGTACGGGAACAGACCCTTCATATAATCATAGAGATACACAGCACGGGAAATGACCCTTCATAGCATCATAGAGATACACAGTACGGGAACAGACGCTTCACATAATCATAGACAAACACAGCACGGAACAGACCCTTCATAGAATCATAGAGATACACAGCACGGGAACAGACCCTTCATATAATCTTAGAGATACACAGCACGGGAACAGACCCTTCATAGAATCATAGAGACACACAGGACGGGAACAGACCCTTCATAGAATTATAGAGATACTCAGCACAGGAACAGACCCTTCATAGAATCATAGAGATACACAGCACGTGAACAGACACTTCATATAATCATAGCGATAAACAGTACGGGAACAGACCCTTAATAGAATCATAGAGATACACAGGACGGCAACAGACCCTTCATAGAATCATAGATACACACTGCACAGGGACTGACCCTTCATAGAATCATAGAGACACACATCACGGGAACAGACCCTTCATAGAATCATAGAGATACACTGCACAGGAACAGACCCTTCATAGAATCATAGAGATGCACAGCACGGTAACTGTCCCTTCATGGAATCGTAGAGATACACAGTACGGGATCAGACCCTTCATGGAATCATAGATATAAACAGCACAGGGACAGACTCTTCATAGAATCATAGACATACACAGCACGGGAACAATCCCTTCATAGAACATAGAGATACACAGCACGGGAACAGACACTTCATCGATTCATAGAGATACACAGCACGCGATCAGACCCTTCATGGAATCATAGAGATACACAGTACGGGAACAGACCCTTCATAGAATCACAGAGATACACAGCACGGGAACAGACCCTTCATAGAATCATAGAAATACACAGTACGGGAACAGACCCTTCATAGAATCATAGAGAAACACAGCACAGGGACAGACCCTTCATAGAATCATAGAGAAACCCAGCACGAGAACAGACCCGCCATAGAATCATAGAGATACACAGCACAGGAACAGACCCTTCATAGAATCATAGAGATACACAGCACAGGAACAGACCCTTCATAGAATCATAGAGACACACAACACTGGAACAGACCCTTCATACAATCATAGAGATACACAGCACAGGGACAGACTCTTCATAGAATCATAGAGAAACACAGCACGAGAACAGACAATTCATAGATTCATAGAGAAACACAGCACGAGAACAGACCCTTCATAGAATCATAGGGATACACAGCACGGGAACAGACGCTTCATAGATTCATAGAGATACACAGCACGGCAACAGACCCTTCTTAGAATCATAGCGATACACAGTACGGGAACAGACCCTTCATAGAATCATAGAAATACACAGTACGGGAACAGACCCTTCATAGAATCATAGAGATACACAGCACAGGGACAGACCCTTCATAGAATCATAGAGACACACAGCACGGGAACAGACCCTTCATAGAATCATAGAGATACACAGTACGGGAACTGACCCTTCATAGAATCATAGAGACACACAGCACGGGAACAGACCCTTCATATAATCTTAGAGATACACAGCACTTGAACAGACCCTTCATAGAATCATAGAGACACACAGGACGGGAACAGACCCTTCATAGAATCATGGAGATACACCGCACGGGAACAGTCCCTTCATATAATCATAGAGATACACTGCACAGGAACAAACCCTTCATAGAATCCCAGAGATACACAGCACGGGAACAGACCCTTCATAGAATCATTGAGATACACAGCACGGTAACAGGCCCTTCATAGAATCGCAGAGATACACAGCACGGGAACAGACCCTTCATAGAATCGTAGACATACACCGCACGGGAACAGACCGTTCATATAATCATAGAGATACACAGCACGGGAAATGACCCTTCATCGCATCATAGAGATACACAGTACGGGAACAGACGCTTCACATAATCATAGAGATACACAGCACGGGAACAGACCCTTCATAGAATCATAGAGATACACAGCACAGGGACAGACCCTTCATAGAATCATAGAGAAACACAGCACGAGAACAGACCCTACATAGAATCATAGAGATACACAGCACAGGAACAGACCCTTCATAGAATCATAGAGATACACAGCAGAGGAACAGACCCTTCATAGAATCATAGAGACACACAACACTGGAACAGATCCTTCATAGAATCATAGAGATAAACAGCACAGGGACAGACTCTTCATAGAATCATAGAGAAACACAGCACGAGAACAGACCCTTCATAGAATCATAGAGATACACAGCACAGGAACAGACCCTTCATAGAATCATAGGGATACACAGCACGGGAACAGACAATTCATAGATTCATAGAGATACACAGCACGGCAACAGACCCTTCTTAGAATCATAGCGATACACAGTACGGGAACAGACCCTTCATAGAATCATAGAAATACACAGTACGGGAACAGACCCTTCATAGAATCATAGAGATACACAGCATAGGGACAGACCCTTCATAGAATCATAGAGACACACAGCACGGGAACAGACCCTTCATAGAATCATAGAGATACACAGCACGGGAACTGACCCTTCATAGAATCATAGAGACACACAGCACGGGAACAGACCCTTCATATAATCTTAGAGATACACAGCACTTGAACAGACCCTTCATAGAATCATAGAGACACACAGGACGGGAACAGACCCTTCATAGAATTATAGAGATACTCAGCACAGGAACAGACCCTTCATAGAATCATAGAGATACACAGCACGGGAACAGACACTTCATATAATCATAGAGATACACAGTACGGGAACAGACCCTTAATGGAATCATAGAGATACACAGTACGGGAATAGGCCCTTCATAGAATCACAGAGATACACAGCACGGGAACAGACCCTTCATATCATCTTAGCGATACACAGCACGGGAACAGACCCTTCATAGAATCATGGATATACACAGCACGGGAACAGACCGTTCATAAAATCATAGAGATACACAGCACAGGAACAGACACTTCAGAGAATCATAGAGATACACAGCACGCTAACAGTCCCTTCATAGAATCATAGAGATACACAGTACGGGAACAGACCCTTCATGGAATCATAGAGAAAAACAGCACAGGGACAGACTCTTCATAGAATCATAGAGAAACACAGCACGAGAACAGACCCTTCATAGAATCAAAGAGAAACACAGCACAGGAACAGACCCGCCATAGAATCATAGACATTCACAGCACAGGAACAGACCCTTCATAGAATCAGAGAGATACACAGCACAGGAACAGACCCTTCATATAATCATAGAGATACACAGCACAGGAACAGACCCTTCATAGAATTATAGAGATACATAGCAAGGGAACAGACCTTTCATAGAAACATAGAGATACACAGCAGAGAAACAGACCCTACATAGAATCATAGAGATACACAGCACGGGAACAGACCCGCCAGAGAATCATAGAGATACACAGCACAGGAAAAGACCCTTCAGAGTATCATAGAGATACACAGCACAGGAACAGACCCTTCATACAATCATAGAGATACACAGCACAGGAACAGACCCTACATATAATCACAGAGATACACAGCACGGGAAATGACCCTTCATAGCATCATAGAGATACACAGTACGGGAACAGACCCTTCATATAATCATAGAGATACACAGCACGGGAAATGACCCTTCATAGCATCATAGAGATACACAGTACGGGAACAGACGCTTCACATAATCATAGACAAACACAGCACGGAACAGACCCTTCATAGAATCATAGAGATACACAGCACGGGAACAGACCCTTCATATAATCTTCGAGATACACAGCACGGGAACAGACCCTTCATAGAATCATAGAGACACACAGGACGGGAACAGACCCTTCATAGAATTATAGAGATACTCAGCACAGGAACAGACCCTTCATAGAATCATAGAGATACACAGCACGTGAACAGACACTTCATATAATCATAGCGATACACAGTACGGGAACAGACCCTTAATAGAATCATAGAGATACACAGGACGGCAACAGACCCTTCATAGAATCATAGATACACACTGCACAGGGACTGACCCTTCATAGAATCATAGAGACACACATCACGGGAACAGACCCTTCATAGAATCATAGAGATACACTGCACAGGAACAGACCCTTCATAGAATCATAGAGATGCACAGCACGGTAACTGTCCCTTCATGGAATCGTAGAGATACACAGTACGGGATCAGACCCTTCATGGAATCATAGATATAAACAGCACAGGGACAGACTCTTCATAGAATCATAGACATACACAGCACGGGAACAGACCCGCCATAGAATCATAGAGATACACAGCACAGGAACAGACACTTCATAGAATCATAGGGATACACAGCACAGGAACAATCCCTTCATAGAACATAGAGATACACAGCACGGGAACAGACACTTCATCGATTCATAGAGATACACAGCACGCGATCAGACCCTTCATGGAATCATAGAGATACACAGTACGGGAACAGACCCTTCATAGAATCACAGAGATACACAGCACGGGAACAGACCCTTCATAGAATCATAGAAATACACAGTACGGGAATAGACCCTTCATAGAATCATAGAGAAACACAGCACAGGGACAGACCCTTCATAGAATCATAGAGAAACCCAGCACGAGAACAGACCCGCCATAGAATCATAGAGATACACAGCACAGGAACAGACCCTTCATAGAATCATAGAGATACACAGCACAGGAACAGACCCTTCATAGAATCATAGAGACACACAACACTGGAACAGACCCTTCATACAATCATAGAGATACACAGCACAGGAACAGACCCTTCATAGAATCATAGAGATAAACAGCACAGGGACAGACTCTTCATAGAATCATAGAGAAACACAGCACGAGAACAGACAATTCATAGATTCATAGAGATACAGAGCACGGCAACAGACCCTTCTTAGAATCATAGCGATACACAGTACGCGAACAGACCCTTCATAGAATCATAGAAATACACAGTACGGGAACAGACCCTTCATAGAATCATAGAGATACACAGCACAGGGACAGACCCTTCATAGAATCATAGAGACACACAGCACGGGAACAGACCCTTCATAGAATCATAGAGATACACAGCACGGGAACTGACCCTTCATAGAATCATTGAGATACACAGCACGGGAACAGACCCCTCATATAATCTTAGAGATACACAGCACGGGAACAGACCCATCATAGAATCATAGAGACACACAGGACGGGAACAGACCCTTCATAGAATTATAGAGATACTCAGCACAAGAACAGACCCTTCATAGAATCATTGAGATACACAGCACGGGAACAGACCCTTCATATAATCTTAGAGATACACAGCACGGGAACAGACCCTTCATAGATTCATAGAGACACACAGGACGGGAACAGACCCTTCATAGAATTATAGAGATACACAGCACGGGAACAGACACTTCATATAATCATAGCGATACACAGTACGGGAACAGACCCTTAATAGAATCATAGAGATACACAGTACGGGAACAGACACTTCATAGAATCACAGAGATACACAGCACGGGAACAGACCCTTCATATTATCTTAGCGATACACAGCACGGGAACAGACACTTCATAGAATCATGGATATACACAGCACGCTAACAGTCCCTTCATAGAATCATAGAGATACACAGTACAGGAACAGACCCTTCATGGAATCATAGAGAAAAACAGCACAGGGACAGACTCTTCATAGAATCATAGAGAAACACAGCACGAGAACAGACCCTTCATGGAATCATAGAGATACACAGCACGGGAACAGAACCTTCATAGAATCATAGAGATACACAGCACAGGAACAGACCCTTCATAGAATCATAGAGATACACAGCACAGGAACAGACCCTTCATACAATCATAGAGATACACAGCACAGGAACAGACCCTTCATAGAATTATAGAGATACACAGCAAGGGAACAGACCTTTCATAGAAACATAGAGATACACAGCAGAGAAACAGACCCTACATAGAATCATAGAGATACACAGCACGGGAACAGACCCGCCAGAGAATCATAGAGATACACAGCACAGGAACAGACCCTTCTGAGAATCATAGAGATACACAGCACAGGAACAGACCCTTCATACAATCATAGAGATACACAGCACAGGAACAGACCCTTCATATAATCATAGAGATACACAGCACGGGAAATGACCCTTCATAGCATCATAGAGATACACAGTACGGGAACAGACCCTTCATATAATCATAGAGATACACAGCACGGGAACAGACCCTTCATATAATCATAGAGATACACAGTACGGGAACAGACGCTTCACATAATCACAGACAAACACAGCACGGAACAGACCCTTCATAGAATCATAGAGATACACAGCACGGGAACAGACCCTTCATATAATCTTAGAGATACACAGCACGGGAACAGACCCTTCATAGAATCATAGAGACACAAAGCACGGGAACAGACCCTTCATAGAATCATAGAGATACACAGCACAGGAACTGACCCTTCATAGAATCATAGAGATAAACAGCACGGGAACAGACCCTTCATATAATCTGAGAGATACACAGCACGGGAACAGACCCTTCATATCATCTTAGAGATACACAGCACGGGAACAGACACTTCATAGAATCATAGAGATACACTGCACAGGAACAGACCCTTCATAGAATCATAGAGATACACAGCACGGTAACTGTCCCTTCATGGAATCATAGAGATACACAGTACGGGATCAGACCCTTCATGGAATCATAGATATAAACAGCACAGGGACAGACTCTTCATAGAATCATAGAGATACACAGCACGGGAACAGACCCGCCATAGAATCATAGAGATGCACAGCACAGGAACAGACACTTCATAGAATCATAGGGATACACAGCACAGGAACAGACCCTTCATAGCATCATATAGATAAACAGCACAGGGAAAGACTCTTCGTAGAATCATAGAGATACACAGCACAGGAACAATCCCTTCATAGAACATAGAGATACACAGCACGGGAACAGACACTTCATCGATTCATAGAGATACACAGCACGGGAACAGACCCTTCATAGAATCATAGAGATACACAGTACGGGAACAGACCCTTCATAGAATCACAGAGATACACAGCACGGGAACAGACCCTTCATAGAATCATAGAAATACACAGTACAGGAACAGACCCTTCATAGAATCATAGCGATACACAGTACAGGAACAGACCCTTCATAGAATCATAGCGATACACAGTACGCGAACAGACCCTTCATAGAATCATAGAGATACACAGCACAGGAACAGACCCTTCATACAATCATAGAGATACACAGCACGGGAACAGACCCGCCAGAGAATCATAGAGATACACAGCACAGGAACAGACCCTTCAGAGAATCACAGAGATACACAGCACAGGAACAGATCCTTCATACAATCATAGAGATACACAGCACAGGAACAGACCTTTCATATAATCATAGAGATACACAGCACGGGAAATGACCCTTCATAGCATCATAGAGATACACAGTACGGGAACAGACCCTTCATATAATCATAGAGATACACAGCACGGGAAATGACCCTTCATAGCATCATAGAGATACACAGTACGGGAACAGACGCTTCACATAATCATAGACAAACACAGCACGGGAACAGACCCTTCATATAATCTTAGAGATACACAGCACGGGAACAGACCCTTCATAGAATCATAGAGACACACAGCACGGGAACAGACCCTTCATAGAATCATAGAGATACACAGCACAGAAACAGACCCTACATAGAATCATACAGATACACAGCACGGGAACAGACCCGCCAGAGAATCATAGAGATACACAGCACAGGAAATGACCCTTCATAGCATCATAGAGATACACAGTACGGGAACAGACGCTTCACATAATCATAGACAAACACAGCACGGAACAGACCCTTCATAGAATCATAGAGATACACAGCACGGGAACAGACCCTTCATATAATCTTAGAGATACACAGCACGGGAACAGACCCTTCATAGAATCATAGAGACACACAGCACGGGAACAGACCCTTCATAGAATCATAGAGATACACAGCACAGGAACTGACCCTTCATAGAATCATAGAGATACACAGCACGGGAACAGACCCTTCGTATAATCTTAGAGATACACAGCACGGGAACAGACCCTTCATAGAATCATAGAGACACACAGCACGGGAACAGACCCTTCATAGAATCATAGAGATACACAGCACAGGAACTGACCCTTCATAGAATCATAGAGATACACAGCACGGGAACAGACCCTTCATATAATCTGAGAGATACACAGCACGGGAACAGACCCTTCATAGAATCACAGAGATACACAGCACGGGAACAGACCCTTCATATCATCTTAGAGATACACAGCACGGGAACGGACACTTCATAGAATCATAGAGATACACTGCACAGGAACAGACCCTTCATAGAATCATAGAGATACACAGCACGGTAACTGTCCCTTCATGGAATCATAGAGATACACAGTACGGGATCAGACCCTTCATGGAATCATAGATATAAACAGCACAGGGACAGACTCTTCATAGAATCATAGAGATACACAGCACGGGAACAGACCCGACATAGAATCATAGAGATACACAGCACAGGAACAGACACTTCATAGAATCATAGGGATACACAGCACAGGAACAGACCCTTCAGAGCATGATAGAGATAAACAGCACAGGGACAGACTCTTCAAAGATTCATAGAGAAACACAGCACAGGAACAGACCCTTCATAGAATCATAGTGATACACAACACAGGAACAAACCCTTCATAGAATCATAGAGATACACAGCACGGGAACAGACACTTCATAGATTCATAGAGATACACAGCACGGGAACAGACCCGTCATAGAATCATAGAGATACACAGTACGGGAACAGACCCTTCATAGAATCACAGAAATACACAGCACGGGAACAGACCCTTCATAGAATCATAGGTATACACAGTACGGGAACAGACCCTTCATAGAATCATAGAGATACACAGCACAGGGACAAACCCTTCATAGAATCATAGAGACACACAGCACGGGAACAGAACCTTCATAGAATCATAGAGATAAACAGCACGGCAACAGACCCTTCATAGAATCATAGAGATACACAGTACAGGAACAGACCCTTCATAGAATCATAGAGATACACAACACTGGAACATACCCTTCGTAGAATCATAGAGATAAACAGCACAGGGACAGACTCTTCACAGAATCATAGAGAAACACAGCACAGGAACAGACCCTTCATAGAATCATAGAGATACACAGTACGGGAACAGACACTTCAAAGAATCACAGAGATACACAGTACGGGAACAGACCTTTCATAGAATCATAGAGATACACAGCACAGGGACAGACCCTTCATAGAATCATAGAGACACACAGCACGGGAACAGACCCTTCATAGAATCATAGAGATACAAAGCTCAGGAACTGACCCTTCATAGAATCATAGAGATACACAGCACGTGAACAGACCCTTCATATAATCTTAGAGATACACAGCACGGGAACAGACCCTTCATAGAATCATAGAGACACACAGCACGGGAACAGACCCTTCATAGAATCAAAGAGATACACAGTACGGGAACAGACCCTTCATAGAATTACAGAGATACACAGCACGGGACAGACCCTTCATATCATCTTAGAGATACACAGTACGGGAACAGACCCTTCATAGAATCATGGAGATACACTGCACAGGAACAGACCCTTCATAGAATTATAGAGATACACAGCAAGGGAACAGACCTTTCATAGAAACATAGAGATACACAGCACAGAAACAGACCCTTCATAGAATCATGGAGATACACAGCACGAGAACAGACCCTTCATAGAATCATAGAGATACACAGCACGGGAACAGTCCCGCCATAGAATCATAGAGATACACAGCACAGGAACACACCCTTCATAGAATCATAGAGATACACAGCACAGGAACAGACCCTTCATAGAATCATAGAGATAAAGAGCACAGGGACAGACTCTTCAAAGATTCATAGAGAAACACAGCACAGGAACAGACCCTTCATAGAATCATAGTGATACACAGCACGGGAACAGACACTTCATAGATTCATAGAGATACACAGCACGGGAACAGACCCGTCATAGAATCATAGAGAGACACAGTACGGGAACAGACCCTTCATAGAATCACAGAGATACACAGCACGGGAACAGACCCTTCATAGAATCATAGGTATACACAGTACGGGAACAGACCCTTCATAGAATCATAGAGATACACAGCACAGGGACAGACCCTTCATAGAATCATAGAGACACACAGCACGGCAACAGACCCTTCATAGAATCACAGAGATACACAGCACGGGAACAGACCCTTCATAGAATCATAGGTATACACAGTACGGGAACAGACCCTTCATAGAATCATAGAGATACACAGCACAGGGACAGACCCTTCATAGAATCATAGAGACACACAGCACGGGAACAGAACCTTCATAGAATCATAGAGATAAACAGCACGGCAACAGACCCTTCATAGATTCATAGAGATACACAGCACAGGAACAGACCCTTCATAGAATCATAGAGATACACAACACTGGAACGACCCTTCATAGAATCATAGAGATAAACAGCACAGGGACAGACTCTTCATAGAATCATAGAGAAACACAGCACAGGAACAGACCCTTCATAGAATCATAGAGATACACAGTACGGGAACAGACCCTTCAAAGAATCACAGAGATACACAGCACGGGAACAGACCCTTCATAGATTCATAGAAATACACAGTACGGGAACAGACCTTTCATAGAATCATAGAGATACACAGCACAGGAACAGACCCTACATAGAATCATAGAGACACACAGCACGGGAACAGACCCTTCATAGAAACATAGAGATACACAGCTCAGGAACTGACCCTTCATAGAATCATAGAGATACACAGCACGTGAACAGACCCTTCATACAATCTTAGAGATACACAGCACGGGAACAGACCCTACATAGAATCATAGAGACACACAGCACGGGAACAGACCCTTCATAGAAACATAGAGATACACAGCTCAGGAACTGACCCTTCATAGAATCATAGAGATACACAGCACGTGAACAGACCCTTCATACAATCTTAGAGATACACAGCACGGGAACAGACCCTTCATAGAATCATAGAGACACACAGCACGGGAACAGACCCTTCATAGAATTATAGAGATACTCAGCACAGGAACAGACCCTTCATAGAATCATAGAGATACACAGCACGGGAACAGACCCTTCATATAATCATAGAGATACACAGTACGGGAACAGACCCTTCATAGAATCAAAGAGATACACAGTACGGGAACAGACCCTTCATAGAATCACAGAGATACACAGCTCGGGAACAGACCCTTCATATCATCTTAGAGATACACAGCATGGGAACAGACCCTTCATAGAATCATGGAGATACACAGCACGGGAACAGACCCTTCATAAAATCATAGAGATACACAGCACGGTAACAGTCCCTTCATAGAATCATAGAGATACACAGTACGGGAACTGTCCCTTCATAGAATCATAGAGAAACACAGCACGAGAACAGACCCTTCATAGAATCATAGAGATACACAGCACAGGAACAGACCCTTCATAGAATCATAGCGATACACAGCACAGGAACAGACCCTTCATAGCATCATATAGATAAACAGCACAGGGACAGACTCTTCGTAGAATCATAGAGAAACACAGCACGAGAACAGACCCTTCATAGAATCATAGAGATACACAGCACAGGAACAATCCCTTCATGGAACATAGAGATACACAGCACGGGAACAGACACTTCATCGATTCATAGAGATACACAGCACGGGAACAGACCCTTTATAGAATCATAGAGATACACAGCACAGAAACAGACCCTACATAGAATCACAGAGATACACAGAACAGGAACAGACCCTTCATAGAATCATAGTAATACACAGTAGGGGAACAGACCCTTCATAAAATCATAGAGATACACAGCACAGGGACAGACCCTTCATTGAATCATAGAGAATAACAGCACGAGAACAGACCCGCCATAGAATCATAGAGATACACAGCACATGAACAGATCCTTCATAGAATCATAGAGACACACAACACTGGAACAGACCCTTCATAGAATCATAGAGATAAACAGCACAGGGACAGACTCTTCATAGAATCATAGGGATACACAGCACGAGAACAGACCCTTCATATAATCATAGAGATACACAGTACGGGAACAGACCCTTCATAGAATCACAGAGATACACAGCACGGGACAGACCCTTCATAGAATCATGGAGATACACAGCACGGGAACAGACCCTTCATAGAATTATAGAGATACACAGCAAGGGAACAGACCTTTCATAGAAACATAGAGATACACAGCACAGAAACAGACCCTACATAGAATCATAGAGATACACTGCACGGGAACAGACCCTTCATAGAATCATAGAGATACACAGCACGGTAACAGTCCCTTCATAGAATCATAGAGATACACAGTACGGGAACAGACCCTTCATAGAATCATAGAGATACACAGCACAGGAACAGACCCTTCATAGAATCACAGAGATACACAGCACGGGAACAGTCCCTTCATAGAATCATAGAGATACACAGTACGGGAACAGACCCTTCATGGAATCATAGAGATAAACAGCACAGGGACAGACTCTTCATAGAATCATAGAGAAACACAGCACGAGAACAGTCCCGTCAAATAATCATAGAGATACACAGCACAGGAACAGACCCTTCATAGAATCATAGAGATACACAACACCGGAACAGACCCTTCATAGAATCATAGAGATAAACAGCACAGGGACAGACTCTTCATAGAATCATAGAGAAACACAGCACGAGATCCGACCCTTCATAGAATCATAGAGATACACAGCACAGGAACAGACCCTACATAGAATCATAGAGATACACAGTACGGGAACAGACCCTTCATGTAATCATAGAGATAAACAGCACAGGAACAGACCCTTTATAGTATCATAGAGATACACAGTACGGGAACAGACCCTTCATAGATTCATAGAGATACACAGCACGGGAACAGACCCTTCATAGAATCATAGAGATACACAGTACGGGAACAGACCCTTCATAGAATCACAGAGATACACAGCACGGGGATAGACCCTTCATATAAACATAGAGGTACACAGTACGGGTACAGACCCTTCATAGAATCATAGAGATACACAGTACGGGAACAGACCCATCATAAAATCACAGAGATACACAGCACGGGAACAGACCCTTCATATCATCTTAGAGATACACAGCACGGGAACAGACCCTTCATAGAATCATGGAGATACACAGCACGAGAACAGACCCTTCATAGAATCATAGAGATACACAGCACGGGAACAGACCCGCCATAGAATCATAGAGATACACAGCACAGGAACACACCCTTCATAGAATCATAGAGATACACAGCACAGGAACAGACCCTTCATAGAATCATAGAGATAAAGAGCACAGGGACAGACTCTTCAAAGATTGATAGAGAAACACAGCACAGGAACAGACCCTTCATAGAATCATAGTGATACACAGCACAGGAACAAACCCTTCATAGAATCATAGAGATACACAGCACGGGAACAGACACTTCATAGATTCATAGAGATACACAGCACGGGAACAGACCCGTCATAGAATCATAGAGAGACACAGTACGGGAACAGACCCTTCATAGAATCACAGAGATACACAGCACAGGGACAGACCCTTCATAGAATCATAGAGACACACAGCACGGCAACAGACCCTTCATAGAATCACAGAGATACACAGCACGGGAACAGACCCTTCATAGAATCATAGAGATACACAGCACAGGGACAGACCCTTCATAGAATCATAGAGACACACAGCACGGCAACAGACCCTTCATAGAATCACAGAGATACACAGCACGGGAACAGACCCTTCATAGAATCATAGGTATACACAGTACGGGAACAGACCCTTCATAGAATCATAGAGATACACAGCACAGGGTCAGACCCTTCATAGAATCATAGAGACACACAGCACGGGAACAGAACCTTCATAGAATCATAGAGATAAACAGCACGGCAACAGACCCTTCATAGAATCATAGAGATACACAGCACAGGAACAGACCCTTCATAGAATCATAGAGATACACAACACTGGAACAGACCCTTCATAGAATCATAGAGATAAACAGCACAGGGACAGACTCTTCATAGAATCATAGAGAAACACAGCACGAGAACAGACCCTTCATAGAATCATAGAGTTACACAGCACAGGAACAGACCCTTCATAGAATCATAGAGATACACAGTACGGGAACAGACCCTTCAAAGAATCACAGTGATACACAGCACGGGAACAGACCCTTCATAGATTCATAGAAATACACAGTACGGGAACAGACCCTTCATAGAATCATAGAGATACACAGCACGGGAACAGACCCTTCATAGAATCATAGAGATACACAGAACGGGAACAGACCATTCATAGAATCATAGTAATACACAGTAGGGGAACAGACCCTTCATAGAATCATAGAGATAAACAGCACAGGGACAGACCCTTCATTGAATCATAGAGAAAAACAGCACGAGAACAGACCCGCCATAGAATCATAGAGATACACAGCACAGGAACAGATCCTTCATAGAATCATAGAGATACACAGCACATGAACAGATCCTTCATAGAATCATAGAGACACACAACACTGGAACAGACCCTTCATAGAATCATAGAGATAAACAGCACAGGGACAGACTCTTCATAGAATCAGAGAGAAACACAGCACGAGATCCGACCCTTCATAGGATCTTAGAGATACACAGCACAGGAACAGACCCTTTATAGTATCATAGAGATACACAGCACGGGAACAGACACTTCATAGATTCATAGAGATACACAGCACGGGAACAGACCCTTCATAGAATCATAGAGATACACAGTACGGGAACAGACCCTTCATAGAATCACAGAGATACACAGCACGGGAATAGACCCTTCATATAAACATAGAGATACACAGCACGGGAACAGACAATTCATAGTTTCATAGATATACACAGCACGGCAACAGACCCTTCTTAGAATCATAGCGATACACAGTACGGGAACAGAAGCTTCATAGATTCATAGAAATACACAGTACGGGAACAGACCCTTCATAGAATCATAGAGATACACAGCACAGGGACAGACCCTTCATAGAATCATAGAGACACACAGCACGGGAACAGACCCTTCATAGAATCATAGAGATACACAGCACGGGAACTGACCCTTCATAGAATCATAGAGATACACAGCACGGGAACAGACCCTTCATATAATCTTAGAGATACACAGCACTTGAACAGACCCTTCATAGAATCATAGAGACACACAGGACGGGAACAGACCCTTCATAGAATTATAGAGATACTCAGCACAGGAACAGACCCTTCATAGAATCATAGTGATACACAGCACAGGAACAAACCCTTCATAGAATCATAGAGATACACAGCACGGGAACAGACACTTCATAGATTCATAGAGATACACAGCACGGGAACAGACCCGTCATAGAATCATAGAGAGACACAGTACGGGAACAGACCCTTCATAGAACCATAGAGAAACACAGCACGAAAACAGACCCTTCATAGAATCATAGAGATACACAGCACAGGAACAATCCCTTCAAAGAACATAGAGATACACAGCACGGGAACAGACACTTCATCGATTCATAGAGATACACAGCACGGGAACAGACCCTTTATGGAATCATAGAGATACACAGCACAGAAACAGACCCTTCATAGAATCACAGAGATAGACAGAACGGGAACAGACCCTTCATAGAATCATAGTAATACACAGTAGGGGAACAGACCCTTCATAAAATCATAGAGATACACAGCACAGGGACAGACCCTTCATTGAATCATAGAGAAAAACAGCACGAGAACAGACCCGCCATAGAATCATAGAGATACACAGCACATGAACAGATCCTTCATAGAATCATAGAGACACACAACACTGGAACAGACCCTTCATAGAATCATAGAGATAAACAGCACAGGGACAGACTCTTCATAGAATCATAGGGATACACAGCACGAGAACAGACCCTTCATATAATCATAGAGATACACAGTACGGGAACAGACCCTTCATAGAATCAAAGAGATACACAGTACGGGAACAGACCCTTCATAGAATCACAGAGATACACAGCACGGGACAGACCCTTCATATCATCTTAGAGATACACAGCATGGGAACAGACCCTTCATAGAATCATGGAGATACACAGCACGGGAACAGACCCTTCATAGAATTATAGAGATACACAGCAAGGGAACAGACCTTTCATAGAAACATAGAGATACACAGCACAGAAACAGACCCTACATAGAATCATAGAGATACACAGCACGGGAACAGACCCTTCAGAGAATCATAGAGATACACAGCACGGTAACAGTCCCTTCATAGAATCATAGAGATACACAGTACGGGAACAGACCCTTCATAGAATCATAGAGATACACAGCACAGGAACAGACCGTTCATAGAATCACAGAGATACACAGCACGGTAACAGTCCCTTCATAGAATCATAGAGATACACAGTACGGGAACAGACCCTTCATGGAATCATAGAGATAAACAGCACAGGGACAGACTCTTCATAGAATCATAGAGAAACACAGCACGAGAACAGTCCCGTCATATAATCATAGAGATACACAGCACGGGAACAGACCCTTCATAGAATCATAGAGATACACAACACCGGAACAGACCGTTCATAGAATCATAGAGATAAACAGCACAGGGACAGACTCTTCATAGAATCAGAGAGAAACACAGCACGAGATCCGACCCTTCATAGGATCTTAGAGATACACAGCACAGGAACAGACCCTTTATAGTATCATAGAGATACACAGCACGGGAACAGACCCTTCATAGATTCATAGAGATACACAGCACGGGAACAGACCCTTCATAGAATCATAGAGATACACAGTACGGGAACAGACCCTTCATAGAATCACAGAGATACACAGCACGGGAATAGACCCTTCATATAAACATAGAGATACACAGTACGGGTACAGACCCTTCATAGAATATATGGAGATACACAGTACGGGAACAGACCCTTCATAAAATCACAGAGATACACAGCACGGGAACAGACCCTTCATATCATCTTAGAGATACACAGCACGGGAACAGACCCTTCATAGAATCATGGAGATACACAGCACGAGAACAGACCCTTCATAGAATCATCGAGATATACAGCACGGGAACAGACCCGCCATAGAATCATAGAGATACACAGCACAGGAACACACCCTTCATAGAATCATAGAGATACACAGCACAGGAACAGACCCTTCATAGAATCATAGAGATAAAGAGCACAGGGACAGACTTTTCAAAGATTCATAGAGAAACACAGCACAGGAACAGACCCTTCATAGAATCATAGTGATACACAGCACAGGAACAAACCCTTCATAGAATCATAGAGATACACAGCACGGGAACAGACCCGTCATAGAATCATAGAGAGACACAGTACGGGAACAGACCCTTCATAGAATCACAGAGATACACAGCACGGGAACAGACCCTTCATAGAATCATAGGTATACACAGTACGGGAACAGACCCTTCATAGAATCATAGAGATACACAGCACAGGGACAGACCCTTCATAGAATCATAGAGACACACAGCACAGGAACAGAACCTTCATAGAATCATAGAGATAAACAGCACGGCAACAGACCCTTCATAGAATCATAGAGATACACAGCACAGGAACAGACCCTTCATAGAATCATAGAGATACACAACACTGGAACAGACCCTTCATAGAATCATAGAGATAAACAGCACAGGGACAGACTCTTCATAGAATCATAGATAAAGACAGCACGAGAACAGACCCTTCATAGAATCATAGAGATACACAGCACAGGAACAGACCCTTCATAGAATCATAGAGATACACAGTACGGGAACAGACCCTTCAAAGAATCACAAAGATACACAGCACGGGAACAGACCCTTCATAGATTCATAGAAATACACAGTCCGGGAACAGACCTTTCATAGAATCATAGAGATACACAGCACAGGGACAGACCCTTCATAGAATCATAGAGACACACAGCACGGGAACAGACCCTTCATAGAATCATAGAGATACACAGCTCAGGAACTGACCCTTCATAGAATCATAGAGATACACAGCACGTGAACAGACCCTTCATACAATCTTAGAGATACACAGCACGGGAACAGACCCTTCATAGAATCATAGAGACACACAGCACGGGAACAGACCCTTCATAGAATTATAGAGATACTCAGCACAGGAACAGACCCTTCATAGAATCATAGAGATACACAGCACGGGAACAGACCCTTCATATAATCATAGAGATACACAGTACTGGAACAGACCCTTCATAGAATCAAAGAGATACACAGTACGGGAACAGACCCTTCATAGAATCACAGAGATACACAGCTCGGGAACAGACCCTTCATATCATCTTAGAGATACACAGCATGGGAACAGACCCTTCATAGAATCATGGAGATACACAGCACGGGAACAGACCCTTCATAAAATCATAGAGATACACAGCACGGTAACAGTCCCTTCATAGAATCATAGAGATACACAGTACGGGAACTGTCCCTTCATGGAATCATAGAGATACACAGCACGGGAACAGACCCTTCATGGAATCATAGATATAAACAGAACAGGGACAGACTCTTCGTAGAATCATAGAGAAACACAGCACGAGAACAGACCCTTCATAGAATCATAGAGATACACAGCACAGGAACAATCCCTTCATAGAACATAGAGATACACAGCACGGGAACAGACACTTCATCGATTCATAGAGATACACAGCACGGGAACAGACCCTTTATAGAATCATAGAGATACACAGCACAGAAACAGACCCTACATCGAATCACAGAGATACACAGAACGGGAACAGACCATTCATAGAATCATAGTAATACACAGTAGGGGAACAGACCCTTCATAAAATCATAGAGATACACAGCACAGGGACAGACCCTTCATTGAATCATAGAGAAAAACAGCACGAGAACAGACCCGCCATAGAATCATAGAGATACACAGCACAGGAACAGATCCTTCATAGAATCATAGAGATACACAGCACATGAACAGATCCTTCATAGAATCATAGAGACACACAACACTGGAACAGACCCTTCATAGAATCATAGAGATAAACAGCACAGGGACAGACACTTCATAGAATCATAGGGATACACAGCACGGGAACAGACAATTCATAGTTTCATAGATATACACAGCACGGCAACAGACCCTTCTTAGAATCATAGCGATACACAGTACGGGAACAGACGCTTCATAGATTCATAGAAATACACAGCACAGGGACAGACCCTTCATAGAATCATAGAGATACACAGCACAGGGACAGACCCTTCATAGAATCATAGAGACACACAGCACGGGAACAGACCCTTCATAGAATCATAGAGATACACAGCACGGGAACTGACCCTTCATAGAATCATAGAGATACACAGCACGGGAACAGACCCTTCATATAATCTTAGAGATACACAGCACTTGAACAGACCCTTCATAGAATCATAGAGACACACAGGACGGGAACAGACCCTTCATAGAATTATAGAGATACTCAGCACAGGAACAGACCCTTCATAGAATCATAGAGATACACAGCACGGGAACAGACACTTCATATAATCATAGAGATACACAGGACGGGAACAGACCCTTAATAGAATCATAGAGATACACAGTACGGGAACAGACCCTTCATGGAATCATAGAGATAAACAGCACAGGGACAGACTCTTCATAGAATCATAGAGAAACACAGCACGAGAACAGTCCCTTCATATAATCATAGAGATACACAGCACAGGAACAGACCCTTCATAGAATCATAGCGATACACAGCACTGGAACAGACCCTTCATAGAATCATAGAGATAAACAGCACAGGGACAGACTCTTCATAGAATCATAGAGAAACACAAGCACGAGAACAGACCCTTCACAGGATCTTAGAGATACACAGCACAGGAACAGACACTTCATAGATTCATAGAGATACACAGCACGGGAACAGACCCTTCATAGAATCATAGAGATACACAGTACGGGAACAGACCCTTCATAGAATCACAGAGATACACAGCACGGGAATAGACCCTTCATATAAACATAGAGATACACAGTACGGGAACAGACCCTTCATAGAATCATAGAGATACACAGTACGGGAACAGACCCTTCATAAAATCACAGAGATACACAGCACGGGAACAGACCCTTCATATCATCTTCGAGATACACAGCACGGGAACAGACCCTTCATAGAATCATGGAGATACACAGCACGAGAACAGACCCTTCATAGAATCATAGAGATACACAGCACGGGAACAGACCCGCCATAGAATCATAGAGATACACAGCACAGGAACACACCCTTCATAGAATCATAGAGATACACAGCACAGGTACAGACCCTTCATAGAATCATAGAGATAAAGAGCACAGGGACAGACTCTTCAAAGATTCATAGAGAAACACAGCACAGGAACAGACCCTTCATAGAATCATAGTGATACACAGCACAGGAACAGACACTTCATAGATTCATAGAGATACACAGCACGGGAACAGACCCGTCATAGAATCATAGAGAGACACAGTACGGGAACAGACCCTTCATAGAATCACAGAGATACACAGCACGGGAACAGACCCTTCATAGAATCATAGGTATACACAGTACGGGTACAGACCCTTCATAGAATCATAGAGATACACAGCACAGGGACAGACCCTTCATAGAATCATAGAGACACACAGCACGGCAACAGACCCTTCATAGAATCATAGAGATACACAGCACAGGAACAGACCCTTCATAGAATCATAGAGATACACAACAGTGGAACAGACCCTTCATAGAATCATAGAGATAAACAGCACAGGGACAGACTTTTCATAGAATCATAGAGAAACACAGCACGAGAACAGACCCTTCATAGAATCATAGAGATACACAGCACAGGAACAGACCCTTCATACAATCATAGAGATACACAGTACGGGAACAGACCCTTCAAAGAATCACAGAGATACACAGCACGGGAACAGACCCTTCATAGATTCATTGAAATACACAGTACGGGAACAGACCTTTCATAGAATCATAGAGATACACAGCACAGGGACAGACCCTTCATAGAATCATAGAGACACACAGCACGGGAACAGACCCTTCATAGAATCATAGAGATACACAGCTCAGGAACTGACCCTTCATAGAATCATAGAGATACACAGCATGTGAACAGACCCTTCATACAATCTTAGAGATACACAGCACGGGAACAGACCCTTCATAGAATCATAGAGACACACAGCACGGGAACAGACCCTTCATAGAATTATAGAGATACTCAGCACAGGAACAGACCCTTCATAGAATCAAAGAGATACACAGTACGGGAACTGACCCTTCATAGAATCACAGAGATACACAGCTCGGGAACAGACACTTCATATCATCTTAGAGATACACAGCATGGGAACAGACCCTTCATAGAATCATGGAGATACACAGCACGGGAACAGACCCTTCATAAAATCATAGAGATACACAGCACGGTAACAGTCCCTTCATAGAATCATAGAGATACACAGTACGGGAACAGACCCTTCATGGAATCATAGATATAAACAGAACAGGGACAGACTCTTCATAGAATCATAGAGAAACACAGCACGAGAACAGACCCTTCATAGAATCATAGAGATACACAGCACAGGAACAGACCCTTCATAGACTCATAGCGATACACAGCACGGGAACGGACCCTTCATAGAATCATAGAGATTCACAGCACAGGAACAGACCCTTCATAGAATCATAGAGATACACAGCACGGGAACAGACCCTTCATAGAATCACAGAGATACACAGCACGGGAACAGACCCTTCATAGAATCACAGAGATACACAGCACGGGAACAGACCCTTCATAGAATCATAGAGATACACAGCACGGGAACAGACCCTTCATACAATCATAGAGATACACAGTACGGGAACGGACCCTTCATAGAATCATAGAGATACACCGCACGGGAACAGGCCCTTCATATAATCATAGAGATACACAGCACGGGAACAGACCCTTCATAGAATCACAGAGATACACAGCACGGGAACGGACCCTTCATAGAATCATAGAGATTCACAGCACAGGAACAGACCCTTCATAGAATCATAGAGATACACAGCACGGGAACAGAACCTTCATAGAATCACAGAGATACACAGCACGGGAACAGACCCTTCATAGAATCACAGAGATACACAGCACGGGAACAGACCCTTCATAGAATCACAGAGATACACAGTACGGGAACGGACCCTTCATAGAATCATAGAGATACACCGCACGGGAACAGGCCCTTCATATAATCATAGAGATACACAGCACAGGGACAGACCCTTCATAGAATCATAGAGATACACAGCACGGGAACAGACCCTTCATATAATCATAGAGATAAACAGCACGGGAACAGACCCTTCATAGAATCACAGAGATACACAGCACGGGAACGGACCCTTCATAGAATCATAGAGATACACCGCACGGGAACAGGCCCTTCATATAATCATAGAGATACACAGCACAGGGACAGACCCTTCATAGAATCATAGAGATACACAGCACGGGAACAGACCCTTCATAGAATTATAGAGATACACAGCAAGGGAACAGACCCTTCATAGAATCATAGAGATACACAGCACGGGAACAGGCCCTTCATAGAATCATAGAGATACACAGCACGCGAAAAGACCCTCCATAGAATCATAGAGATACACAGGAACATACCCTTCATAGAATCATAGAGATACACAGCACGGGAACAGACCCTTCATAGAATCATAGAGATACACAGTAGGGGAACAGGTCCTTCATAGAATCATAGAGATACACAGCACAGGGACAGACCCTTCATAGAATCATAGAGATACACAGCACAGGGACAGACCCTTCATAGAATCATGGAGACACACAGCACGGGAACAGACCCTTCATAGAATCATAGAGATACACAGCACGGGAACAGACACTTCATATAATCATAGAGATACACAGGACGGGAACAGACCCTTCATATAATCTTAGAGACACACAGGACGGGAACAGACCCTTCATAGAATTATAGAGATACTCAGCACAGGAACAGACCCTTCATATAATCATAGAGATACACAGGACGGGAACAGACCCTTCATATAATCTTAGAGATACACAGCACGGGAACAGACCCTTCATAGAATCACAGAGATACAGAGATCAGGATCAGACCCTTCATCGGATCATGGAGATACACAGCACAGGAACAGACCCTTCATAGAATCATAGAGATACACAGCAGGGGAATAAACCCTTCATAGAATCATAGAGATACAGAGCTCAAGAACAGACCCTTCATAGAATCATGGAGATACAGAGCACAGGAACAGACCCTTCATAGAATCATGGATATACACAGCAGGTGAACAAACCCTTCCTAGAATCATAGAGATACGGAGCTCAGGAACAGACCCTTCGTAGAATCATAGAGATACACAGCACGCAAAAAGATTCTTCATAGATTCATCGAGATACACAGCACGGGAACAGACCCTTCATAGCATCACAGAGATACACAACACGGGAACAGACCCTTCATATAATCATAGAGATACACATCACGGGAAATGACACTTCATAGCATCATAGAGATACACAGTACGGGAACAGACGCTTCACATAATCATAGACAAACACAGCACGGAACAGACCCTTCATAGAATCATAGAGATACACAGCACGGGAACAGACCCTTCATATAATCTTAGAGATACACAGCACGGGAACAGACCCTTCATAGAATCATCGAGACACACAGCACGGGAACAGACCCTTCATAGAATTGTAGAGATACACAGCACGGGAACAGACCCTTCATATAATCTTAGAGATACACAGCACAGGGACAGACCCTTCAGAGAATCATAGAGATACACAGCACGCTAACAGTCCCTTCATAGAATCATAGAGATACACAGTACGGGAACAGACCCTTCATGGAATCATAGAGATAAACAGCACAGGGACAGACTCTTAATAGAATCATAGAGAAACACAGCACGAGAACAGACCCTTCATATAATCATCGAGATACACAGCACAGGAACAGACCCTTCATAGAATCATAGAGACACACACGACGGGAACAGACCCTTCATAGAATCATAGAGATACACAGCATGTGAACAGACCCTTCATACAATCTTAGAGATACACAGCACGGGAACAGACCCTTCATAGAATCATAGAGACACACAGCACGGGAACAGACCCTTCATAGAATTATAGAGATACTCAGCACAGGAACAGACCCTTCATAGAATCAAAGAGATACACAGTACGGGAACTGACCCTTCATAGAATCACAGAGATACACAGCTCGGGAACAGACACTTCATATCATCTTAGAGATACACAGCATGGGAACAGACCCTTCATAGAATCATGGAGATACACAGCACGGGAACAGACCCTTCATAAAATCATAGAGATACACAGCACGGTAACAGTCCCTTCATAGAATCATAGAGATACACAGTACGGGAACAGACCCTTCATGGAATCATAGATATAAACAGAACAGGGACAGACTCTTCATAGAATCATAGAGAAACACAGCACGAGAACAGACCCTTCATAGAATCATAGAGATACACAGCACAGGAACAGACCCTTCATAGAATCATAGCGATACACAGCACGGGAACGGACCCTTCATAGAATCATAGAGATTCACAGCACAGGAACAGACCCTTCATAGAATCATAGAGATACACAGCACGGGAACAGACCCTTCATAGAATCACAGAGATACACAGCACGGGAACAGACCCTTCATAGAATCACAGAGATACACAGCACGGGAACAGACCCTTCATAGAATCATAGAGATACACAGCACGGGAACAGACCCTTCATACAATCATAGAGATACACAGTACGGGAACGGACCCTTCATAGAATCATAGAGATACACCGCACGGGAACAGGCCCTTCATATAATCATAGAGATACACAGCACGGGAACAGACCCTTCATAGAATCACAGAGATACACAGCACGGGAACGGACCCTTCATAGAATCATAGAGATTCACAGCACAGGAACAGACCCTTCATAGAATCATAGAGATACACAGCACGGGAACAGAACCTTCATAGAATCACAGAGATACACAGCACGGGAACAGACCCTTCATAGAATCACAGAGATACACAGCACGGGAACAGACCCTTCATAGAATCATAGAGATACACAGTACGGGAACGGACCCTTCATAGAATCATAGAGATACACAGCACAGGAACAGACCCTTCATAGAATCATAGAGATACACAGCACGGGAACAGACCCTTCATAGAATCACAGAGATACACAGCACGGGAACGGACCCTTCATAGAATCATAGAGATACACCGCACGGGAACAGGCCCTTCATATAATCATAGAGATACACAGCACAGGGACAGACCCTTCATAGAATCATAGAGATACACAGCACGGGAACAGACCCTTCATATAATCATAGAGATAAACAGCACGGGAACAGACCCTTCATAGAATCACAGAGATACACAGCACGGGAACGGACCCTTCATAGAATCATAGAGATACACCGCACGGGAACAGGCCCTTCATATAATCATAGAGATACACAGCACAGGGACAGACCCTTCATAGAATCATAGAGATACACAGCACGGGAACAGACCCTTCATAGAATTATAGAGATACACAGCAAGGGAACAGACCCTTCATAGAATCATAGAGATACACAGCACGGGAACAGGCCCTTCATAGAATCATAGAGATACACAGCACGCGAAAAGACCCTCCATAGAATCATAGAGATACACAGGAACATACCCTTCATAGAATCATAGAGATACACAGCACGGGAACAGACCCTTCATAGAATCATAGAGATACACAGTAGGGGAACAGGTCCTTCATAGAATCATAGAGATACACAGCACAGGGACAGACCCTTCATAGAATCATAGAGATACACAGCACAGGGACAGACCCTTCATAGAATCATGGAGACACACAGCACGGGAACAGACCCTTCATAGAATCATAGAGATACACAGCACGGGAACAGACACTTCATATAATCATAGAGATACACAGGACGGGAACAGACCCTTCATATAATCTTAGAGACACACAGGACGGGAACAGACCCTTCATAGAATTATAGAGATACTCAGCACAGGAACAGACCCTTCATATAATCATAGAGATACACAGGACGGGAACAGACCCTTCATATAATCTTAGAGATACACAGCACGGGAACAGACCCTTCATAGAATCACAGAGATACAGAGATCAGGATCAGACCCTTCATCGGATCATGGAGATACACAGCACAGGAACAGACCCTTCATAGAATCATAGAGATACACAGCAGGGGAATAAACCCTTCATAGAATCATAGAGATACAGAGCTCAAGAACAGACCCTTCATAGAATCATGGAGATACAGAGCACAGGAACAGACCCTTCATAGAATCATGGATATACACAGCAGGTGAACAAACCCTTCCTAGAATCATAGAGATACGGAGCTCAGGAACAGACCCTTCGTAGAATCATAGAGATACACAGCACGCAAAAAGATTCTTCATAGATTCATCGAGATACACAGCACGGGAACAGACCCTTCATAGCATCACAGAGATACACAACACGGGAACAGACCCTTCATATAATCATAGAGATACACATCACGGGAAATGACACTTCATAGCATCATAGAGATACACAGTACGGGAACAGACGCTTCACATAATCATAGACAAACACAGCACGGAACAGACCCTTCATAGAATCATAGAGATACACAGCACGGGAACAGACCCTTCATATAATCTTAGAGATACACAGCACGGGAACAGACCCTTCATAGAATCATCGAGACACACAGCACAGGAACAGACCCTTCATAGAATCAAAGAGATACACAGTACGGGAACTGACCCTTCATAGAATCACAGAGATACACAGCTCGGGAACAGACACTTCATATCATCTTAGAGATACACAGCATGGGAACAGACCCTTCATAGAATCATGGAGATACACAGCACGGGAACAGACCCTTCATAAAATCATAGAGATACACAGCACGGTAACAGTCCCTTCATAGAATCATAGAGATACACAGTACGGGAACAGACCCTTCATGGAATCATAGATATAAACAGAACAGGGACAGACTCTTCATAGAATCATAGAGAAACACAGCACGAGAACAGACCCTTCATAGAATCATAGAGATACACAGCACAGGAACAGACCCTTCATAGACTCATAGCGATACACAGCACGGGAACGGACCCTTCATAGAATCATAGAGATTCACAGCACAGGAACAGACCCTTCATAGAATCATAGAGATACACAGCACGGGAACAGACCCTTCATAGAATCACAGAGATACACAGCACGGGAACAGACCCTTCATAGAATCACAGAGATACACAGCACGGGAACAGACCCTTCATAGAATCATAGAGATACACAGCACGGGAACAGACCCTTCATACAATCATAGAGATACACAGTACGGGAACGGACCCTTCATAGAATCATAGAGATACACCGCACGGGAACAGGCCCTTCATATAATCATAGAGATACACAGCACGGGAACAGACCCTTCATAGAATCACAGAGATACACAGCACGGGAACGGACCCTTCATAGAATCATAGAGATTCACAGCACAGGAACAGACCCTTCATAGAATCATAGAGATACACAGCACGGGAACAGAACCTTCATAGAATCACAGAGATACACAGCACGGGAACAGACCCTTCATAGAATCACAGAGATACACAGCACGGGAACAGACCCTTCATAGAATCATAGAGATACACAGTACGGGAACGGACCCTTCATAGAATCATAGAGATACACAGCACAGGAACAGACCCTTCATAGAATCATAGAGATACACAGCACGGGAACAGACCCTTCATAGAATCACAGAGATACACAGCACGGGAACGGACCCTTCATAGAATCATAGAGATACACCGCACGGGAACAGGCCCTTCATATAATCATAGAGATACACAGCACAGGGACAGACCCTTCATAGAATCATAGAGATACACAGCACGGGAACAGACCCTTCATATAATCATAGAGATAAACAGCACGGGAACAGACCCTTCATAGAATCACAGAGATACACAGCACGGGAACGGACCCTTCATAGAATCATAGAGATACACCGCACGGGAACAGGCCCTTCATATAATCATAGAGATACACAGCACAGGGACAGACCCTTCATAGAATCATAGAGATACACAGCACGGGAACAGACCCTTCATAGAATTATAGAGATACACAGCAAGGGAACAGACCCTTCATAGAATCATAGAGATACACAGCACGGGAACAGGCCCTTCATAGAATCATAGAGATACACAGCACGCGAAAAGACCCTCCATAGAATCATAGAGATACACAGGAACATACCCTTCATAGAATCATAGAGATACACAGCACGGGAACAGACCCTTCATAGAATCATAGAGATACACAGTAGGGGAACAGGTCCTTCATAGAATCATAGAGATACACAGCACAGGGACAGACCCTTCATAGAATCATAGAGATACACAGCACAGGGACAGACCCTTCATAGAATCATGGAGACACACAGCACGGGAACAGACCCTTCATAGAATCATAGAGATACACAGCACGGGAACAGACACTTCATATAATCATAGAGATACACAGGACGGGAACAGACCCTTCATATAATCTTAGAGACACACAGGACGGGAACAGACCCTTCATAGAATTATAGAGATACTCAGCACAGGAACAGACCCTTCATATAATCATAGAGATACACAGGACGGGAACAGACCCTTCATATAATCTTAGAGATACACAGCACGGGAACAGACCCTTCATAGAATCACAGAGATACAGAGATCAGGATCAGACCCTTCATCGGATCATGGAGATACACAGCACAGGAACAGACCCTTCATAGAATCATAGAGATACACAGCAGGGGAATAAACCCTTCATAGAATCATAGAGATACAGAGCTCAAGAACAGACCCTTCATAGAATCATGGAGATACAGAGCACAGGAACAGACCCTTCATAGAATCATGGATATACACAGCAGGTGAACAAACCCTTCCTAGAATCATAGAGATACGGAGCTCAGGAACAGACCCTTCGTAGAATCATAGAGATACACAGCACGCAAAAAGATTCTTCATAGATTCATCGAGATACACAGCACGGGAACAGACCCTTCATAGCATCACAGAGATACACAACACGGGAACAGACCCTTCATATAATCATAGAGATACACATCACGGGAAATGACACTTCATAGCATCATAGAGATACACAGTACGGGAACAGACGCTTCACATAATCATAGACAAACACAGCACGGAACAGACCCTTCATAGAATCATAGAGATACACAGCACGGGAACAGACCCTTCATATAATCTTAGAGATACACAGCACGGGAACAGACCCTTCATAGAATCATCGAGACACACAGCACGGGAACAGACCCTTCATAGAATTGTAGAGATACACAGCACGGGAACAGACCCTTCATATAATCTTAGAGATACACAGCACAGGGACAGACCCTTCAGAGAATCATAGAGATACACAGCACGCTAACAGTCCCTTCATAGAATCATAGAGATACACAGTACGGGAACAGACCCTTCATGGAATCATAGAGATAAACAGCACAGGGACAGACTCTTAATAGAATCATAGAGAAACACAGCACGAGAACAGACCCTTCATATAATCATAGAGATACACAGCACAGGAACAGACCCTTCATAGAATCATAGAGACACACACGACGGGAACAGACCCTTCATAGAATCATAGAGATACACAGCATGTGAACAGACCCTTCATACAATCTTAGAGATACACAGCACGGGAACAGACCCTTCATAGAATCATAGAGACACACAGCACGGGAACAGACCCTTCATAGAATTATAGAGATACTCAGCACAGGAACAGACCCTTCATAGAATCAAAGAGATACACAGTACGGGAACTGACCCTTCATAGAATCACAGAGATACACAGCTCGGGAACAGACACTTCATATCATCTTAGAGATACACAGCATGGGAACAGACCCTTCATAGAATCATGGAGATACACAGCACGGGAACAGACCCTTCATAAAATCATAGAGATACACAGCACGGTAACAGTCCCTTCATAGAATCATAGAGATACACAGTACGGGAACAGACCCTTCATGGAATCATAGATATAAACAGAACAGGGACAGACTCTTCATAGAATCATAGAGAAACACAGCACGAGAACAGACCCTTCATAGAATCATAGAGATACACAGCACAGGAACAGACCCTTCATAGAATCATAGCGATACACAGCACGGGAACGGACCCTTCATAGAATCATAGAGATTCACAGCACAGGAACAGACCCTTCATAGAATCATAGAGATACACAGCACGGGAACAGACCCTTCATAGAATCACAGAGATACACAGCACGGGAACAGACCCTTCATAGAATCACAGAGATACACAGCACGGGAACAGACCCTTCATAGAATCATAGAGATACACAGCACGGGAACAGACCCTTCATACAATCATAGAGATACACAGTACGGGAACGGACCCTTCATAGAATCATAGAGATACACCGCACGGGAACAGGCCCTTCATATAATCATAGAGATACACAGCACGGGAACAGACCCTTCATAGAATCACAGAGATACACAGCACGGGAACGGACCCTTCATAGAATCATAGAGATTCACAGCACAGGAACAGACCCTTCATAGAATCATAGAGATACACAGCACGGGAACAGAACCTTCATAGAATCACAGAGATACACAGCACGGGAACAGACCCTTCATAGAATCACAGAGATACACAGCACGGGAACAGACCCTTCATAGAATCATAGAGATACACAGTACGGGAACGGACCCTTCATAGAATCATAGAGATACACAGCACAGGAACAGACCCTTCATAGAATCATAGAGATACACAGCACGGGAACAGACCCTTCATAGAATCACAGAGATACACAGCACGGGAACGGACCCTTCATAGAATCATAGAGATACACCGCACGGGAACAGGCCCTTCATATAATCATAGAGATACACAGCACAGGGACAGACCCTTCATAGAATCATAGAGATACACAGCACGGGAACAGACCCTTCATATAATCATAGAGATAAACAGCACGGGAACAGACCCTTCATAGAATCACAGAGATACACAGCACGGGAACGGACCCTTCATAGAATCATAGAGATACACCGCACGGGAACAGGCCCTTCATATAATCATAGAGATACACAGCACAGGGACAGACCCTTCATAGAATCATAGAGATACACAGCACGGGAACAGACCCTTCATAGAATTATAGAGATACACAGCAAGGGAACAGACCCTTCATAGAATCATAGAGATACACAGCACGGGAACAGGCCCTTCATAGAATCATAGAGATACACAGCACGCGAAAAGACCCTCCATAGAATCATAGAGATACACAGGAACATACCCTTCATAGAATCATAGAGATACACAGCACGGGAACAGACCCTTCATAGAATCATAGAGATACACAGTAGGGGAACAGGTCCTTCATAGAATCATAGAGATACACAGCACAGGGACAGTTCCTTCATAGAATCATAGAGATACACAGCACAGGGACAGACCCTTCATAGAATCATGGAGACACACAGCACGGGAACAGACCCTTCATAGAATCATAGAGATACACAGCACGGGAACAGACACTTCATATAATCATAGAGATACACAGGACGGGAACAGACCCTTCATATAATCTTAGAGACACACAGGACGGGAACAGACCCTTCATAGAATTATAGAGATACTCAGCACAGGAACAGACCCTTCATATAATCATAGAGATACACAGGACGGGAACAGACCCTTCATATAATCTTAGAGATACACAGCACGGGAACAGACCCTTCATAGAATCACAGAGATACAGAGATCAGGATCAGACCCTTCATCGGATCATGGAGATACACAGCACAGGAACAGACCCTTCATAGAATCATAGAGATACACAGCAGGGGAATAAACCCTTCATAGAATCATAGAGATACAGAGCTCAAGAACAGACCCTTCATAGAATCATGGAGATACAGAGCACAGGAACAGACCCTTCATAGAATCATGGATATACACAGCAGGTGAACAAACCCTTCCTAGAATCATAGAGATACGGAGCTCAGGAACAGACCCTTCGTAGAATCATAGAGATACACAGCACGCAAAAAGATTCTTCATAGATTCATCGAGATACACAGCACGGGAACAGACCCTTCATAGCATCACAGAGATACACAACACGGGAACAGACCCTTCATATAATCATAGAGATACACATCACGGGAAATGACACTTCATAGCATCATAGAGATACACAGTACGGGAACAGACGCTTCACATAATCATAGACAAACACAGCACGGAACAGACCCTTCATAGAATCATAGAGATACACAGCACGGGAACAGACCCTTCATATAATCTTAGAGATACACAGCACGGGAACAGACCCTTCATAGAATCATCGAGACACACAGCACGGGAACAGACCCTTCATAGAATTGTAGAGATACACAGCACGGGAACAGACCCTTCATATAATCTTAGAGATACACAGCACAGGGACAGACCCTTCAGAGAATCATAGAGATACACAGCACGCTAACAGTCCCTTCATAGAATCATAGAGATACACAGTACGGGAACAGACCCTTCATGGAATCATAGAGATAAACAGCACAGGGACAGACTCTTAATAGAATCATAGAGAAACACAGCACGAGAACAGACCCTTCATATAATCATAGAGATACACAGCACAGGAACAGACCCTTCATAGAATCATAGAGACACACACGACGGGAACAGACCCTTCATAGAATCATAGAGATACTCAGCACAGGAACAGACCCTTCATAGAATCATAGAGATACACAGCACGGGAACAGACACTTCATATAATCATAGAGATACACAGTACGGGAACAGGCCCTTCATAGAATCACAGAGATACACAGCACGGGAACAGACCCTTCATATCATCTTAGCGATACACAGCACGGGAACAGACCCTTCATAGAATCATGGATATACACTGCACGGGAACAGATCCTTCATAAAATCATAGAGATACACAGCACAGGGACAGACCTTCAGAGAATAATAGAGACACACAGCACGCTAACAGTCCCTTCATAGAATCATAGAGGTACACAGTACGGGAACAGACCCTTCATGGAATCATAGAGATAAACAGCACAGGGACAGACTCTTCATAGAATCATAGAGAAACACAGCACGAGAACAGACCCTTCATAGAATCATAGAGATACACAGCACAGGAACAGACCCTTCATACAATCATAGAGATACACAGCACGGGAACAGACCCTTCATAGAATTATAGAGATACACAGCAAGGGAACAGACCTTTCATAGAATTATAGAGAGACACAGCAAGGGAAGAGACCTTTCATAGAAACATAGAGATACACAGCACAGAAACAGACCCTACCAAGAATCATAGAGATACACAGCACAGGAACAGACCCTTCATAGAATCACAGAGATACACAGCACGGGAACAGACCCTTCATACAATCATAGAGATACACAGCACGGGAACAGACCCTTCATACAATCATAGAGATACACAGCACAGGAACAGACCCTTCATAGAATCACAGAGATACACAGCACAGGAACAGACCCTTCATACAATCATAGAGATACACAGCACGGGAACAGACCCTTCATAGAATTATAGAGAGACACAGCAAGGGAACAGACCTTTCATGGAATTATAGAGAGACACAGCAAGGGAACAGACCTTTCATAGAAACATAGAGATACACAGCACAGAAACAGACCCTACCAAGAATCATAGAGATACACAGCACGGGAACGGACCCTTCATAGAATCATGGAGATACACAGTACGGGAACCGACCCTTCATATAATCATAGAGATACACAGTACGGGAACAGACCCTTCATAGAATCATAGAGACACACAGCACGGGAACAGTCCCTTCATAGAATCATAGAGATACACAGCACGGGAACAGTCCCTTCATAGAATCATAGAGACACACAGCACGGGAACAGTCCCTTCATATAATCATAGAGATACACAGCACGGGAACAGTCCCTTCATAGAATCACAGAGATACACAGCACGGGAACAGACCCTTCATAGAATCATAGAGACACACAGTACGGGAACAGACCCTTCATAGAATCATAGAGACACACAGCACGGGAACAGTCCCTTCATAGAATCACAGAGATACACAGCACGGGAACGGACCCTTCATAGAATCATAGAGATACACAGCACGGGAACAGTCCCTTCATAGAATCACAGAGATACACAGCACGGGAACAGACCTTCATAGAATCACAGAGATACACAGCACGGGAACAGACCCTTCATAGAATCACAGAGATACACAGCACGGGAACGGACCCTTCATATAATCATAGAGATACACAGTACGGGAACAGACCCTTCATAGAATCATAGAGACACACAGCACGGGAACAGACCCTTCATAGAATCACAGAGATACACAGCACGGGAACAGACCCTTCATATAATCATAGAGATACACTGCACAGGAACAGACACTTCATACAATCATAGAGATACACAGTACGGGAACAGGCCCTTCATAGAATCATAGAGATACACAGCACGCGAAAAGACCCTCCATAGAATCATAGAGATACACAGGAACGTACCCTTCATAGAATCATAGAGATACACAGCACGGGAACAGACCCTTCATAGAATCATAGAGATACACAGTAGGGGAACAGGTCCTTCATAGAATCATAGAGATACACAGCACGCAAAAAGACTCTTCATAGATTCATCGAGATACACAGCACGGGAACAGACCCTTCATAGAATCATAGAGATACACAGCACAGGGACAGACCCTTCATAGAATCATAGAGACACACAGCACGGGAACAGACCCTTTATAGAATTATAGAGATACACAGAACGGGAACAGACCCTTCATATAATCATAGAGATACACAGCAAGGGTACAGACCCTTCATAGAATCATAGAGATACACAGCACGGGAACAGACCCTTCATAGAATTATAGAGATACACAGTACGGGAACAGACTCTTCATTGAATCATAGAGATACACAGCACGGGAACAGACCCTTCATAGAATCATAGCGATACACAGCTCGGGAACAGGCCCTTTCATAGAATCATAGAGATACACAGCACGGGAACAGACCCTTCATAGAATCATAGAGATATACAGTACGGGAACAGACCCTTCATTGAATCATAGAGATACACAGCACAGGAACAGACCCTTCATAGAATTATAGAGAGACACAGCAAGGGAACAGACCTTTCATAGAAACATAGAGATACACAGCACAGAAACAGACCCTACAAAGAATCATAGAGATACACAGCACGGAAACAGACCCTTCATAGAATCATCTAGGTACACAGTACGGGAACAGACCCTTCATACAATCATAGAGATACACAGCACGGGAACAGACCCTTCATAGAATCATAGAGATACACAGCAGGGGAACAGATCCTTCATAGAATCATTGAGATACACATAACGGGAACAGACCTTCATAGAATCATAGAGATACACAGCACGGTAACAGGCCCTTCATAGCATCACAGAGATACACAGCACGGGAACAGACCCTTCATATAATCATAGAGATACACATCACGGGAAATGACCCTTCATAGCATCATAGAGATACACAGTACGGGAACAGACGCTTCACATAATCATAGACAAACACAGCACGGAACAGACCCTTCATAGAATCATAGAGATACACAGCACGGGAACAGACCCTTCATATAATCTTAGAGATACACAGCACGGGAACAGACCCTTCATAGAATCATCGAGACACACAGCACGGGAACAGACCCTTCATAGAATTATCGAGATACACAGCACGGGAACAGACCCTTCATATAATCTTAGAGATACACAGCACGGGAACAGACCCTTCATCGAATCATAGAGACACACAGCAAGGGTACAGACCATTCAGAAAGTCATAGAAATACACAGTACGGGAACAGACCCTTCATAGAATCATAGAGATACACAGTACGGGAACAGACCCTTCTTGGAATCACAGAGATACAAAGCACGGGAACTGACCCTTCATATCATCTGAGAGATACACAGCACGGGAACAGACCCTTCATAGAATCATAGAGATACACAGCACGGGAACAGACTCTTCACAGAATCATAGAGATACACAGCACGGGAACAGACCCTTCATAGAATCATAGAGATACAGAGTACGGGAACAGACCCTTCATAGAATCATAGAGATACACAGTACGGGAACAGACCCTTCATAGAATCATAGAGATACACAGCACAGGAACAGACCCTACATAGAATCATCGAGATACACAGCACGGGAACAGACCCTTCATAGAATCATAGAGATACACAGCACGGGAACAGACTCTTCATAGAATCATAGAGATACACAGCACGGGAACAGACCCTTCATAGAATCATAGAGATACGGAGTACGGGAACAGACCCTACATAGAATCATAGAGATACACAGCACGGTAACAGTCCCTTCATAGAATCATAGAGATACACAGTACGGGAACAGACCCTTCATAGAATCATAGAGACACACAGCACGGGAACAGACCCTACATAGAATCATAGAGATACACAGCACGGTAACAGTCCCTTCATAGAATCATAGAGACACACAGCACGGGAACAGACCCTACATAGAATCATAGAGACACACAGCACAGGAACAGACCCATCATAGAATTATAGAGATACACAGCACGGGAACAGACCCTTCATAGAAACATAGAGATACACAGCACAGGAACAGACCCTTCATAGGATCATGGAGATACACAGCACAGGAACAGACCCTTCATAGAATCATAGAGATACACAGCAGGGGAATAAACCCTTCATAGAATCATAGAGACACAGAGCTCAAGAACAGACCCTTCATAGAATCATGGAGATACAGAGCACAGGAACAGACCCTTCATAGAATCATGGATATACACAGCAGGTGAACAAACCCTTCATAGAATCATAGAGATACAGAGCTCAGGAACAGACCCTTCATAGAATCATGGAGATACAGAGTACAGGAACAGACACTTCATAGAATCATGGAGATACAGAGCTCAGGAACAAACACTTCATAGAATCATAGAGATACACAGCACGGGAACAGACCCTTCATAGAATCATAGAGATACACAGCACGGGAACAGACCCTTCATAGAATCATCGAGACACACAGCACGGGAACAGACCCTTCATAGAATTATAGAGATACACAGCACGGGAACAGACCCTTCATATAATCTTAGAGATACACAGCACAGGGACAGACCCTTCAGAGAATCATAGAGATACACAGCACGCTAACAGTCCCTTTTTAGAATCATAGAGATACACAGTACGGGAACAGACCCTTCATGGAATCATAGAGATAAACAGCACAGGGACAGACTCTTCATAGAATCATAGAGAAACACAGCACGAGAACAGACCCTTCATAGAATCATAGAGATACACAGCACGGGAACAGACCCTTCATAGAATCATAGAGACACACACGACGGGAACAGACCCTTCATAGAATCATAGAGATACTCAGCACAGGAACAGACCCTTCATAGAATCATAGAGATACACAGCACGGGAACAGACACTTCATAGAATCACAGAGATACACAGCACGGGAACAGACCCTTCATATCATCTTAGCGATACACAGCACGGGAACAGACCCTTCATAGAATCATGGATATACACTGCACGGGAACAGATCCTTCATAAAACCATAGAGATACACAGCACAGGGACAGACCCTTCAGAGAATCATAGATATACACAGCACGCTAACAGTCCCTTCATAGAATCATAGAGGTACACAGTACGGGAACAGACCCCTCATGGAATCATAGAGATAAACAGCACAGGGACAGACTCTTCATAGAATCATAGAGAAACACAGCACGAGAACAGACCCTTCATAGAATCATAGAGATACACAGAACAGGAACAGACCCTTCATACAATCATAGAGATACACAGCACGGGAACAGACCCTTCATAGAATTATAGAGAGACACAGCAAGGGAACAGACCTTTCATAGAAACATAGAGATACACAGCACAGAAACAGACCCTACAAACAATCATAGAGATACACTGCACGGGAACAGACCCTTCATAGAATCATGGAGATACACTGCACAGGAACAGACCCTTCATACAATCATAGAGATACACAGTACGGGAACAGGCCCTTCATAGAATCATAGAGATACACAGTACGGGAACAGACCCTTCATAGAATCATAGAGACACACAGCACGGGAACAGACCCTACATAGAATCATAGAGATACACAGCACGGGAACAGACTCTTCATAGAATCATAGAGATACACAGCACAGGAACAGACCCTTCATAGAATTATAGAGACACACAGCACAGGAACAGACCCTTCATAGAATTATAGAGATACACAGCACGGGAACAGAGCCTTCATATAATCATAGAGATACACAGCACAGGAACAGACCCTTCATAGGATCATGGAGATACACAGCACAGGAACAGACCCTTCATAGAATCATAGAGATACACAGCAGGGGAATAAACCCTTCATAGAATCATAGAGATACAGAGCTCAAGAACAGACCCTTCATAGAATCATGGAGATACAGAGCACAGGAACAGACCCTTCATAGAATCATGGATATACACAGCAGGTGAACAAACCCTTCATAGAATCATAGAGATACAGAGCTCAGGAACAGACTCTTCATAGAATCATGGAGATACAGAGTACAGGAACAGACCCTTCATAGAATCATGGAGATACAGAGCTCAGGAACAAACACTTCATAGAATCATAGAGATACACAGCACGGGAACAGACCCTTCATAGAATCATAGAGATACACAGCACGGGAACAGGCCCTTTCATAGAATCATAGAGATACACAGCACGGGAACAGACCCTTCATAGAATCATGGATATACACAGCAGGTGAACAGACCCTTCATAGAATCATAGAGATACAGAGCTCAGGAACAGACCCTTCATAGAATCATAGAGATACACAGCACGGGAACAGACCCTTCATAGAATCATAGAGATACACAGTAGGGGAACAGGTCCTTCATAGAATCATAGACATACACAGCACGCAAAAAGACTCTTCATAGATTCATCGAGATACACAGCACGGTATCAGACCCTTCATAGCATCACAGAGATACACAGCACGGGAACAGACCCTTCATATAATCATAGAGATACACATCACGGGAAATGACCCTTCATAGCATCATAGAGATACATAGTACGGGAACAGACGCTTCACATAATCATAGACAAACACAGCACGGAACAGACCCTTCATAGAATCATAGAGATACACAGCACGGGAACAGACCCTTCATATAATCTTAGAGATACACAGCACGGGAACAGGCCCTTTCATAGAATCATAGAGATACACAGCATGGGAATAGACCCTTCATAGAATCATAGAGATATACAGTACGGGAACAGACCCTTCATAGAATCATAGAGATACAGAGCTCAGGAACAGACCCTTCATAGAATCATAGAGATACACAGCACGGGAACAGACCCTTCATAGAATCATAGAGATACACAGTAGGGGAACAGGTCCTTCATAGAATCATAGAGATACACAGCACGCAAAAAGACTCTTCATAGATTCATCGAGATACACAGCACGGGAACAGACCCTTCATAGCATCACAGAGATACACAGCACGGGAACAGACCCTTCATATAATCATAGAGATACACATCACGGGAAATGACCCTTCATAGCATCATAGAGATACACAGTACGGGAACAGACCCTTCATAGAATCATAGAGATACAGAGTACGGGACAGTACGGGACAGTACGGGAACATAGACAGTACGGGAACAGACCCTTCTTGGAATCACAGAGATACACAGCACGGGAACTGACCCTTCATATCATCTGAGAGATACACAGTACGGGAACAGACCCTTCATAGAATCATAGAGATACACAGCACAGGAACAGACCCTACATAGAATCATCGAGATACACAGCACGGGAACAGACCCTTCATAGAATCATAGAGATACACAGCACGGGAACAGACTCTTCATAGAATCATAGAGATACACAGCACGGGAACAGACCCTTCATAGAATCATAGAGATACAGAGTACGGGAACAGACCCTTCATAGAATCATAGAGATACACAGTACGGCAACAGACCCTTCATAGAATCATAGAGATACACAGCACAGGAACAGACCCTACATAGAATCATCGAGATACACAGCACGGGAACAGACTCTTCATATAATCATAGAGATACACATCACGGGAAATGACCCTTCATAGAATCATAGAGATACACAGTACGGGAACAGACCCTTCATGGAATCATAGAGATAAACAGCACAGGGACAGACTCTTCATAGAATCATAGAGAAACACAGCACGAGAACAGACCCTTCATAGAATCATAGAGATACACAGCACAGGAACAGACCCTTCATAGAATCATAGAGACACACACGACGGGAACAGACCCTTCATAGAATCATAGAGATACTCAGCACAGGAACAGACCCTTCATAGAATCATAGAGATACACAGCACGGGAACAGACACTTCATATAATCATAGAGATACACAGTATGGGAACAGACCCTTCATAGAATCACAGAGATACACAGCACGGGAACAGACCCTTCATATCATCTTAGCGATACACAGCACGGGAACAGACCCTTCATAGAATCATGGATATACACTGCACGGGAACAGATCCTTCATAAAATCATAGAGATACACAGCACAGGGACAGACCCTTCAGAGAATCATAGAGATACACAGCACGCTAACAGTCCCTTCATAGAATCATAGAGGTACACAGTACGGGAACAGACCCCTCATGGAATCATAGAGATAAACAGCACAGGGACAGACTCTTCATAGAATCATAGAGAAACACAGCACGAGAACAGACCCTTCATAGAATCATAGAGATACACAGAACAGGAACAGACCCTTCATACAATCATAGAGAGACACAGCACGGGAACAGACCCTTCATAGAATCATCGAGATACACTGCACAGGAACAGACCCTTCATACAATCATAGAGATACACAGCACGCGACAAGACCCTCCATAGAATCATAGAGATACACAGCACGGGAACAGACCCTTCATAGAATCATAGAGATACACAGCACGCAAAAAGACTCTTCATAGATTCATCGAGATACACAGCACGGGAACAGACCCTTCATAGAATCATAGAGATACACAGCACAGGGACAGACCCTTCATAGAATCATAGAGACACACAGCACGGGAACAGACTCTTTATAGAATTATAGAGATACACAGCACGGGAACAGACCCTTCATATAATCTTAGAGATACACAGCACGGGAACAGACCCTTCATAGAATCATAGAGATACACAGCAAGGGTACAGACCCTTCATAGTATCATAGAGATACACAGCACGGGAACAGACCCTTCATAGAATCATAGAGATACACAGCACGCAAAAAGACTCTTCATAGATTCATCGAGATACACAGCACGGGAACAGACCCTTCATAGAATCAGAGATACACAGCACAGGGACAGACCCTTCATAGAATCATAGAGACACACAGCACGGGAACAGACTCTTTATAGAATTATAGAGATACACAGCACGGGAACAGACCCTTCATATAATCTTAGAGATACACAGCACGGGAACAGACCCTTCATAGAATCATAGAGATACACAGCACGGGAACAGACCCTTCATAGAATTATAGAGATACACAGTACGGGAACAGACTCTTCATTGAATCATAGAGATACACAGCACGGGAACAGACCCTTCATAGAATCATAGCGATACACAGCTCGGGAACAGGCCCTTTCATAGAATCATAGAGATACACAGCACGGGAACAGACCCTTCATAGAATCATAGAGATATACAGTACGGGAACAGACCCTTCATTGAATCATAGAGATACACAGCACAGGAACAGACCCTTCATAGAATTATAGAGAGACACAGCAAGGGAACAGACCTTTCATAGAAACATAGAGATTCACAGCACAGAAACAGACCCTACAAAGAATCATAGAGATACACAGTACGGGAACAGACCCTTCATACAATCATAGAGATACACTGCACAGGAACAGAACCTTCATAGGATCATGGAGATACACAGCACGGGAACGGACCCTTCATAGAATCATGGAGATACACCACACGGGAACAGAACCTTCATAGGATCATGGAGATACACAGCACAGGAACAGACCCTTCATAGAATCATAGAGATACACAGCAGGGGAACAGACCCTTCATAGAATCATTGAGATACACATAACGGGAACAGACCCTTCATCGAATCATAGAGATACACAGCACGGTAACAGGCCCTTCATAGCATCACAGAGATACACAGCACGGGAACAGACCCTTCATATAATCATAGAGATACACATCACGGGAAATGACTCTTCATAGCATCATAGAGATACACAGTACGGGAAGAGACGCTTCACATAATCATAGACAAACACAGCACGGAACAGACCCTTCATAGAATCATAGAGATACACAGCACGGGAACAGACCCTTCATATAATCTTAGAGATACACAGCACGGGAACAGACCCTTCATAGAATCATCGAGACACACAGCACGGGAACAGACCCTTCATAGAATTATAGAGATACACAGCACGGGAACAGACCCTTCATATAATCTTAGAGATACACAGCACGGGAACAGACCCTTCATAGAATCATAGAGATACACAGCAAGGGTACAGACCCTTCATATAGTCATAGAAATACACAGTACGGGAACAGACCCTTCTTGGAATCACAGAGATACACAGCACGGGAACTGACCCTTCATATCATCTGAGAGATACACAGCACGGGAACAGACCCTTCATAGAATCATGGAGATACACAGCACGGGAACAGACCCTTCATAGAATCATAGAGATTCACAGCACGGTAACAGTCCCTTCATAGAATCATAGAGATACACAGTACGGGAACAGACCCTTCATAGAATCATAGAGATACACAGCACAGGAACAGACCCTACATAGAATCATCGAGATACACAGCACGGGAACAGACCCTTCATAGAATCATAGAGATACACAGCACGGGAACAGACTCTTCATAGAATCATAGAGATACACAGCACGGGAACAGACCCTTCATAGAATCATAGAGATACAGAGTACGGGAACAGACCCTTCATAGAATCATAGAGATACACAGCACGGGAACAGACCCTACATAGAATCATAGAGATACACAGCACGGTAACAGTCCCTTCATAGAATCATAGAGATACACAGTACGGGAAAAAACCCTTCATAGAATCATAGAGATACACAGCACGGGAACAGACCCTTCATAGAATCACAGATATACAGAGCTCAGGAACAGAACCTTCATAGAATCGTGGAGAAACACAGCACAGGAACAGACCCTTCATAGAATTATAGAGATACACAGCAGGGGAATAAACCCTTCATAGAATCATAGAGATACAGAGCTCAAGAACAGACCCTTTATAGAATCATGGAGATACAGAGCCCAGGAACAGACCCTTCATAGAATCATGGAGATACACAGCACGGGAACAGACCCTTCAAAGAATCATAGAGATACACAGCACGGGAACAGGCCCTTTCATAGAATCATAGAGATACACAGCATGGGAATAGACCCTTCATAGAATCATAGAGATATACAGTACGGGAACAGACCCTTCATAGAATCATAGAGATACAGAGCTCAGGAACAGACCCTTCATAGAATCATGGAGATACAGAGCTCAGGAACAGACACTTCATAGAATCATAGAGATACACAGCACGGGAACAGACCCTTCATAGAATCATAGAGATACACAGCACGGGAACAGGCCCTTTCATAGAATCATAGAGATACACAGCATGGGAACAGACCCTTCATAGAATCATAGAGATATACAGTACGGGAACAGACCCTTCATAGAATCATAGAGATACACATCACGGGAACAGGCCCTTCGTAGAATCATACATATACACAGTACGGGAACAGACCCTTCATACAATCATAGAGATACACAGTACGGGAACAGGCCCTTCATAGAATCATAGAGATACACAGCACACGAAAAGACCCTTCATAGAATCATAGAGATACACAGGAACATACCCTTCATAGAATCATCGAGATACACAGCACGGGAACAGACCCTTCATAGAATCATAGAGATACACAGTAGGGGAACAGACCCTTCATATAATCATAGAGATACACATCACGGGAAATGACCCTTCATAGCATCATAGAGATACACAGTACGGGAATAGACGCTTCACATAATCATAGACAAACACAGCACGGAACAGACCCTTCATAGAATCATAGAGATACACAGCACGGGAACAGACCCTTCATATAATCTTAGAGATACACAGCACGGGAACAGACCCTTCATAGAATCATCGAGACACACAGCACGGGAACAGACCCTTCATTGAATTATAGAGATACACAGCACGGGAACAGACCCTTCATATAATCTTAGAGATACACAGCACGGGAACAGACCCTTCATAGAATCATAGAGATACACAGCACGGGTACAGACCCTTCATATAGTCATAGAAATACACAGCACGGGAACTGACCCTTCATATCATCTGAGAGATACACAGCACGGGAACAGACCCTTCATAGAATCATAGAGATACACAGCACGGTAACTGTCCCTTCATAGAATCATACAGATACACAGTACGGGAACAGACCCTTCATAGAATCATAGAGATACACAGCACAGGAACAGACCCTACATAGAATCATCGAGATACACAGCACGGGAACAGACCCTTCATAGAATCATAGAGATACACAGCACGGGAATAGACCCTTCATAGAATTATAGAGATACACAGTACGGGAACAGACTCTTCATTGAATCATAGAGATACACAGCACGGGAACAGACCCTTTATAGGATCATGGAGATACACAGCACGGTAACAGTCCCTTCATAGAATCATAGAGATACACAGTACGGGAACAGACCCTTCATAGAATCACAGATATACAGAGCTCAGGATCAGACCCTTCATAGGATCATGGAGATACACAGCACAGGAACAGACCCTTCATAGATTCATAGAGATACACACCACGGGAACAGACCCTTCATAGAATCACAGAGATACAGAGCTCAGGATCAGACCCTTCATAGGATCATGGAGATACACAGCACAGGAACAGACCCTTCATAGAATCATAGAGATACACAGCCGGGGAATAAACCCTTCATAGAATCATAGAGATACAGAGCTCAAGAACAGACCCTTCATAGAATCATGGAGATACAGAGCACAGGAACAGACCCTTCATAGAATCATGGATATACACAGCAGGTGAACAAACCCTTCATAGAATCATAGAGATACAGAGCTCAGGAACAGACCCTTCATAGAATCATGGAGATACAGAGTACAGGAACAGACCCTTCATAGAATCATGGAGATACAGGGCTCAGGAACAAACACTTCATAGAATCATAGAGATACACAGCACGGGAACAGACCCTTCATAGAATCATAGAGATACTCAGTATGGGAACAGGCCCTTCATAGAATCATAGAGATACACAGCACGGGGACAGACCCTTCATAGAATCATAGAGATACACAGTACAGGAACAGTCCCTTCATAGAATCATAGAGATGCACAGTACAGGAACAGACCCTTCATAGAATTATAGAGATACACAGCACAGGAAGAGTCCCTTCATAGAATCATAGAGATACATAGTACAGGACCAGACCCTTCATTGAATCATTGAGATACACAGCACAGGAATAGTCCCTTCATAGAATCATAGAGATACACAGTACAGGAACAGACCCTTCATAGAATCATAGAGATACACAGCACGGGAACAGACCCTTCATAGAATCATAGAGATACACAGCACAGCAACAGTCCCTTCATGGAATCATAGAAATACACAGTACAGGAACAGACCCTTCATAGAATCATAGAGACACACAGCACGGGAACAGACCCTTTATAGAATCATAGAGATACACAGCACAGGAACAGACCCTTCATAGAATCATAGAGATACACAGCACGGTAACAGTCCCTACATAGCATCATAGAGATACACAGCACAGGAACAGACCCTTCATCGAATCATAGAGATACACAGCACAGGAACAGACCCTTCATAGAATCATAGAGATACACAGCACAGGAACAGACCCTTCATAGAATCATAGAGATACACAGCACGGGAACAGATCCTTCATAGAATCATACAGATACACAGTACGGGAACAGACCCTTCATAGAATCATAGTGATACACAGCACAGGAATAGACCCTTCATAGAATCATAGAGATACACAGCACCGGAACAGACCCTTCATAGAATCATAGAGATACACAGCACAGGAACAGACCCTTCATAGAATCATAGAGATACACAGCACGGGAACAGACCCTTCATAGAATCATAGAGATACACAGCACGGGAACAAACCCTTCATAGAATCATAGAGACACACAACACGGGAACAGACCCTTCGGTCCATGCCGACCACATAGCCTAAAATAATCTATTGAGGAGAAAGTGAGGTCTGCAGATGCTGGAGATCAGAGCTGGAAATGTGTTGCTGGAAAAGCGCAGCAGGTCAGGCAGCATCCAGGAAACGTCGATTCTCCTGTTCCCTGGATGCTGCCTGACTTGCTGCGCTTTTCCAGCAACACATTTCCAGCTAAAATAATCTATTGCCATTTGCCAACATTTGGTGTATATCCCTCTAAATGTTTCCTATTGTTTATCCATCCAAATGCCTTGTAATTTTTGTCATTGTACCAGCCTCCATCACCCCCTCTGGCAACTCATTCCATACACGCATCACCCTCTTTGTGAATAGCTACCCTTTAGGTCCCTTTTAAATCTTTCACATTAATCATGTGCCCTCTGTTTTTGGACTCCCCTACCCTGGGATAATGACCTTGACAATTCACCTTATTCATGTTCCTTAGGACTTTATAAACCTCCATAAGCTCACCCTGCAGCCTCCAACATTCAAGGGAAAATAGTCTCAGCCTATTCAGTCTCTCCCTATAGCTCTAACCTTCCAATCCCGGCAACAACAGTGGAGAAGCTGAGAGAGATGGTGATAGGATAGAGTTTGATACAAATTATCCGGTGCATCGCGACCTGGTACAGCAACTGCTCTGCCTCAAACTGTAAGAAACTACAGAATGTTGTGTACACTTCACAGAATCTACATCCCATCATGGACTCCATTTACACCTCTCGCTGCTGTGGAAAGGCTGCCAACATCTTCAAAGACCCCTCCCGCCGCAGTAATGATCTCGTACAACCTCTTCCATCAGGCAGATGATATCGAAGCCTGGACATATGCACAAACAGGTTTAGGAACAGCTTCTTCTCCACTGTTATTAGTCTGCTGAATGGACCTCTCTAACTTCAAATATCGCCGGTCTTGTTTTGTGCATTTCCTGTGCAGCTGTAACTTTCTATTCCTCACTCTGCCTAAGCACCCTATGATTTGTATGCACTTGTTTGCTATGATCTGCCTGTACTGACCCCAAACAAAGCTTTTCACTGTACTTAGGTACATGTGACAATAAAACAAATCAAATCAGAATTCATAAGAAAATGTGTGCAGGAACAAGGTTCAAAGTATATGGGACTGAGACAGGACAATAGCTAAATTGTTTTTCAGTGAAACAATGCAGTTTACTGCAAATTAACAAAAGACAAACTGGTTTGTAAGTACAACCTGGTCAATTCCCTTCACAACAATGTGGAGTTGTAGATAAGAATAACACACACTTAAAAAAATTCCTGGCGATTTCTATGATGACACCAACAGACTGACATACAGTGACTAATAAGTAAAATCACAACTGGATGCACCACGTTTTATTATCTTGTTGAATGTGGTACCTTAACATGTTAACTAACATGTCTGCAACCTAACCGTAGATTCCAAGAAAAAATTCAAAATAATATTTCTTAGTTATTGAATAGGCAACCTCATTGCAATAATGATTTGGAGATGCCGGTGTTGGACTGGGGTGTACAAAGTTAAAAATCACACAACACCAGGTTATAGTCCAACAGGTTTAATTGGAAGCACACTAGCTTTCGGAGCGACACTCCTCTCACCTGATGAAGGAGCGTTGCTCCAAAAGCTAGTGTGCTTCCAATTAAACCTGTTGGACTATAACCTGGTGTTGTGTGATTTTTAACTCATTGCAATAAGTGATCCATCTTCCAAATATGGGATCATGATCAGGGGTAGTCTTTTATTGATCAAATGATCAACTTCCGTGCAGTCTTTTAATTAAACATTGGAAATATTTCAACATAACTTAAATAATTTAGAGATTTGTTGATTTGTCATGTTCAACTCTGGGAAAAAGCTTGTCTCTATCCACCCTGTCTATATCCTTCACGATTTTGTAAACCTCAATCAGGCCCCCCCTCAATCTCCTTTTTTTCTAATGAAAATAAACCAAACCTACTCAATCTCTCTTCATAGCTGGCACCTTCCATACACGGCAACATCCTTGTAAACCTTCTCTGCACCCTCTCCAAAGCGTCCACATCCTTTTAGTAATGTGGCGACCAGAACTGTACACAGTATTCTAAATGCGGCCGAACCAATGTCTTGTACAATGTTAACATGACTTGCCAGCTCTTACACTCAATACCCCAAGCAATGAAGGCAAGTATACTATATGCCTTCTTGACAACTCTATCCACCTGTGCAGCAACCTTCAGGGTACAATGGACCTGCACTCCCAGATCTCTCTGCCCATCAACCTTTCCCAAGGCTCTTCCATTCATTGTATAATTAGCTCTAGAATTATTCTTGCCTAAATGCATCACCTCACATTTATTGACTTTGATGTTTCACTTTAGCCATTTTCTTTACATCTTATATCTGTTAATTTGGAATTTAGGATTTTATTTCCAGAACTAAGAACTCGCCATCCTTTCTATTTAGCTTTGCAATTTATACCCTTTATTTAATGACTAAAGTTCCATGTTTTTTCATTATAATAAAGATGTATATATTTTAAATTTGAATTGTCTCATCTAGTCTTTTATATCAAAGCATTCAGTATTCCCAACATCTATCCCTGTGTTGATGGGGGAAATATTTACTGAGGATTTTCTTGTAATTGCCAGGAAAATTACCATCTAGTCAATAAATATAGTATGAGACTATCAAGGAAAAATAAAAAAATCACACAACACCTGGTTATAGTCCAACCTGGTGTTGTGTGATTTTTAACTTTGTACACCCCAGTCCAACACCAGCTCCTCCAAATCATCAAAGAGAGTTTACTACCTTTCACTGGTTTCTACAAGTCCTGGAGTCTGGCTCCCTCTAGCTGAAGTTGATATCAATGGCTGCAGTGAATGTAAAACATCACAAGTTAATGCTGGTGGTGTCATTAAGAGTCATTAGGGAGGTGGTAAACAGGAAGGAGCCAGGGTAGATCCTTGTGGGGTGCCAGAGGTAATGGTGCAGAGCTGGAAGAGAAACCATTCTCAAAGTGAAAGGACAACAACTTGGAACTGAGATGAGGAGGAATTTCTTCAGCCAGAGGGTGGTGACTCTGCGGAACTGATTGCTGTAAAGGGCTATGTAGGCCAGATTACTGAGTGTACTTAGGACAGAGAGAGGTAGGTTCTTGATTAGTAAGGGGAGAAGACAGGAGAATGGGGTTGAGAAACATATCAGCTATGAGTGAATGGCAGAGCAGACTAGATGGGCAGAATGGCCTCATTCTGCTCTTATCTCTTATGGTCTTATGGTCAATGCAAGTGATTCTTTGGCTATGAATGGATAGATAGGATTGAAATCTTATCAGAGAACAGTCCTGCCTGGCTGGACAATGGAGGAGAGGTGCTGGAGGATGGTGCAATCAACCACGTCAAAGGCTGCACCAAAAACAGAAATTGTTGCAAATTCTCAGCAGGTCTGGCAGTGAGGCCCACATCCTGTAAGTGAATAAAAATAATACAGCTGGTCAAAAGTTGGCAATCCGGAGATTCCCCTAACCATGCCCATGTTAGAAAAGCATCCACAAAGCAAAATTTCACAATGCTCCTCTTTCCCCACTGTAGGCAGCACATTATCATTGTTCAGTCTGGGACCATCATACACAGGTTTCAAACCAGGCATTTTATTCAGCAGCAGCAAAAGGTAACAGAAAACAAAGAAAATCTGTCCTTGATTCTTGGAGCACACCTTCTGCCTTTCAAGCAACAATAGGCTTTGGGGTCACTGAATGATCATTGCATCAAACACTCATTTGCTAGACCAGGTTTAAGTCTGGTTTGTATTGGCCGACACTCTATTGTGCAGAAGGTGATGTTCATCCTGTTCAATGTCCTTCTCTGGAGACTGCTCCCCCTCTCCCAGCTCTTCAGCATCCATCACATCCCGTCTTTACCTGCTCCAGTTGGAATATCTTGGCATCTGCCCAAAGTTGCTGCTAGTCCTTGGCTTCGTGTGTCTCTGTTCCTCACATAAGAAACAGAACAGGTCCTTAGTAATGGGAACAGTCAGCATTCACAACCCTGATCAATGACGGTTTCCATTCTTCTTCATCCAGTGGGACATGGAGGGTTACTAAATCCCTCTGCATGACACCATAAGCGCTGGAGATACAGGAGAAGAAGGAGGCCATTCAGCATATTGAGACTATTTAAGAAAATCCCTCAGTACCTGGGATCAACCTAGTGAACCTTCTATGCACTGCGTCCAATGCCACTTATGTATTGGACCTTACTCCAATAAATGCTGCACCAGTGAAGTTGCAAAGAAACAGTAGGAGATTGTACTGCATAAGCCTACAGTGTGGAACAGGCCATTTGACCCATCAAGTCCATAACGACCCTCTGAAGAGTATCCCACTTAGACCCAGCCCATCCCTATAATCCTGCGTTTTCCATGTCCATTGTCCATGTCCAATTCACCTGGACCTGCACATCTTTGGACTGTGGGAGGAAACCGGAGCACCCGGAGGAACCCCACTCAGACACGGGGAGAATGTGCAAACTCCACACAGACAGTTGTTTGAGGGTGGAATCTAACCCGGGTCCCTGGCGCTGTGAGGCAGCAGTCTGAACCACTGAGCTGCCCATTGTGTATTGAGACCTAGTGCTCTCAGCCCTATGTTATCCAGTAAAGCAAAAGCATGTTGGATTATCCTACAGTTCAAGATGATAGGCTGTATCCCCTGTGCAGCCTTTGGGATCTTGCATTATATTGTGCTTTGTGGCCTGCAGGTGCTACTTTTAGTGTCATCTGGGATTACTTGTCCTTCACAGAGTTCGACAATCTTCAATCTGCAACGATCAATGATATGGTCAGGAGTGCTTGCAACTGTATTTTCTAAGCAACTGCCCAGAAATTGTATTACCTGCCTCTGGAGCAGGTGGGACTTATACCCAGGTCTCCTGGCTCAGGGAATGTGGTGCTGAAAAAGCACAGATGGTCAGGCAGCATCCAAGGAACAGGAGAGTCGACATTTTAGGCATAAGCACTCTGATCTCCAGTATCTGCGGTCCTCGCTTTCTCCTCCTAGCTCAGAGATAGGAACACTATCACTGCACCACCAGAACTCATGTTTGCAGAGTTGTACAGTGCATGCATTTCACCTGCACGATGAGATGATTGTAAATAACTTTGACCCTTACACTGTAAGTGCCCAGTTGATGCTGTTGCCTCTTCAAAGGTGCCCTGTCCATCAACAGAAAACCCAATATGATTTGACAGGAAACAAACGCTGACTCCACCCACACCAGATGTGGTCGCAGCCACTTTCCATTGGTCGCTCACAATTAGAAGTCAGGAAGATGTGAAGGGTTTTCACAGCCTGACCATCCAGGACCCTCCCTCCCGAACATCTACGTCACTGTCAATGTGATGCTCCCTAGGCATAACTCCTATGATTTCCCACCACCATCATGGAGTTACATCTACAACTCTCCTTCCCGCCTCCTGATCCTGAACAGGTTAGACCTGCCAGCCTGCTGTTGTGATGTACACGTCTTCTGTTGAGATAACAGTGATAGTGACAGCTGCTAATACCCACTCCTATATCATACCATATCCACCAATGACAACTGTCTGTATCCCTCCCCATCTATGTTGAATATCCACCCTTCAACTTACTTACACCCTCTGCGTCCCTGGTTGTGGCCTCTGGAATATCTTGGCATCTGCCCAAAGTTGCTGCTAGTCCTTGGCTTGGTGTGTCTCTGTTCCTCACATAAGAAACAGAACAGGGTCCTTAGTAATGGGAACAGTCAGCATTCACATCCCTGATCAATGATGGTTTCCATACTTCTCCATCCAGTGGGACATGTAGGGTTATTAAATCCCTCTGCATGACACCATAAGTGCTGGAGATGCCCCCACTTCCATACCACGCCAGTATCCCCCTGGTATCCCCTCTTCCCCACTGGCTTTAAACCAGCCCATCCCCAGGACCGACCATGACACACTGCTCTGAGACTAGGACGGACACTCTCAACAGACAATTACAACTGAAAGAACTGCAGATGCTGGAACTCAGAAACAAAAACAGAAATTGCTGGAAAAGTTCAGCAGGTCTGGCAGCATCCCCTGCTGAGCTTTTCCAGCAATTTCTGTTTTTGTTTCAAGAAAAAAATAATTTGGATAACATTGGAAAGTGTGTTTTTTACTGGACAAGTCAAGACCTAGCCAACTGGAAATACACAGTAACGAAGAAAGTTTAAGAGTGAACTAATGTTTCATGTCATTGTCATAGATTTTACTTTTTTCAGTCTAAACAGCAGCTAAGGGTCAGTGTAGAAGAGAAACCCCACTCTTGACAAAACATACTTTTTTAGCAGCAGAAAACTTAAGAAATGCACATTACATTTCTTTTGTCTCATTAGAGAAACATATGTGATGTTATTTTGAGAGGGAAATCTCATGCTGGTGGTGTGAACATACAGATCATGCTGCCAAAAAGTCTCAGATTTGATACCAAATCGAGGTTAACTCAACTCAAAAAGACAACTACATTTGATTTAAATCTCTCTAGGCTTTGGTGGGGAGAAAATAAATTAACCTGTGCCTGAATGATACCTAATGACCTCCCCACTGAGGGGGATCTTAGACTTGTATAACCGCACTCCCCCAACGTGTAACCAGTTTGACTCCCACCAACATAAAATGGCCATTTATGTGTGTGAAACAGAGGACATGTACAAAATGCAAAATATTTATAAATTACAGAGTAACTGGGATCTATCAACTGCTTCATGGACTGAATGGTTGAATTGTATTATATTCAGTCCTGGTGTGATGGAAAAAAAAGAGGAAAAAGGGAAGCGTATATAAGGCCCAAGCAGCTAAGAACAGAACAGGCCCTGGAAGAATATCGGAAGAGTAGGACAAGTCTTAAACGAAGAATCAAGAGGGCTGAAAGGGGTCACGAAATAGCTTTAAGCGAGCAGAATTAAGGAGAATCCCAAAGCATTTTATTCTAATATAAGAAGCAAGTGGGTAACTCGAAAAAGGATTGGTCCACTAAAGGATAACGAAGGAAAGCTGTGTGTCGAACCTGAGAGAATGGGTGAGATTCTGAATGATTACTTTGCACCAGTGTTCACTGAGGAGAGGAACATGATGATTGTTGAGATTAGAGATAGAAGTTTGATTAATCTGGATTACGTTGACATAAGTAGGGAAGATGTGTTGGGTATGCTAGAGGTTATTAAGGTGGACAAATCCCCAAGACCAGATGGCATCTATCCCAGGTTGCTGAAGGAGGTGAGAGAGGAAATAGCTGGGGCCCTGACAGATATCTTTGTAGCATCCTTAAACATAGGTGAGGTGCTGGAGGACTGGAAGGTGGCTCATGTTGTCCCCCTGTACAAGAAGGGTAGTAGGGATATTTCGGGTAACTACAGACCAGTGAGCCTAATGTCAGTGGTGGGAAAGTTGCTGGAGAAGGTACTCAGGAAGAAATTCTATTTATATTTAGAAAAGAATGGCCTTATCAGTGATAGGCAACATGGTTTTGTGCGGGGGAGATCGTGCCTTACCAAGTTAATAGAGTTCTACGAGGAAGTGACCAAGTTGATAGATGAAGGAAGGGCTGTTGATGTCACATACATGGACTTTAGTAAGGCATTTGATAAGGTTCCCCATGGTAGACTAATGGAGAAAGTGAAGTCACATGATGTGCAGGGTGTTCTAGCTAGATGGATAAAGAACTGGTTGAGCAACAGGAGACAGACAGTAGTCGTTGAAGGGAGTTTCTCGAAATGGAGAAAGGTGACCAGTCGTGTTCCACAGGGGTCAGTGTTGGGGCCACTGTTGTTTGTTATATACATAAATGATCTAGAAGAGGGCACTGTTGGTATGATCAGCAAGTTTGCAGATGACGTGAAGATTAGATCAGATTCCCTACAGTGTGGAAACAGGTCCTTCGGCCCAACAAGTCCACACCGACCCTCCGAAGAGTAACCCACCCAGACCCATTTCCCTCTGACTAATGTACCTAACATTATGGGCAATTTAACATGGCCAATTCACCTGACCTGCACATCTTTGGACTGTGGGAGGAAACCGGAGCACCCAAAGGAAACCCACGCAGACGCAGGGAGAATGTGCAAACTCCACACAGACAGTCACCCAAGGCTAGAATCGAACCTGGGACCCTGGTGCTGCAAGGCAGCAGTGCTAACCACTGAGCCACCATGCCACCCTAAGTGGAGTAGCAGAAATCATAAGGGACTATCAGAGAATACAGGAGGATATAGATAGACTGGAGAGTTCGGCGGAAAAGTGGCAGATGGTTTTCAATCCAGACAAATGTGAGGTGATGCATTTAGGCAAGTCTAATCCTAGAGCGAATTATACAATGAACGGAAGAGCCTTGGGAAAGGTTGATGGGCAGAGAGATCTGGGAGTGCAGGTCCATTGTACCCTGAAGGTTGCTGCAAACGTGGATAGAGTGGTCAAGAAGGTATAGTATGCTTGCCTTCATTGGACGGGGTATTGAGTATAAGAGCTGGCAAGTCACGTTAAAATTTTACAAGACATTGGTTCAGCCGCATTTAGAATACTGTGTACAGTTCTGATCGCCACATTACCAAAAGGATGTGGACGCTTTGGAGAGGGTGCAGAGAAGGTTTATGAGGATGTTGCCTGGTATGGAAGGTGCTAGCTATGAGGAAAAATTGAGTAGGTTAGGTTTATTTTCATTAGAAAAAAGGAGATTGTGGGGGACTTGATTGAGGTTTACAAAATCATGAAGGGTATAGAGAGGGTGAATATACATAAGCTTTTTCTCAGGGTGAAGGATTCAATAACGAGATGTCACACTTTCAAGGTGAGGTGAAACGTTTAAGAGGGGTACACGTGGTGGTGGGCATTTGGAATGTGTTACCAGCGAGGTGGTAGAGGCAAGCATGGTAGATTCATTTAAGATGCGTGTGGACAAATGCATGAGTAGATGGGGAGCAGAGGGATACAGATGCTTAGGAATTGACCGACAGGTTTAGACAGTGGATTTGGATCAGCTCAGGCTTGGAGGGCCGAAGGGTCTGTTCCTGGGCAGTAAATTTTCTTTGTTCTCTTTGTTCTTATCAGTGTTTTAGTGACACAATTAGCATTTGCATTCTTAATTTAAAATTCACCCTCTTCCACCAGCACAGATGGACCCTCATGCCTCTGTAGTTAGCTCTCTGTCCTTTCACCACTAAAAGCATATCTGTGCACTTGGCATAGAAGCATCTGATGGCTATTTGGCCTGTTTTATCCATGTAGGTTCATGAAAGATGGGACTAATCTGACATGCCCTGCAGTTTGTCCTGGAAATTTCTCAAATGAGGACAGGCTTGGATTTAGTTTTGATCTCTTTTTATTTTCATATTTCACAGTTGGAAAAGTACTGATCAGCCCTTACCGATGTTGCGATGCATTGGATTTTAATTTCCGGTGAATGGACTGAATGATGAGCTAATGTGCACTACTTGCTGCAAGTGTCAAACTAGAAATTACTGCTTCAGTCATTTCTTACCGTAAAGTGTGGTCACTTGCACACAGCACTAGGTGCTAACTATTGGACAAGGAACGTGTATAGGTAGAAAGGAGGAAGGGGGTTGTAGTGATTGGAACCAGGGCCAGGTGGATCTCATTGACTATGAGATGCTTGATTGAAGTTGCTAAGAACATAAAAAGCAGGAGCAGGAGTAGGCCATCTGGCCCTTTGAGCCTGCTCCCCCATTCAATAAGAGCATGGCTGATTTTTTCATGGACTCAGCTCCACTTACCCAACCTCTAACCATAACCCTTAATTCCTTTACTGTTCAAAAAAAAAAGTATCTACCTTAGCTTTAAAAACATTCAATGAGGAAGCCTCAACTATTTCACTGCGTAGATTCACAACCCTCCGGGTGAAGTTCCTTCTGAATTCGGTCCTAAATCTGCTCCCCCTAATTTTGAGGGAGACAAGCAAGAGGCTGGAAGAATGCAGCAAGCAAGAATGCATCAGGAGGTGGAGAAGTCAACGTTTTGGGAATAACCCTTCTATCTCAGCCTTGAATATTGCTGAATATGCTGGTGATTTTCTCCAGAGCATTGGAGGTTGAGGGGTGACCTTATAGAAGTTTTTAAAATCGTTATAGGAATGCATCGTGTCAGCAGCCAAGGTCTTTTCCCAGGGTAGGGGAGTCTAAACCCAGAGTGCAGGGGTTTAGGGTGAGAGGGGAAAGATTTAAAAGGGACCTAGGAAGTAACTTTTTCACGCAAAGGGTGGTGCATGCATGGAGCAAGCTGTAGAGTGGAGGAGGCTGGTACAATTACAACATTTAAAAGACATCTGGATGGGTACACAAATAGGAAGGGTTTAGAGGGATATGGGCCAAATGCTGGCAAATGGGACTAGATTAGTTTAGGATATGTAGTTGGCATGGTTCTGTTTCTATGCGTACAACTCTACGACTTAACGATGCAGCCGCGAATTCCACAGATTTACTACTTAGAAAAGAAATTCTTCCTCATCTTGTTCTTCGGTAGGTGACCACTTTTCTGAGATTATATTTGTTGATTCTCAATTATGTCGCATTGGGAAACAAAGTTTCTGTATCCACGCTGTCAAGTTCCCTAAATATCCTCTGTGTTTTAATAGGTTGCCTCTCATTCTTTTAAACTACAATAAATACAAACCCAATCTACTCAACCTCTCATTAGATCTTCCCCAACCCCCATATCCAGGATCAACCTAGTAAAACTTCGTTGGACTGCCTCCAATACCATTATGACTATCCTCAGATAGGGGCCAAAAACTGTACATAATATTCCAGCTGTAGTCTGAGTAATATCTTGTATAGATTTAGCAAAAGCACTCAATTTTAATATTCCCCTCAAAATAAAGGCCATTGTGGGAACGTCAAAAGGACATTTACTCATGTGGAAGAATTGAGAAATATGTGTTGTAGTCTTAAAATAAGGGATGACAGAGAGGAGGAAATTTTTTTTTCTCTCAGAAGCTTTTGGAATTTCTGTCCTTGTAAAACAACGAATGCAGAATCTTTCAATACTTCCAAGGCAGAAACAAATAGATTCTTCAAAGGTTTCCACTAATGCACCCACTGTCTCTGTAGCTACTTCCTTTAATATCCTATGATACATCCCATCAAGTCCAGGGGATTTATAGGTCTTTAGCCACATTGGTTTCCCTAGCACGTTTTCCTCTGGTGATATTTTTGTACTTTTTAATTCTTTCCCCAGGATAGGGGACTCCAAAACTAAAGGTCATGGGTTTAGGGTGAAAGGTGAATGATTTGAAAGTGACTGAGGGGCAACCTTTTGACACAGAGGATGTTGTGAATACAGAATGAATTGCCGCAGAAGTTTGACGGGGTACGCAGAACCTCTACGGTGTGAACAGCATCCCACCCAGACCCACCATCCTACCCTACCCCTGTAGTCCTGCCTTTCCCATGGCTAATCCACCTAATCTGCCCAACCCTGGACATTATAGGCAATTTAGCATGGCATTCCACCTTCAGGCTGTGGGAAGAAACCCACAGACACGAGAAGAGAAACTGGCTCCCTGGTACTGAGAGGCAGCAGTGCTAACCACTGGGCACCCTCTGATCTACATATCCTACAGTTACCCAGGACCCCTCCACTGATTAATTCTATGCTTATAATGGGCTGGGACAGGAAAGGCTAACCTGAACCCTATCGCAGGAAACCTGAAGGGCATGGACAAGTTGGACCCGAAGGGAATGTTTCTGTGCTGTGAGACTTTATGTCTCCTCTCCTCCCTTTGCATTTTGATTATGCAGTAATTTTGGAATGTGTTCAGTGTCTTTCACTGTGAATATGATAAAAGTATTTATCTAACTTCTCTGTCATTTCTATGTTCCTCATCATTATTTACTCAGTCTCATTCTCTAAGGGACCTCTGTTCACTTTGGCCTCTCTCTTTTTTATATAGTCAAAGAAACATTTGCTGTCTGTCTTGATATTACTTGCAGGTTTACCCAAAGTTTATCTTCCTTTTTTTGGTGGTTTTCAAAACTCTTCTCAATCCTCTGGTTTGCCAATAATCTTTGCCACACTGTACCCCTTTTAACCTCAATTTGATGCTATCCTTACCTTCCCTGGTTAACTCGAGGTGGCTTATCCACATCCTAGAATCTTTGATCTCCTTATAACCACGTATTGCTAAAGGCTAATAAGATCCTAACCTGTATTTGTGCTGTTAATTCATTTATTTTGTTCCAAACACTACACACATTCAAATAACAAAATATTAACTTTCCCATTTTTCCCCATTTGACTGCTTATTGCTGGTTTACTATATTTTTATACCCTGCAGTCCTCTGGCACTCATCTGTGACCAATGTACTGAGAAAGAATCTATCTGCACTTGGAGAGACATGGATTCATTGGGAATAGTCAGCATGGATTTGTTAAGGGACAGTTGTGCTCGACAAATTTGATTGAACGTTTTGAAGACATCATCAATATTGCTTGTTTAAGGTTGTGCATTTGATGTAGTCAGCATAAACTCTTGCGAGGCTCTCAATGGGTTCCATTTTGGCAGACTGGTTATGAAAGTAAGAGTCCATGGGGATCCAAGACAAAGAGGAATGTTGGATCAGAGGTTGTTTGAGCGGCTCCAGAGAGTACGAACGTACAAACAAAAGTGGACTATCCGGCTCTGCCATTCTATCCATATCAGAGGGATATTTCTGCACCTGGGCATTTCCAGTGGAGGTTTGCAGGGCTCGGTTCTGGGAACATTGCTATTTGTGGTGCACTTAGTGATTTGGACTTAAGAGGATAAGATCAAGAAATTTGCAGGTGACACAGAAACTGGTAGAGTGCTAACGAGTGAGGAGCTTAGGCACCAACTCTCGGCAGATATCAACTGACTGGTCAGAGGGCAATACAGTGACTGATATCCCATGAATGAATTAAGAAAACAAATTGAATCTGGAAAAGTGGGAGAAGATGCACTAGTGGAAGAGTAACAAAGTAGGGGATTTTAAATTGCAGGGACCTGGAAAGTGTGGAAGATCAGAGGGACCTAGGAATGCATATTCATCGATCTCTGAAGAACATACAATCAAGGCACCAGAGTAGACCATTGGCCCTTCAGACCTGTTCAGTCATTCAATAAAATTGTCTCAAATAATTTTTAACCTCACCTCTACATTCCTGCATATTCCAGATAATCTTTTATCCCTTAATAATTGAGCATTGACCTATTTCTGCCTTAAAAATATTTAAAGCTTCTGCATCCATGGTCTTTGGGGAAGGGATTTCCAAACAGACAACCCTATGGAAATAATTTTTCTTTCCCTCATCTGTCATAAATGGGTGACCCCATATTTTAAAATTCTGATCACTCATTCTAGATTCTCCCACAAAAGGAAACATCTTTTCAACATCCACCAAGTCAATTCCCCTCAGAAATTTTATATGTTTCAATTAAGTCACTTTCGATTCTTAAATTCTGGAGGATACAGGCCTAATCTTTACAGCCTTTCCTCAAAATGAAGTCTATCCATTCCAGGCCTTAGTCTAGAAAACCTTCCCGGAATTGCTTCTGTTGCATCAATGTACTTCTGTAAGTTTGGTGACCAGTACTGTGCACTGTATTCCAGATAAGGTCTCACCAACGCCCTACTCTTACATTCAAATTCTCCTCTCACAATAAAATAACATTCTATTAGCTTTCCTAATTACTTGCTGTGCCTGCAGATTAACCTTTGATGATTCATGCACTAGAACACCCAGATCTCTCTGCACCTCAGAGCTTTACAACCTCTCAACACTTTTTTTTTATTCTTTCTGCTAGATTTGTTTTCCCACTGACATTCTATCAGTTGTAAGGCAAGTATTGAAAGATGATTAAGAAAGCATTTGGCACACTTGCATTCCAAGCCTCAGCTAAGAAAGTCAAGAGCAGGGACGTTATGCTAGAAATGTTATGAAACACTGGTTCGACTACAGGAATACACCGTGTAACTATGGCTACTACAATATAGCAGGAATGTGATTACACAAGAGTGTGTGCGCAGCGGAGATTTACCAGGATGCTGCCTGGGCTGAAGGGTCTGAGCTAGAAGGTAAAATTGGACAGACTGGAATACCATGGCACAGTGAAGGTTGAGAGGGGACCTTCTAGATATAGGCAAGATTGAGGAGCATAAACAGGGCGGATAGGAATTCACTTTTTCCCCATTAATGGTGGGGTCAGTAACTAAGGGCATAGATTTAAAGAAAGATATAGGGGCTGAGGGGTGTTGCGTGGAATATTTTCATCCAGAGGGATAGTGAGAGTTTAGAACCCACAGCCTGTAGGGTGGTTGGGTCAGAAACTCGCTTAACATTTAAGCATTATTTAGATGGGGCAGTATGGTGGCACAGTGGTTAGCACTACTGCCTCACAGCGCCAGAGACCGGGGTTCAATTCCCGGCTCAGGCAACTGTCTGTGTGGAGTTTGCACGTTCTCCCAGTGTCTGCGTGGGTTTCCTCCGGGTGCTCCGGTTTCCTCCCACAGTCCAAAGATGCGCAGGTTAGGTGAATTGGCCATAGTGTTAGGTGAAGGGGTAAGTGTAGAGGAATGGGTCTGGGTGGGTTGCTCTTCAGAGGGTTGGTGTGGACTTGTTGGGCCAAAGGACCTGTTTCCACACTAAGTAATCTAATCTAAAGATATTCAGTTGTGTTGCTAAAGCCTCCAGAGTTACGGGGGAAGAGCTGGGATTAGTATAGGCAGATCTTTGTTGACTGGTGTGGACATAATGTGCTGTCAATGTCTCTAAGATCTGATACTTTTGCACATGTATGAACTTGGTTGCATTTACTCAATTGAAAATGTAAAATTCAAAGGAATTAAATTTTATTAAACATCGCAATAACAGGATTCTTTATTTACAACAGCATTATTTAACATCAAGTAAGCAAATGACATCAGCAAAAGCAATATTAGTTAACAACTTGCATAAATGTATTTTTTAAGTTTCTTTGAATATACCTAACTTGGCATAAAATGCTCACAATAAGGATACAAACATGGCTGCCAGAAGAAGGAAAGGTGTTTAGTGTGAACTAAAAAAAAATACATCTCTGAACTTGCAACACTGTAAGCCTTCTGAAGAATCTTACTTTACATATTGCTTAGAATTTGCAACTTGTCAATATACACCTCTCAGAGATTGGGGGGGAAAATACATTATACAAATAGTGACCCGCTACTGACCACAAAGGAACAAAATAACTGCAAAAAACTAAGCAATAACCATGGATCCATATTGCTATGATATTTCTATTTATCTGACAAAAAAATTAATAACTGATGACACATTCAAAAATTTTACACAATTCACTATACAAACAATATAATACAACAAACAGCTGCTAGGAATATACAGGACATAAAAACATATCTAAGGCATTATGCTAAGTTATAGCATTTGAGTTTCCTGCACTGTACTAAGAAATTGACAAGGTTTTACAAAACAAGTTCAAGCTCTAAATGAAAAAAGTAGACGGGAAGTGCCTATCAAATTGAAAATCCATAGTATAGTTTGTACAGAGAATGTGTCTGCATCCAGTCAACAATCAATTGTGTAGAAATACTATAAAATGATGTTCAACCACACCAACATACCATGGCTTAGCTGTATTTTAAAATCAACTCAGTGAAATCTTTGGATTTTGCAAACGGAGCTACACAGCCCTGCTTGTCTGCAATGTACAGCATTACAATACATAGTTCTTAATGTTAATTTTGCATCATTATTTTAAATTTTGTTAGAGGAAAATATTATAGATTGCATTATGTTCAATCAATCAGAGAGATGTTGCTTCCTAATGAAAGTAGCTCCCATGCACCCTCACTTTCCAAGAGAATAGACCTTGAGGCATTCAAATCTACAGAAGATATAAATCGAGGTTACACTATATAGGGTTTAAATGACCGCATGACATACACCTTCTCATTTTTACCAGAAATTTTGTTTTAAAAATCTTTTGGCTCTGTGGGCAACAGCAGATTTATCATTTTCACAATTCCAACAGTGACATGTCCAGTTGGAAACCATGTCTATCAAGATAAAGCGTATATAAAATAGAATAAATACAGAAAACATGTTGTTAGGTATTACATAATGTTCCCATAGACACAAACGCAAAGGTCTAGGCTCTAAACTCGGCAAAATTAAATGCCTGCATTTCAGAAAACTTTCCTAATTCACAGCAGTATTTACATAAAGCTATATCATACTAAAGCAGTCTGAAACACAAAGATGTCATCTTAACACGGAAATAACGCAGTTCTTCATCAACTGAATGATCTGCAGCTGAAAGATGTGATAGAACCTCTTCCTAAAAGCAACTGTTGAGGCAAAACCAGGCCAGTTATTCAGTCTCTGTACAGTGATCAATATGATCAGTGTTGGTATTGGGCCATTATTGACAGCATGTTCCGTTGTAGCCTGATACACAAATACAAAATCATCAGGTCCCTATAACAGCTTGATAAACTAAGCACCTGCTTCCAATTTATTCACCAAGTCTTCCAATTCTAATCAAACTATTAGATTGAGGGAAACTATGCAGATCAGTGTAGCAGTTTGCTGGGAATTAGGCTTGATATCCGTACAATTTGAAAACTAAAAATGGTTGCTCGCTACCTATGAGAACCACCAGATAATTTGTTGGCCTCATCAATGTTACTGAAACAAATTCCATAGCTACTTATCAAGGCATCATGATTTTTATTTTATGTACAATAAGAGAGAGAGAGGCTGCTACCAAGGTATCTAACATAATACTGTTGTACCTCACTTTGAATCAACTGAAGAACTTTACTTCATCAAAATTCTACAAGTATGTAAAACATATGCTCTCAAGTAAAAGTTATTGCTTGGTTACATACATCAGACGCTTATATACCCAAATGCTTTCCAAAAGTCATCATGTTTTAATTTACAAAATACTCTACCATTTGAAAATGTTATGGCTATTTGTGTTTTGTTAGTTGTGGTGGCATCTAATCCTCGAACTGCCACATTTTGCACCTGGAAATTGCCACTGACTTTAGGAAATAGTAACGAAGCACTGGGTTTCTGTAACTTACAAAAACGCCTATATTCTCTGATCCCACAGCATTATAAAGCTATGAAGAACAATAAACTATTTAGAGCATTAACTTGAACAGCCCCAATACCTTATTCTTATGGTTCACAATACAAGCTTTACTATCCCATGAATACTTATGCAAGTAAACTCAACTAAACAGACCAGTAGCACAGTCATGAGTGTAAAGATAAATTCCATTAGTTAAAGAAAACTTACACAGAGGGTTATAGTCTGTGTTTATGATTTATACATCTGGCATCAAAAATGATCTGGGCTAATAAACTTCGATAAGATAATGTTGTGGTGGTAATCTACTCTGAAGAGTTTCAGTTTAATCTGATCAATTTTAAAAACTGCTTTGATTCCTCTACTTAAATGAAACTGATGACACTAAAATATCTGACTGACATGCCAGTTAAACTTGATAATCTTTCAAACCCAATATTTCAGACTGGCTACAAAATAAATGCAGAATTTTTTTTAAAAAAACATATCTATACTTCAAGAGAAACACATCAAAACCCTAAATTCCAAACACATTTATGTAGTTCTCTAGAATGGCTATTTTAAATTGCATTTGTTTATGGCATTAGAATTAAAACCGCTTAGCTGGGGCAAGAGGCTAAACAATTTCTGTCTTTGCTGTTTGTTGCGCTTTATCCAATCAGGACAAATTCCACAAGAGTGGCAATCCTCTCAAAAAGCAAACCTCTGAAGTTTGCATTCAGAGGAGACTTTGTCAGCTTGGGCACATCCAAAGGATGGAAGACGGTCATAAAACCAAGGGCTTTCACTACGGTGAGGTGCTTGGTGCCAAACGACTGGTGGCATGCCCAAAACTCTGTTTGCAAGCACATTATGAAGATTTTAGATAATGATTACAGCACCTGGGAGACACTAGCTGATGTGGAAAATGATGACACCTCCTGTAGGCTGGCATGTACCAACATAACGAAGAGTGGCTATATTGGCATGGCAACAGATGCCAATGCTGAGGACGATAAACCATGTCAACAGCTGGTAGTTTCATGTGTGGCAGCTGAACCTGCCTTTCAGAGACTGGTCTCTTCATCCATTAGCAAGGGTTGTGCCATCTGATAACACTCCATCTAAATTGGAATGGTTTTCTGTGTGTTTGTAGATAGAAGGATACAGAGGAGGGAGCAGAAACATAACCAAGATTAATAGATTATTGGCTGTATATACATGAAGACCTTTGGATCAATTCAGCTATTGCAAATCCAGTCAAATGCTAAATAATTTCCCTGTTCACAATGAAAACTTACAAGCATCTTAACGCCACTGTTCCTGGCTGTTTGGTGCCAGAGGTCAAATTAATTGCTCAGGGACAATTATTTAAGAGTGTTAATGCACTGTAATACATATTTAGATGAATATGTTTCATCATTAAATCATTGAGAATCAGCATAGATTCCTGCTGATTATCCTTTCCATTTAGAAATTCAACAAAAATAATTTTTTCTCATCATCTCCAAGCTTTACAATTTCTGGGCTGGTTACTCCACTGAACTTCATGCAATAGAGCCATGATACATTAGTTTCTACAAGTGAACACAAACAACACATGCTAAGTTGCATCAAAACCATGAAAATGTGTAAGCAACATACTACAAAAATAAAAAGGAGAGAAGTAACTTTCAGCTTTGCTTTCATTATTTTGTCTTTACAGAATTATCTCAGTGCTTATGATGGAGAAGAATCTGGGAGTTTTTTTTAAGTGATGCAGCTGAATTCCACATCACAGCTTAGTCTGGTCTACAGGATCATGTTTCTAAAATGCTCACACAGGTGGACAGAGAAGAGACCTTCGTACTCCTGGAATAGTTGGCCTCTATGATGGAGTATAGTCTAAGAGAAATTAGCAATGACTTGGAGAAAAAGGAGACAGAAAGACAAGGAAGAAAGCTTGGAAAGTGGGGATGATGGAAAATCAGTCCTTGGCACAAAAGAATCCAGTGACATTTTGTCAGAATAGACCAGCTACTGTTATAGGATTAGGAATGTGGAACCGGTGAAAGACAGGACAGTTTCTGCTGCCTGTGCAGTGAGACTGGCCATGAGTTCCCTGCCAGGTGAAATCAAATACTTTTGTTGGTAATTTTGCTGCTTGTGAGATAGTAGTGTGGAGGAGAGATTAACTGCTGGAGATTGAAAAGCTCCCGCCACCATTACATGGGGAACACCATGGGTTGTTAGTCTGGAAGAAGCCAGCTGCTCCTGTGGTAGCCAGTGTGAAAACGTGACCATTGTGTCTCCAAGGAAAAAGGAAAAGAGCAACAGTTCAGGTATTCTGGATCTCTACTCGATGTAAGGGTCAAAAAAGCTTGTTCTATCTGGTTATGTAAAAGATCAGAGCATGTTGATGTTTTAGTTCTTCTGTCATTTAGCAACAGCAGCTGTAGGACAAGTTATTATTGTGTAACTGGTGAACATCTATAGAGCTGAGAACATTTAGCATGTAGTCTTGGTCTGTGGAATCAGATACATTCTACTTGTTAACTGTTGTAATTAAAAATGGTGACAAAGAAAAATCGTACATCCCAGATGTTAAGCCATGACTCCACAGAGCAGAACCCCAGTATAAAAAAGATAATACACTAATTCTTTTGCTGACATCAACTAACAACCTACCTGAAGTCTATCCCCATTTGGTTTTATCAAAAACGTAAAAACAATGTCAAATTCCACTTAGATACTTTCCAAACCCAAAATTTGTTACTTTAACAGCATTCACTCAGCTTATCTGCAAGTTCTGTTTTTAATTACACACAGCAAAATCTTTCAAAAAGAAGCTGCATTTCTAAATACTGTTGGAGGAAAACACAGCTGAAAGCCTGCACGTTGGATTAAACAGCAGAAAAGTCAGCAACCACTGAGGATCAAAATCAAAAGAGCAATTACGTGCTCATCCTGCAAAATGACGATAGAAATACATTCATCGGACAGGGGTCAAAGCCGATGTCAATCCATTGTGAGGACAGACTTAAGTCACACTTATGGTGAATGCAATGGGCAAAGCAGCTTCAGTAGGCAAGTACATTGCTACAAAGGAGCCCTTCACTCCAGTAGCAACTCTTGTAACAATTTCTCTAAGCCTGGCTGAGAGTTCAATTGGCTGCTGTACTTTTCTTGGCTTGATCTGGAGGAGCTTGTTTGTTGGTTGCCACCTAAACAGGATCTTGCACTGTACATCAGCAAACACATGAAGACAGGAGGAGCAGCAATCCTGAGGGTCAGCAATATTTCTGCAGAATGGAAAAGTACGAAATAATTACGTAATCTACAGAAACAAAGAATGTAACATGACAAAATTAAACTTGCAGAATGAGGAACCTCAAGTGACTGGAATAAAAGAAATTCCTTAATTAAAACCGCGAGAACTGCAGATGATGCAAGTCAGAAACAAAAACAAATTGCTGGAAAAGCTCAACAGGTCTGGCAAATTCTGTGGCTAGAAATCAGTTAACATTTTGGGTCCAATGACCCTTCCTCAGAAATGGGCAAAGAACTGTGAATAAGCAATTCCTTGTGCATTTTTACTCTTCCCTCTGCATGCTTGCTTCAAAACAGCGCTTTTTAGAAGCAGCTTGTGTACTTCAGAATAAAATAATTACCTTAAGATTCTGGTGCAATAACAAGTTTAAAAATCAAATATCCAAAGTTGCTTATGTGACAGTTGTTCCACAATACATTCATGATTTGCAGTATATCCCAAATATTTTTTGCTCTATGCTCCCTGTCAGTGATTACTTTTTAAAAAAAAATTCCAACTCAAAAGTATAAGAGTCAGCAGTTTCCAGGAACCGACAAACCAACACTGCATGTACAATGCTACACAGTTTAAAATACTGCCCTTTAATGAGTTTTAAAAGTGTGTTTAGGTTTACTCCTTATGCTATTCACCATTAGTTCATAAATCTATTCCCTGTACTAATGGAAACATAATCAATTATTTACTACAGCTGATTATTATAGCACTCTTGTAATGAATCTTTCTTAGTGAAGCAGCAAAAAAACTTAAGTTCACATCGTCAGGACCTAACAATCAAAAGCTAGCTTTGGTGTTAAATATTTAATGTGATTTGCCGTTTAAGAACTGAAAAAATTATTTACACAGGTTGAAGAAACAAAGAACAGACACACTAAACATTTGCTATGTTACAATTTTATCAAAATTACAATTATCTACGAAATTCAATTTTATCCAATGCTACGTCCAATATCATCCTTCTGGAAAGAGACCTTCAGTTGCCTGCTCCTATTTTGTATGTTCCCACCTGGAGAATGGATTATTAGATTTTATTTTTTTAAACTGAAAAACTTACTTTTCTCTACCTTCAAATTTACTCAATGCCATACTATCAATTCAAAGAGGTTATTTCAGAAAAGGAAAGCTGGTATTTGCATAGCACCTTCAAAAGAACTATAAAGCCTAAATTGCTACCAATCCTCTAAATGGCTATTTTGTCTGGCATTCTTATAAATAATTTTCTTTCATTTATGATCTTTTGTTAGCCATGGTTGATCCACCTGCCCCTTTGGGTATTTGTGCCTTAGAACGATGATATAAGACTACTGTAGATCTTAGTGTTCCGTTAAAATACTAGCCATGACCTGGTTACCATTAAATCTTTTAGTTTAACTTGCCAATTCACTCTAGCCAACTTGACCCTCATGCCAACATCCTTTAAGACTAGTTTCAAAATGAACGAAGTCACATTCACATCTACATAAAATTTTATCATTTTATGGTCACTATTTCCCAAAGGCTCCTTTACACAAAGTTATTACTTCACCCTTTCTCATTATACAATACCAAGCCCAGAATAGTCAATTCCTAGTTGGCTCCTCAACACACTGTTAGAGAAATTAATCTCCGACATATTCTAAGAATTTGCTCCCTACAACTCTATGCTGGCTTGGTTAACCTAGTTTATGGACAACTTGAAGTTCCTGATTATTACAAAATTGCTCATGTTACATGGATCTACGATGTCCTGCTTTGTAGCTTGTACAACATCAGTTTGGTGTTCGATAAATAACTCCCAACAATGTTTAGGAGCAAATTACTGTGGATGCTGGAATCTGTACTGAAGACAAATGCTGGCAATCACAGTGGGTCAGACAGCATCCATGGAGAGATAGCAAGCTGATGTTTTGAGGAGAAAGTGAGGACTGCAGATGCTGGAGATCAGAGCTGAAAATGTGTTGCTGGAAAAGCGCAGCAGGTCAGGCAGCATCCAAGGAACAGGAGAATCGACGTTTCGGGTATAAGCCTTTCTTTAGGAATAAGCCATTCCTGAAGAAGGGCTTATGCCCGAAACGTCGATTCTCCTGTTCCTTGGATGCTGCCTGACCTGCTGCACTTTTCCAGCAACACATTTTGAGCTGATGTTTTGAGTCCAGATAACTCTTCAGAGCTGAAGTGAAGTGTGGACATAACAGTATTTATGCTATAGTTTGGGCGGGGCGAGTGTGAGAATAGTGGATGTAGGGTGCTGGTGGAGGAAAACTAAAGGTTGGTAATTCAGATTAAGTGACTGGGATGTGAAAATGACAGAACAATTGAATCTCCTCTGCCAGGCTTCAAAGGCAGACAGCTCCACTGGGATAGGGGGAGGGTAGAGGGGAAATGATAATAGAATGTAACAAGCTAAAAGAAAGGGAAGAAACGGGAGTTTGTTCACAATTTGAAGGTGTTGAACTCAATATTAAGTCCAACAATGTTTGCTTCACTTTACTGTTGCTTAGTTCCAACTAAACTGATCTTGATCCATTAATCAAGGAACCTTTATTATTAATGTGCAGCCATCTCCTTTTTCCCTTGGTCCTAAATGTAGGAAACTCAGATATTCAATTCACAATCTCAGTCACCTTGTGGCAATGTCTTTGTAATGGAATTAAATTATATCCATTCGCATTCAAATCATCAAACATTCTGCAGTTCAGGCATGCATTCAGAGTGCCTTTAATGTAGCTTTTTTAAAATCATTCTCCATTTTGAACCTATTTGATGAATGTCATTACTTCCCCCATTTTTGCTTACTATTCTTCTACGTCCTTTTACTAATTTTGCTTCCTTTGAATCAGTTTCTACCCCTCTGCCAACTCAATTTAAACCCTCCTTAATAGCAGTAGAAAATGTCCAAATCCACCTGCCTCAGAACCAGTCCCAACATCTGAAATCTGATAGACTGAATTCTTCCATAATGCAATGGTTGTGTTCTTACGCAACCCTACGTTACAGAAAAATCCCGCTTTAGAAACAGCGCTTAAAGTGTTGGCACTGTAATTACGTTAGAACCAACACACGTTTTAAAAGTTCCCAATTTAGAAACAGCATCCCCAATTCATCAATCGCGTTACACAGAATTTGCATTGACAAAATGCACGTTATAACAAAGATCTGTACTGGGTGCGGAGGTGGGGCAGATAAAAAAGGTAAAAGTTAGCTACAGACCCTACTTTTACAGAGATCATAACACGTAATAAGTCACCTCTCAGTTACAAATACATTTTATCAAATTATCTAGATAATTGGTCTGTTTTCATCTTTTCTTTCTGCAATTTAAAAACATTTGATTATTGTATGTATTTTAGATTAGATTAATTAGATTAGATTAATTAGATTAGATTCCCTACAGTGTGGAAACAGGCCCTTTGGCCTAACAAGTCCACACCGACCCTCCGAAGAGCAACCCACCCAGTGGTTAATGAATACAGTTCAGTGTGACTAATACAGCAGTGGAACGGAATTGGTCTTTTACCTCTAGAACCTGGTTTCAAATCCAGTTTAGACTGATGAGATGCGTCAAGAGTCTAACATAAAACTCGCCCCTTACCTTCAGGTTAAAACTGTTGGTCATTCCTCTCTAATTAGAATGCAGTCTATGGAATGGTAGAACAATGGCAATTTTACTCGTGATGTTAGTCATATTTTTAAGCTTCACCTCTATTACGCATTTATGCAATATGTTGCTTTGTAAAGTGATGGCCAAGAACAATTGAATTTTGCAAATATTTTACAGGATATCATTGGAAATAAAGAGAATGATAGTATAAAGTATGTAGAACAACTGGCAGGGAAAATTTCATACGAACTTAGAGATTTAATGGAAAGCATCTGACCTTTATCAATCACAACCATCTTCCTCTGTGCTTGCAGATTATCTGCTCAGTATTCAGGTCTCTGATGAGCTGCAACTTACATCCAGCTAAACATTAGGATGACTGAAGCTACCACAATGATTCAACTTCTTCATTGCTAACCACTTTCCTGGGCTGAACCAGATTGTTTCAAAGTCAGATGTCACATAACACCAGGTTATAGTCCAAGCTTTCAAAGCAGTCCTCCATCAGGTGACGTCACTTCACCTGATGAAGCAGCAGTGCTAGGAAAGCTTGCGATTTCAAATAAACCTGTTGGACTATGATCTGGTGTCGTATACCTTCCGACTTTGTCCACCCTAGTCCAATACCGGCACCTCCACATCAGATTGTTTCAAACCTTGGTGTCCTAAAAACTTCTCCTTTATATTCTCACCAAAGTCAGATCGTGAGCTGTATATACACAAAATATGCTGCACCAGCCTCGCAGATATCACGTTTGATAAATTAGACCTGATATTTACTAGAAATAAGAAACATAGTTGGTTCAATTTGGACTCACCTTTTCAAAAAAAAAAGTATGTTCGATCTTACGTTCTTTACTGTAGCAACTATATTTTTATCATGCTGCAACACATTTCAGCCTTCATTCTAAGCTGAGCATGGCAGATGCAATATTACAAAACTGTTGGTACCCTTAAGATGAAGAGTCATATCAAGACACTCGTTAAAAGCAAAAATTGTAATTGTATAATCCTTGCTATTTTTAAATGTTCCATCATAAAGACAAGTTAGTAGGTCATGCCATAATGAAAAACACTTGTTGTTCTACTTTTAAATTTAAATAGGGTTATGTGGGATTTGGACATTGAGCACATTAATGGTGCAATGAGTTGTCATTTAGATTAATTGGACCTTGTCTTTTCATTCTTTTCTCTTCACTTGCTTACGAATTTGGGACACAATTATTTCTCATTGATTTTCCTCCTGTTCTTTGAAGTTAAATTAATACCTGAGAATTCTGATTTTCAGATTACTATCAAAAATAGGTTTTACAAATCCTTATAGATCCTGCATGCCAAAGAGGAATTTCCAAACACCAGCATCTGTGAGCTTATAGAGCATAAACTTCACAAAAAGCTGATGCTGCACATCAATAATGGCACGGAACTAAGATGCTTGCACCACTGAACATCTGAATATTCACTGTAATTAAACCTCAGAGGAAACAATATCCTTGCACTGACTAGTCATTAGTAAACTTGCAGTCAGGGTCCTGTAGAAAATTCTGATTAACAATCAGTCACAGTCAGCAGAACTAACTGTGCAGGCGACTTTGATGGTTTCACCTGTGACCAACCTAATGGCCCAAATTTAATATTGGTTACCTCAAGCACTACTTACAGACATGTCTGCTAATCTAGAAAGGATTTTGATAAAAAAAAGGATCAGGTCAGGAAAGACAAAGAAAATTTTCTACCATCTCAGGTAAGATCACTTTGTACATACCTGATCCAATAAATTAATTGTGCATGCGTGTGTGTTTTGGAGGAGTTGGGGGGGGGGGGGGCGTGTAGAGAAACAGGGGAGAGAGGATGGAATAGAAACTATAAAGCTCATGACATTACATGTTGACATCTAAGTCTTCAGTATTGATTACATTAATATTCCACAAGGTTACTGCAATGACCTTATGTTATAACAGATTCTGGGCTTTTGGGAAGTGCGGTTCTGCTGACTAACAATGTTTCAAATGAGAATATACCTACAAATAAAAGTCTATTTCTTTTTGAACAAAAAAACAAAGCCCAACAGTATTCTGCGCCATGAGATTTGGAGTGTGAGCTCCAGTAACTGGTGACACTAACTGCACATGTGGTTATCAGGATAGCACATCTATCCAAGAAGATCATACTATGCCTGAACAATACTGGAACTAATGTTCTTGCTGAATATGGTTGGTGAAAGCTTAAATTATTTTGGCGAGGGAAGGAGAACCACAAAGTTAGCAGAAATGAAGGGACAGTGTTTTTAACAACAGCACAAAGCCACCAGTAGTTATGTGCAGTATATTCATTACTGAATTTCATCTTGAATAGAAGAATTATAAATATTTTCTTTATAACCAACTGCAAATGCAGTAACATCTTCATCCTTATCAATGCGTGCAAATTTAAAAAAAATATAGGAATAAGATGGACAGATCTGTTAAGCAGTCAAGAGTGTAGTGCTGGAAAAGCACAGCAGATCAGGCAGCATCCGAGGAACAGGAGAGTCAACGCTTCGGGCAACAGCTCTTCATCAGGAATGAGGCTTGTGAGTAGAGAGGGTACAGAGATAAATGGGAAAGGGGAAGGGGAGGTGGGGGGGGGGGGGGGGGGGGGAAGAGGTGGGGGGGGGGGGGGGGGAGGGGGGAAGAGAGGTGGGAAGGTAGCTATGAATGCGATAGGCAGATGAGGTGGAGATAATAGTGATAGGTTGGAGAGGAGGGTGTAAGGAAGGAAGATGGACAGGTCATGAGGGAAGTGCCAAGTTTAAAAGTTTGAACTGGGATAAGATGGGGGGGGGGGGGAAAAAAGAGATGGGAGAGGAAATGAGGAAACTAATGAAGGCCATTGTTAAGCATCCAAGTCATAATATCACGGTCTAGAACGTCTAACTTATTGTTGGAACAGATCTGCCAGACAGTAGTCATATTAAAAAATGCCCACTTAGCCTCCCATGTATTTTTGCAGCCAGACTTCAGAACTGAGCTGCTCCGAATTGCACCCACGCCTGCCCACTGCCTATGTCTACGCCTCAACACAAGAAAGGAGATGCCATCAGCCCCTCCAGTCCATAGTGTCTTAGGATCTGGGAACATCCCTTAAAGGCAATATCAGGCAGCAAAGAGATCAACATGGAAAGGGAAGTTCCAGTAAACTTCTGCACAAGCCTTTCAATTTTCCCTTTGTTTTAATCAATGCAAGTAGAATAATTCTTACATTTCTTTTAAAGATTTGTTATTGTTAATTAATAATCCTAAATGCAATTGGTTTTCTGATTTGAAATAATGCTGGATGCTAGAATAACGATTTCCAGCGAATGAATATGGGTGAGTGGGTTATGTGCAGAGGGTGGCAGGTGAATAGATGAAGACTTAGTTTAATAGTAAGTCAAGTGTTGGAGTTTTACTTTCTCCAAATTCTCCTGGGTTAACTAAAATGGAGTTCTAGGAGCTACCCGAAGTCTTCAACTCCAAGTAAAGAATCGAGGAGCATTTTAGGATGCTTGGGAGACTTTGGGTGACTCCCCATTGGAGCTTTCAACTTCCTAGACAATTTCTGTGGAGTCAGCTGCACTGGGACTTCCAGATATACAGCGCCAGGCAATACTACCATCCAGTCAGAGGATGTGGCCCACTCATTTCAAGCTTCACATGATCCGGATCCATAAATTAAATAGAAAGTAACTTTACACCCTTAGCTCCAAATGAAGTATTGTATTCATTTATTGAAAAAGATGGAATGTATTTCCATTTAGCCAAGGAAAAGCAGCACACTGACATTTGTGTCTTAGTTGTTTCCAAAACAACCTTAAAAAAAGTCAGTCAGCACACTACTACAGCTATCTTATACAGGGTATAAACAATGACTGCCGATGCTGGAAAACAGAGTCTAGATTAGAGTTGTGCTGGAAAAGCACAGCAGTTCAGGCAGCATCCGAGGAGCAGTAAAATACCATCAGGTATTCCTGATGAAGGGCTTTTGCCCGAAACGTCGATTTTACTGCTCCTCGGATGCTGCCTGAACTGCTGTGCTTTTCCAGCACCACTCTAATCTAGACTCAGCTATCTTATACAGCCAAATCAATACCCTCTTTCATTAAAGTCCAAATGTAACAGAAGCTATTCTATTACTCATTTCTAACCTAGACTAAACACTTGAAATGCTTTCCAATATCAAATACTTTAATAAAGCATTTTCATAATCTTAATATTGCATGTGGCCGTTTGGATTGTCAGCCTTTTGGACCAATAGCTAAGACTTTAGCAAAAAATAATACGAAGAATTAGCTTGTCACATGTAATCATGAGTACAGTGAAAAGTTTACAAGTTGCCACTCACAGCGCCATTGTAGGTACCAAGATAAAAATTCTTAAGGGTCTAAAAAAAAAAGAAAACGGCGGCAATATAAAGTTCAGAAATAAATTAGAGAAATAGAGAAAAAAAAGTTCAGAATAAGTCCTTCCAACTCAGACCACACCAGGCTTCACATCATGGCTCGAGTCCGAGGCTGCGTCAAGAGCCGGGAGCCCACACTGGCTTTCATCCTGGACATCACTGGTGTCGCCCGTGGACGAGTAGTTAAAAGAAAAAGAAAAACACGAAGAGAGAGGGAGAGAAGAAAAGAAAACAAACAAATGGAGCTCAGGAGTCCTACTGTGCCGCCCTCTCAGTTGCCACCATTTGCTGTTAATGTAATTGCATTAGATTTTTAAAAATCATCGCTCATCCCTTACCTGTTCAGCACCCATAGAGGACAATCCTGATGTAGGCACAGAGGTCATTGAGGTCATGCTAATCTGCCCTGACATCTGATTCATGTTGCTCATACCGGCAGTATTGGTTGCCATAGAAACACTGATATTCATATTGTTGCTGTACATGTTGGTGTTTGCCTGTTGTCCAAACTGTGGCGGGGATGGCTGTGAAAACATGCTATATAACAAGAGGGGAAAGAAACAAAAAAAAATCAACCATTAGATTATTTGTATTTCCCCAAACGTATTTGATCACATGGGTCTCGTCTATCAGAAGGTATGAACCTTAACAAGGACAGGCATAATTATTTTGTAGATGACATGATGCACTTACTGCCCAATTTCTGTGACAATAATCCAAAATGTTTACCCACATTTTTTCACAGCTAGAATAAATTATTCTGACAGTCAGCTCACTGGTCTCTGATTATTCACAATACATTTCTCTGCATTCTCAAAGTGCAGTCGCCTGTGCCCTATCCCATACTAAAATTCACTCATTCCTTACTCTTATCCTCACCAAGCTACACGACTCTAAGTCCCCTAACATATCTATCTTCCTCTGTAAAACCTCGGCATGTCTTGTATTTGCCCAGTAACTTTCAATGGACAGGTGTTATTGCCACGATCCTGCACAAGGTGTTGTAAGAACAGTGATGATTCTATTGCAGCAGCAGCCAAAACATGCAAATTTTTCTCTTTGGGGATAGACTAGAAGTGAAACAGGAAAGTTGGAAAATGACAAACCTAATTGCTGAGGAAACCAAAGAGAATTGGAAACCAGAATTTCTGGTCAATACTATATCAATAAAGAGATAGAGCCATCAGAGTTCATTAGAAGTTGATATACCCAATGGAGCAAAGTAAGGAAGATCCAGAAGCTGAAAATAAGCAAATATAAAATTGTTGCAGCTATTTCAGTAACTTGAAGAGAATATCAAGTCAATCCACACCATCCAGACTGAGTTAAGGAGGTTCAACAAACAAGTGCAATTTTTAGTTAAGATCATGCCAAATGGAACTCAGGTTGGTGTGTATGCTGCTACTACATCCTTGAAGAAAAGATTAAATTGTTCTTAAGGAAGACAGTTTTGAAGGACTTTGTGACTAGGTTTGATGCTCTATATAAGCCAGTTTGCAAGATCATAGTGTTTGCGGCTAATAGGTAACATAGCTTATAAACAACTGAAGTTTGTTTGTTGATTCATGTTTAATATTGGATTTTAACAGTATATGTAAATTATCGAAGACGTTGTTTTCTGTTTGCTTTGTTTGATACTTCTAGTAAAAATCTTTGTTTCGAACGGTGGCATTTTGTGGCTGCATTCTTTCAATAAAGAACTGGATTTCATATTTCTTTTAAAAGAAATTGCCGGCCTTGACTGAGGTGATAACAGATAACATAACAGATCTTTACATCGGACTTTCAGGTGTAAGATTTCTAGATCTCGAATGGTCCCCTCCCACTTCATAAAATATACCCTGCCTGTGGTATAAACTACCAAAAGAAATGAAGTTAAAATATCAGCTTTAACAACATTGAGTCTAGAGGACATAAGGTCAACAATGAAAGATGATTTTCTTTCTGAAACATTCAAACAGTTCCTCTCTATACCTGCTCCTCAAGATTAATGCAGTTACAGGGGCAAAGGCATGTCCACGATTTAAATGAGAAAATTCATGCTGTATTTCCTTACACAGAGTCATACAGCACAGAAATAGGCCCTTCAATCCAACCAGTCCATGCTGAACATAACCCCAAACTAAACTAGTCCCATCTGCTTGCGCTTGGCCAGTGTCCCACCAAATATTTCCTAATCACATACTTATCCAAATGTCTTTTGATCATAACTGCGCCCGCATCCAAGACTTCCTCTAGAAGGTCATTCCACTGTGTAAAAATGTTGCCCTCATGTCATTTTTAAGTTTTCTCCTCTCACTTTAAAAATATGCCCTCTAGTCTTGAAAGCCCCCAGCCTAGGGAAAATACACCTGCCATTCACCTTATCTATACTCATTATTTTATAAATTCCTATAAGATCACATCTCAACCTCTTGCGTTCCAGTGAAAGAAGTCCCAGCCTATCCCTACAACTCAAACCCTCCACCCATGGCATACGATTGGGCTTAAATAGTATGAATTGTCCAACTCCCATCTCTGATTGTAAGTATATACAATATCTTAAAGTTTATGCAGATAATCAAAAGTACCTGTTTCCATTCAGATTCCCCTGTGGCCAGCCATTAATCTCAGAAGGCGACTGGTAAGTCGGTGTAGATTGAGACTGTTGTATCATTGGACTCTGCGTATGACTCATCCTTGGAGACATTAATGGGCTCTGGGGAGTTGTAGCTCCACCAAATCCTGTGTCAGACTGCTGATTCATTCCTGCGAATGAGAAAACCAGGTATAGCAATTTTGAGCGAGCCTTTCTTCCACATACAATTGGGAAAAAAAATAAAGCTAATTAATTTCAAATAATTCATCAAGCTAGAAAACATGTCCAGAATGTCAATCAATCAATCAGAAGAAATACAAAAACCCAATTAAATGTCAACATGGCTGACAGGAAAAGAAGCATTCCATTTAAAGCTGTTTGTACCCAACTGTATTTCATCAGACATGATGTAATTGTTTTCAAACAATTCGGTGCTGCAGTTTGGCCCTTTTGCCCAAACAAGCAGAGGAATTCTCCTAACAGGCGGCGAAAGTTCTGTACAAAACTGGACAACCAGAAAAAGGCAAACAGTAAAAGACGGACAAACTTCTATATTTGTGATCAATTAACAGTGGCTGGGATTAGTGATGTTTTACTCCGATGTCACTCTCTCTGGCATGAACATATTTTGAATGACATTTGGTTCCACTATAAAGATCAATCTCCAATCAATCCTTCATTCTCAACCATGGCACTCCTGTTCACAAGAAGCTGTCTGTGCAGACTCAGTGACAGCATGAAGTTATCGCTTGGCATTTAGGCACATGAATGTAATTAATTTAATAAATTAATAATTTCTAAAAGGTGCCACCCACAAAGTGAAATTCAAGTGAATGCCTAAAAAGAGACAAGGGGATAATTTCACAGCTCCCCCTACCTCAATGTATTGTTCCTCTTTTTTTTGTTTACCCTGAAGTCCTGAGTTTTAATTAAACATAACAGTGTCACTTTCAAACTCAATTTGGTGATCCAACCTTCAGCATCCTCTCTCCCGAATAGGAGAATGAACCCTGAGACAGAGTTCAATTGCAGTCAACTAACTGATTAACAGGCCAGGACACAGGCTGGTGGTCTTCATTATCTACACATTGCCACAGTGCATGATGCATTTTTAAAAATCATTTACAGGGTGCGAGTGTCATATTGCCCAAAGGGCAATGCTGTGCATCTGGAATCACACATAAGCCAGACTGGGAAGACTGGCAGATTTTCTTCCCAAAAAGACATCACTGAACAAGATGGAATTTTACCACAATAAACAATAGCTTCATGGCCACCATTAGACCAACTTTTATTCCAGATTATTTTTCTTAAATTGAATTTAAATTTCACCAGAAATAGTGAACCCACTGGTAGTAATCTTCCAAGAATCCTGAGGTTTTGGAAATGTCAGAAAAGATTAAAAAATACTGCCAATGTAACAACCTTATTCAAAAGGGGAAGGAGATTAAAACTGCTAACTAGAAAGCATTGAGAAAACATTAGAATCTATTATAAAGACGTTATAGCAGTGAGTTTAGAAATAAAAACTTTAATCAAACAGAGTCAGTAATATAATAAGAACCCATGGTGTTGGGGGCGATTTATTAGCATGAACCTCTTGGTCCTTCTGCATAAGTCACAAGAAGTTAGCATAAAAGTTTAGAAAGTAATAGGGAAGGCAAATGGAATACGGGCCTTCATTTGAAAAGGAAAGAAGTGTAAAATCAGTGAAGCCCTGCTAAAACTGTACAAGGCAGTAGTTAAACCACACAAAATACCTTGGACAGTTTTGATCCTGTTACCTCACAGAAGATATACTGATATTGGAGACAGCCCAGAGAAGTTTCACTGACTTATTCCAGATATGAGGGGGTTTTCTAATGAGGAGAGATTGAGTAGGTTGGGTCTGAAGACACTGGTTTTAGAAGAATGATCTTACTGAAATACAAGAGACGAGGAAGAATTTCTCCTCTCAGTGGGTAGCAAATCTACAGAATTCTTTACTCCAGAGAGCTGTTGAGGCTTAGTCATTAAGTATATTTAAGGCTGAGGAGGCAGGAAAGTGAAGTTGAAGATTATCAGAACATCCATGATCTCATTGAAGATGGAGCAGACTCAATGGGCTGAATGAATTACTTCTGCTCCTACATCTAATGGTCTACGATGGGACTTGAACATGTCCCCATATCATTAGATGGAGCTTAATTACGTGCAATGTCACTATACTACGATGCCACAACCTCGCTAATTACCCCTGGAGACACCAGAGCACGACAGTAACTCAGTGTATTTTAAAAAGAAATACGGCTAATCATGAGAGTATAACCCTCAATAATGGTAATGTGCTGCCAAACCTAGCAGGCAGTTAGAATTACTGTATTGATATTTCTACTACTATATTGCACATTAAGGAATACACCCACCCACCCCCATTTGTTTAAGGTAAAAATCATTCCAGGTTAATTTTTCTTTCACAAGTTGAATTTACTTTTATCATTTTGTAACAAAGAAGTAAAAGAACTAAAGCTGTATAGTTGAGCTGGGACACAACAGCCCATCAAGTCCATGATTAATAATATAGTTTTCCCATTTAAACAGCAGCTTAGATTTCATTCCTGAAAGTAATCACATTTTAAATATTCAGTCAAATTTGATGCTTTTGTTGCTGCATGAATCTCCATTCCGATTAAGGCAACAATGGAAACTACTCTGTAATTTCTAAGCTTTGGTTTTGGTACAATGAAGCAAAAGTGCATACAGATTATAGCAGGAGTTCATTTCAAGTCCAAGATCTTATTTGCAAAGTCGTTTGAATGCAGGGTGCTTTGTGTAACTACTATTCAGTACTAAATTCTCTTAATTTCATAGCTACTTCATATTTGTATGTTTAAAAAAAAACGCTTCTGACAAACTTATGCTCTCCAATTTCTAAAACATCAATTTAGGAACCCACCAGTTCCTTTCATATTCCGTAAAAAACAGAAATTACTGAACAAATTATCTTTACTAAAGTAAAAAGGTTATGAATTAACTGCACCAACTGTTCCAATAGGAAGAAATAATTTTGAATATGGACTAATTAGCAGTGTTTGGTAACATGCTTGTCTGGAAATCACTTTAGTTAGGATTTATAAATTGGGATTTTACAGGTGAGGTGTGTTGGATCAAAGTGCACCCAAGTTAACCAATACTCATTTTGAAGTCATATAGTTTATTCTTTTCTTTATAACATTTCACTTATTAACCTTGACATAAAACTGTTAAATCTAAAACTAATTCCTGCCCACTTGTTCCATTATAAATTTCTACATTTACAATTACTATGGGGACTGACAATACAAACAGGGTCACATTTATTGCCTCCTCTCGACAAAGGCAGACACTTTCTCGCTGCCAGTCATGAAATTGGAGGCTTTTCATTGTTATTTTGTGGACTGGAAATATTGTACTTAATTGATTCGCTCATTGTTAAGAGTGTACAAGAAAATTTTGAGTCAGTATGTGGATATACCTTGCCAAGAAGGTGCAAAACTTGACTTACTCTTGGGGAAATAAGGCAGGGCAGGTGACTAAGGGGTCAGTGGGGAAGCACCTTGGGGCCAGTAACCATAATTCTATTAGTTTCAAAATAGTAACGGAAAAGGATAGACCAGATCTAACAGTTGAAGTTCTAATTTGGACGAAAGCTAACTTTGACAGTAATAGGCAAGAACTTCCAAAAGCTGACTGGGTGCAGATGCTCGCAGGTAAAGGGATGGCTGGAAAATGCGAAGCCTTCAGAAATGAGATACAAGAATCCAGAGAAAGTATATTCCTGTTAGGGTGAAAAGAAAGGCTGGTCAGTATAGGGAATGCTGAAGGACTACAGAAATTGAGGCTTTGGTTAAGAAAAAGGAAGTTTATGTCAGGTATAGACAGGAGAAATCGAATGAATCCCAGGAGTAGAAAGGCAGACGGAGTACTTAAGAGGAAAATCAGGAGGGCAAAAAGGGGACATGAGATGGCTTTGGCAAATAGAGATAAGGAGAATCTAAAGAGTTTTTACAAATACATTAAGGACAAAAGGGTAACTAGGGAGCAAATAGCGCCACTCAAAGATCAACAAGGCAGCCTCTGTGTGGAGCCGCAGGAAATGGAGGAGAGACTAAATGAGTATTTTGCATCAGTGTTTAGTGTGGAGAAGGACATGGATGATATAGAATATGGGGAAATAGATGGTGACATCCTGAAAAATGTCTATATTACAGAGGAGGAAGTGCTGGATGTCTTGAAATGCATAAAGGTGGATAAATCCCCAGGACCTAATCAGGCATACCCTAGAACTCTGTGCGAAGCTAGGGAAGTGATTGTTGGGATATTTGTATCATCGATAGTCATAAGTGAGGTGCCAGAAGACTGGAGGTTGGTTAACGTGGTATTATTTAAGACAGGTGGTAAGGACAAGCCAGGGATCTATAGACTGGTGAGTCTGACATTGGTGCTGGGCAAGTTATTGGAGCGAATCCTGACAGACATGTTTTACACGCATTTGGAAAGGCAAGGACTGATTAGGGATAGTCAACATGGCTTTGTGCGTGGGAAGTCATGTCTCATAAACTTGATTGAGTTTTTTGAAAAAGTAACAGAAGATTGATGAGGGCAGAGCGGTTGATGTGTTCTATACGGACTTCAGTAAGGCGTTCAACATGGTTCCCCATGGGAGACTGATTAGTAAGGTTAGATCTCATGGAATACAGGGAGAACTAGCCATTTGGATACAGAATTGGCTTGAAGGTAGAAGACAGAGGGTGGTGGTGAAGGGTTGTTTTTCAGACTGGAGGCCTGTGACCAGTGGAGTGCCACAAGGATCAGTGCTGGGTCCACTACTTTTTATCATTTTATATAAATGATTTAGATATGAACATAGGTGGTATGGTTAGTAAGATGGCAGATTAGTAAGTTAATGGAGATAGCAGATGACACCAAAATTTAAGGTGTAGTGGACCTTGATCAGATGAGCCAACGGGCTGAGTGGTGGCAGATGGAGTTTAATTCGGATAAATGCAAGATGCTGCATTTTGGGAAAGCAAATCAGAGCAGGACTTATATACGCAATGGTAAGGTCCTAGGGAGTGATGCTGAACAAAGATCTTGGAGTGCAGGCTCATAGCTCCTTGAAAGTAGAGTCACAGATAGATAGGATAATGAAGGCGGCTTTTGGCAGCCTTTACTGGTCAGAGTATTGAGTACAGGAATTGAGAGGTCATGGTGCAGCTGTACAGGACGTTGGTTAGGTCACTTTTGGAATATTGCATGTAACTCTGGTCTCCTTCCAATTGGAATGATGTTGTGAAACTTGAAAGAGTTCAGGAAAGATTTTCAAGGATGTTGCCAGGGTCAGAGAATTTGAGCTACAGGGAAAGGCTGAGTAGAGTCAAGGCTGAGGCTGTTTTCCCTGGAGCATCGAAGGCTGAGGAGTGACCTCAGAGGTTTATAAAATCATGAGGGGCATGGATAGGAGAAATAGACAAAGCCTTTTCCCTGGGGTGGGGGAGCCCAGATCTAGAAGGCATAGGTTTACGGTGACAGGGAAAAGACATAAAAGGGACTTCAGTGGCAACCTTTTCAAGCAGAGTGTGGTGCGCACACGGAATGAGTTGCCAGAGGAAGTGTGCAGGCTGGTACAACTGCATTATTTAAAAGGCATCTAGATGGGTACATGAATAGGAAGGGTTTAGAGCGATATAGGCTAAGTGCCGGCAAATGGGACTAGATTAGGTTGGGATATCTGGTCACCAGACCGAAGAGTCTGTTTCCGTGGTGTATACCTCTATGACTCTAAATACATCATAAGAAACATGAAAACTATGTTTGTTGCCACTAAAGTTAAATCTTGTTAACCTTTGGGTATACACAGAATAGATTATTCCTGATAAACTACAATAATGTTTTTCAGGTATTGTAAACAAGAACTTATATCTACAAAACACTCCAAAGCACTTCAGAAGTGCATGAAATGTCATGTTTTCATATGCTAGTTAATCCAAGATTAAATTGATGGCATCATTGGCTATGTATTTGCAATATCTCTGCTATGAAAAATGTTTAAATTTAGTCAAACGCACACATCTTTGAGCTGAAATTTGTAAATCATCCTTTACTCCCAGACATGGGACAAAAGGTGCACATACATTGATTTATCTAAGATAGTACAAATTTGTAATCAAGAGGTTTGCAAGTGCCTTAAGCAGGAAATTCCACATTATTAAACATTGCTTAACATACTTTTGTTTTTGAATTCCCAAACTATTCATTTTCAGAAGGTCTCATCTAATAATCAAAGACTACTCAATTTTCAGAGTGCAGCACAGTAGCTGACAGTAAAATTCTACCATATCCTGCATTATCCCAAGAACCCATTTATAAAATGACACCTTAAAAATCCAAATCCTATGCATTCACATGTTAAGCAACATGATGATGTGCAGGACAAATAATGACCATGCTACTCAACATAAAAGCTCCTTTCCTCAGTTTAATTTTCAATCTTGCTTTAACACCATGTAACACCAATAGCTATCTTTTAAACAAATGTTCCATGAGTACTGGTTAAAACTCCCAACATTCTGCTTTCACATGATTTATATAATGCTTGAATGATTAACTGGCGATAACCTAGATGGCTGCAATACTCCACCAAAGATGATACTGATGGAGCCATCACTTTTTGTTTATATAAATAGATGGGAGATAAACCTTTATAAGTTGTGTCACAGATATAGTACTTAATCCAATCAATTCAAGCAGTCAAAAGTATTTTTTGCCCAGCACTAGCTATGGAGGAGCTTAAAATTTACTTGCAATAAGCTGGTTTTATTTCCGTACCATTCATCTTATATTCTGTAGAATGCAAAGGAAGCAGTACATCTCTATTCTCTATACAACATCAATGGTCAAAAACAAATATTAAACACTTATATATTAAGGTAAAAGGGATATTCACAACTCTATTCAATGACACGGATTACACTTCACTACAAATAAATAGCTGGTCTAGATTCCAAGCATTTTTTTAAAGAATTGATTCGCTGCATAAAAGAAATGGAGATATATTTATATTGGACAAAGGTTTACTTGACGGACAAGAGTAAACTTTTGGTTATTAAAAAAAAATAACACATGGGAGCAGGACTAGGGCATTTGGCCATTCAAGCCAGCTCCCCTGTTCAATAAGATCACTGTTGATCTGATTGTGGCCTTCACTTCATTTTCACATCTGCACCCCATAAACCTCAACTTACTGGTAAATCAAATACCCGTCACGCTCAGCCTTGAATATATTGAATGACACAGCCTCTACTCTCAGAATAGAAATTCCTCCTCCACATCACCTTAAACAGACAGACTCATTTTTTAAAAAATCACCTGTGTCACTAATTCGTGAATCATCCAGTCACTGAAAAATCTTCTCAATATCCATATGCTCAGTGCTTGTATGTTTCTTACACGTTTCACTGAATGTAACAATACCGGTGAGCCTTATTTGGCCAATCATCCTTGCACCAATTCTACAGCTTGAATTGAAACTGCCCGCTTTGAACTCAAGTATCTGCCCTTATTCCGCATTTTTATATTTTCCACTCATTCAGCTCACTAATAAATGCTGTTATAGTTTATTTCTCAGTAGTCTCTTACAATTAGCATTCCACATTCTAATACCTCCCCCCCTTACAAATGTGAATGGATTGTAAGGAGATTGGAATCAAGTCGTTGATACTGGGCTTACAATCTATTAAGTAATTTTGAGCAAGTAAAATTCTCAACTACTTTAATTTAGCTACATATAGAGAACATTTTAAAGGTGCTGTATAAATTGAGAGTTTTTCAAAGTTGTAAGATTTGGGCTTTCACAGAACAGGGACATCAGGCAGAACGGAGTTTGGCACTGCATGCAAGTTAGTAAAACAAAAGTCCACATTCACAAAGTAGGGAAAGTGGGCCAGGATAAATAAGCTGAAGATATTATAAGCAACAGCTCCACACCCAATGCAAAGCCAAAAAGAAATTTGCTTGATCATTCCTAACATACAAAGAAAAAGAATAATACATTTTTTACAATAAAGTATTTTTGCCATTCTAATAGTTAACAGCACTCAGAGGAAAGGCAGTACCTGAACTGGGAAACTGGAAGGCATTGTGCTGCATTTGGGGACTCAATACAGCCCCAAACTGTCCTCCCACATTTCCTATCATTCCCTGGTTAGCCATATTCATCTGGGAGCCATGCAAGGAGCTGTGAGAGAGGAGCTGTGTCCCTGGATTTGGGGACACCGGGGAGAAAGGACTGGTGGAAGGTGGTGGGGAAGTAAGCCCAGTACCATAGTTTGGAGGGTATGGGAACTGTTGTGGTGATGCCTGAGGAATCCGAGGAGTGGTCATGGCTCCCGCCATGTTGCTGGAGTTTGCCATGTTTGGTGAGATGTTCAACCCCTGTTGCCGCATCATCATGGTCCTCTGGGGTACCTGCTGCACCAACTGTTTCTGACGCAGATACTGATTCAAAAGCTCACGCTGTCTCTGGGCCAGCATCTGGGCATTAATGGGTCCCTGATGAACAAATGGAAAATATACATAACTTTTAGCATTCAACATTCACATATTAATAACATTTTGTATTTAAACCGTGTCTAAATGTTTTTCATTAAATATTTACATAGATAAACTATGCAAACCTATACGTTCCCTGATATCTAATGTAATACCCTGAAAAGTAAACTTCAGTTCATTATATTGACTCTAATATATCAGCAGAGCTCCAATAACTGTCCCCATAAGTCCACATGAAAATTTCCTACTTTTTACTTTACAAAACAACGCTTTTCAGTATCTTTCATTTTCCAAAATTACATACAGGATTTGTTCAAACAACATTCATGGTTGATTGGCCAGAAGCAAGGCTAATCACTTAGTTATGAGTCATAGAGCTGTACAGCACAGAAACAGACCCTTCGGTCCAACTCATCCATGCCGACCAGATATCTTAAATTAATCTAGCCTCATTTTGCCAGCACTTGGTCCATATTCCACAAAACCCTTCTAATTCATCAACCCATCCAGAAGCCTTATAAAATGTTGTCATTGAACCAACCTCCACCACTACTCTGGCAGCTCATTTGATACACACCCTCTGCAATGAAAAATTTGCCCACAGGTCCCTTTTAATATCTTTCCCCTCTCACCTTAAACTTATGCCCTCTAGTTTTGGACTCCCCTACCCTGGGGAAAAGACCATGGCTCTTCACCCTATCCATGTCCTCAATTTTAAAGACTTCTATAAGGTCACCCCTCAGCCAACAACACTCCAGGCCCATTCAGCCTCTCCCAACAGCTCAAACCCTCCAACCTGGCAAAATCCTTGGAAATCTTTTCTGAACCCTTTGAAGTTTCAAAACATTACAACAATAAACGATTGCACAGATGTGAAATGTAGGCTCAACAGTCTCCTAGTCTGAAAGCATACTAAAAGTTCATCGTTACTTATTAAATGTTATTGCCTTCTCAAAATATTAACCTGGAGTTTATATCAAGATCCTGAGCTGTAGTGATCAGGAAGATCCCAAGATTATATAGAGTCATAGAGATGTACATACCACCCTCTGTGTAAAAATGTTGTCCCTTAGGTCTCTTTCACATCTTTCCCCTCTCACCCTAAACCTATGCCTTCTAGTTCAGGACTCCCTCACCCCAGGGAAAAGACTTTGTCTATTTACTGTATCCATGCCCCTCATGATTTTATAAACCTCTAAGGTCATCCCTCAGCCTCCGATGCTCCAGGGAAAACAGCCCCAGCCTGTTCAGCCTCTCCCTATAGCTCAAATCCTTCTATGGGCCAATTTCAGATGAATACTGTTCATCATTTCACTACTCAATTAGTTTCTTTTATTAATCAATCTAATCTATCTTGCAAATTGTAACACTACACAGTCAGGGTTCACATTATTATCAAAGGCATTAATTCGGCAGGCATAATTTTTATTAAAAATGCATTGCTGGATTACAGGAAAGACAGCTTTCACAGCCTTTGCTCTGATATCTGCAGGGAAATATAAATTAGAAATGTACATTTCAAGAGCTATCTTTCAAAATAGCTATTTTAAAATTAGCGCAACATGTAATTCCAATCCCCTACTTATCCCACTTTGTCTCCTGAAAATGTGTCTGAGTTCATAAGGTATATGTTTTGCTCTGGGAAGCAAACTTTACCTTTAAACCAAAATAGTAAATTAATGTCGCAAGAAAGGTACTGTGGTGACGAGAGAATCAGCCCGAGTAGCCTGTTGATCAATAATAGTGCAAATGCTCTTTCCATTCGGATTGCAGAGATAATAATCTGGACAGGTTTTTTTCACCTGGTTATTGCAAAATGTATTGCATAACTACAGTATCTAATATCCACTCTTACGAAATGCCAAGACCTAGAATATTTTGGAACTAATGGGTCAGTTCTAAATTTTATGATGTTGCCATCAAGCTAGTTAGTGACTGTTTCTATAAATAAGTAGAATAACATGAGAAACATCGAACAGTAGTTTCTACTACATACCTGACTACTCATCTGTGGTGGCACACTAGCCCTTAGAGGTAGATTCATGTTGGAGACGGTGGTAAGTGGATTGATTAGTGGCTGACGATTCTACCAAACCAAATAAAAATGATAAATTAACTATTAGTATGAAAGAGAACTTATAAGCAAATCACCAAGATACTGATGTTGTACAATACCAGCAATCTCAAACGGTCTAAAATACCAATCTACCAAAAGCATATTATCAAGAAATTATCTTGCAAATAAAGAGGAAAATCTCAAAAGCCCTAAATCAATTTTCTTTGTGGTATATGGGATTTTTTTTCCCCCCAAATCATTCTGGGACATAGCAGGTGATGCATGCCATAATGGAAATCAAGTTTGTTTCCATTGTCGGCAGGATGTGCAGAAATCAAACAATTAACAAACTTAATTTTCCATAAAGATTAAACTGAGAATTTAATAACTATAATTTTATTAAATGCCGTTCTCTATGCAATCAAATAAATTGTTGGTTGGCAAAAATTAATGCACAAATATCATCACATTTCACTTTTTTTTGCTAGATTACAGATTTATATGACCAAACAGCATTGCCTCCTGTAAAAAAACAGAGTTCAATGTTTCCAATATTAAAGCAATCAGAATGCAGCAGTAAAAAATTGCATTGATGTGAATGTAAGTTAAACAATCTCTTAATCTGAAAACATATTCAAGTTCATTTTTGCTGTCTTTGCTAAAAATATTAATCTGGGGCTCTCCCTCAGTTCAGTGAGTACTTCTGTCAAGTCCCTAAGCCATACAGGACAAGACGACACTAAGATGACTTCTCATCTGGGCTGACTTCAGATGGAAAAGATCATCATAAAACACTTAGGGCAGATGATGGCTGAGTGGTATTATCGCTGGACTACTAATCCAGAACTCAACTAATGCTCTGGGGACCTGGATTTGTACTCTGCCATGGCAGATGATGGAATTAAGGACCTACTGATGACCATGTAGCCATTGTTATTTGGGTTCACTAATGTCCTTCACTAATCTGCTGTTCTCACCTGATCTGGCTTCAAACGCACATCAATGTGATTGACTCTCAGCTGCCCTTTGAAACAGCCTAGTAAGCTGCTCAGTTAAAAGGATGGGCAATAAATGCTGGCCAGCCAAGCTCATGCTCACGTTCCAGGAGTTAAATTTTTTAAAAAGTCAGGCTTCATAAGTAGTGTCATCACATTTTGGATAAAGAGGGCAAAGAAACACTTGATATCTCTCCTGAGTAGTACCTGGCACACCTGGTCAGTACCTGGCACACCTGGTCAGTCAGGAGTTACTTTTCAATTCACTCGCAGGAATGGGGGTCACTGGCTGGGCCAAGATTTATTGCCCATCCCTAGCTGCCTTTGAGAAGGTGACAGTGAGTGGTTTCCTGAACTACTACAGTCTATGCGCTCTATCACCTGATCCACAATGCCCTTAGGGAGAGAATTTCAGGATTTTGACCCAGTGACACAGAAGGAATTGCAATACATTTCCAAGTCATAATGGTGAGTGGCTTGTAGGGAAACATGAAGCTGGTGGTGTTCCCACATATCTGCTCCTTTGTCCTTCAAAATGGTAGTGGTCTTGGGCTTGGAAGGTGCTGTCCTATAACCTTTGGTGAATTTCTGCAATACATCTTATAGATAATACACACTGCTGCTCCCGGGTGTCGGTGGTGGAAGGAATGGATGCTTGTGAATGTGGTGCTAATCAATCGGGCTGCTTTGTCCTGATTGGTGCCAAGCGTGAATGTTGTTGGAGCTGCACTTATTCAGTGAGGAGTATTCCAACTCACTCCTGACCTGTGCCTTGTTGATGGTGGACTGACCTCGGGCAGTCAGGAGGTGAATTACTCTGTGCAGTACCCCTAGTCTTTGACCTGCTCTTGTAGCCACTGTATTTGTGGCGAGTCCATTTGAATTTCTGGTCAATGGTAACTTCCAGGATGTTGATAATGGGAATTCAGTGAATAGCAATGATTAGATTGCCACTTCTTGGAAATGGTCGTAGTTTAGCATATGTGTGACATGAATGTTGTTTGTGACTTGTCAGCCGAAGTCTGGATATTGCCCACAGCTTGTTGCATTTGAACATGGACTGCTTCAATACCTGAGACAACACGAATAGAGCTGAACATTGCGCAATCAGCAAACATCCCCACTACTAATCTTATGATGGATGCAAGGTCATTGATGAAGCAGCTGATGATGGCTGGGTCTAGGTCATTATGCTGAGAGACTCCGACAGAGCTGCTACGATTGACTTCCAACAACCATGACCATTTGTCGATGTGTCAGGAATGAATTCAACCACCAGAGAATTTGCATCCCCCCCACCCCCCAATCCCAAGTACCCACTGATTCCAGTTTTGCTAGGGCTCCTTGATGCCACATTTGGTCGAATAGGGCCTTGATGTCAAGGGCTGTCACTCTCATGTTATCGTTGGAATTCAGCTCTTTTGTCATTGTTCGTTCCAAGGCTAGGAAGAGGTCAGGTGTGTGTGGCCCCAGCAGAATTCAAACTGGATATCACTGAGCAGGTGCTGCTTGATAGCACTGTTGTTGGTACTTTACTGATGACTGAGGGTCGACTGATGGAACAGGTTGGATTTATCCTGCTTTGTGCGCACAGGACATAGCTGGGCAATTTTCCACATCGTTTGAATGCAGAGGTTGATGAGGTGGAAAACAAGGACATCCTTCCAGAAAGGAGAAAAATAGTGAGAGCAGAAATGAGGTAAAAAGCATGGACATGTCTGAGGGCCTTGTTAACCAAGGAGCACTAATTCCTCAGTTGGGGGGGGAAGAGAAAAAGGAAGACATGTCACAAGAATCCCTGTACAGGGTGGCACCATCAGAACAGATGTGATGGAGACAGAAACTGAGAGAATGGAATGGAATCCTTGCAGTAAGTAGGGTGTGAGGAGGTGTAGCCGAGCTAATTGAAGGAGTCAGTGGATACTGGACCGCATAGCCCTAGAAATGGGAACGAGTAAAATCATGAGAAGGGAATAACAAAGATGGATCAGATGAAGGTGACAGAAGGATGAAAACTGGAAGCAAAACTGATTCATTTCTCCAATTCCAGAAGACAGCAGGCATTAAGACTCATGAGATCATTGATATATCGAGAAAGAATTGTGGGAGAAGGCCCAAGTGGAACTGGAAGAAGGAAGTCTCCACACACCCCACAAAATGACACGGATAACGGAGACACCTGCAAGTTCCCATAGTGACACCTTTTACTTGGAGGAAATGAAACAAGTTAAAGGAGAAATTGCTTAAAATGAGAACAAGCTCAACCAGGAGGAGGAGGAGGATGGGGACTGTTCAAGCTTCCTTTCAAGGAAGTAGCCTTCAGATCACCTTGTTGAGGGATGGACAGGAGCAGACTGCCTAAAGTGGATAGGTCTGACAGGCTAGGCCTGTATTCTCTGGGGCTTTGAAAGGGGGCTTCAACGAAACATATAAAATCCTGAGGGGACTTAACTGGGTGGATGTTGGAAGTACGTCTCCTCTTGTGGGAGGAATGAGAACTAGGAGTCAGTTTAAAAATAAAGGACGTAACCATTGAAAACAGAGATGGTGAAACATATTTTCCTGTCAGATGGCTGAAAGTCTCTGGAATTCCCTTCCTTCAAAAGGCAGTGAATGTAGAATCTTTAAGTATTTTTAAAGCAAGGTATATGGATTCTTGGTTGGTGAGGGGTGAAAGATCATTTGGGATATGCAAGAACGTAGCGTAGAAGTTAAAATCAGATCAACCATGATCTTATTGAATGGTAGAGCATTCAGTTCAATGTTCTTTCTGCTTATGTTCGTATGCAGAGGGTTTGGTGAAGAGGAAGCAGCTGGGGCCAGGAAACTGCAAATTGCACAGCACCATAAGAATCATGAATGTAAGTTGGAAGAGGCTCAATCAGGAGAGAATTAACATGTCAAAATATGAAGATTTAAGTTCAGTGGGGTAGGATGAAAAACAAAGGTGGCTGGAACAAACGGAGTTCAATCTGAAGAAATGTGAGGTAATTATTTAATAATAACAACAAAAAAAAGAGGGTTAATAAGACAAAAGAATGCACAACAAATGGTAGGTTACTGAGAAGTGTAGAGGACCTTGAAGGTGCACATTCAGAGACTCTGATAACTGGCTAAGTTGGTCAAGAAAGTGTACAAAATCGGAGCAAATTACTGCAGATTCTGGAATCCCTACTGAAAATAATATTCTGATTAAAAGTCACGCAGACTCAAAACATTGGCTTCATGGATGCTGCCTGACCTGCTGTGATCTCCAGCACTTTTTGTTCTCAGGTGTACAGAATATTTGCCATGATTAGTTGGGGCAGAGTGCAAGAGCTGGGAGGTTATGCTTAAAATGTATAAAACACTGGTTAAGCCACAAATGATTACTGAATGCAGCTCAGCTCACTACAATATAGGAAGGGCATGACTGTATTGACTGTACAAGGAGATTAACAAGGACGTTGTCTGGATGTAATCATTTTAGTTATGAGGTGCAATTGGGTAGACCAGAGTCATTTTCTTTGGAACGGAGGCGGCCACGAGTAGACCAGCTTCAAGTGCACAAAATAATGAGGGGTCTGAATAAAATGGATAGGAAGGCCCTACTTAGTTGAGAAGATCAGGTCCGTTACCAGGTAACATAGGATTAAGTAGTTAAGAAGGATTTAAGGAAGGTGGTAGGGATCTAGCACTCTCTGTTTGGAAAAGGTGGCAGAGGCAGAAACCCTCTTAAGTGTTTAAACTGTACTTGGGACATGGTCTTGAAGTGCTGTAACCTACAAGGCTACGAGCCAAGAACTGGAAAATGGAGTTAGGCTAAATAACTCTCTCACCTGTTAGAGATTTTGGACCAATTGGCCTCCTTTGTTTCAAGTTTCTATGGCTCTGGAGTGGGTGCTCTATTTTTGTCTTCACATATACAAAGGATGGCATTATATCTTAGAGGGTATAGAGAAGTCTTGAGGAAGTTGCGAGCATTGGAAATTTGAAACAGTGAAAATAGACCAGATAGGCTGCAGTCACATTCCTTGGAAAAGATAACACGCATGGAGAATTAATTAAATTGAATAAAATTAAGAGGGACTGAGGAAGAGTAGGTAAAGCTTTGTTCAGTTAGCAGAGAGGTCAATAACCAAGGAAGATAGTGTTGAAATGACTGGCAGGAATAGGAAGGAGGTGAATAAAATTATGTTTCCCCTCAAAGTGGAGGAGAGTTGGGCCTTGACTACTTGAAAGGGTGGTACAGATACAAGCTTACAGCACATAACAGGTTCTTGGATTCGTGCTTAAATTACCATTGAGCTACAAGTTTATAGAATGAGAGCTGGGTTTAGTTCTAATTAATGAATGCAGTTAAAAGAGAAGCAAGGCAACTTTACTTCCCCTTAACATTTCAAGCAGAATAAGTGCAGTAAACATGAACCTTGAAATGATTATTAAGAATTACCATTTGTTGCCCTTGAAGTCTTTGCTGCAGTTGAAGCCTAAGCTGATTGGGCTGGTTCGGTACCATACCAGGAGACCTTAACCCAGGCCTCGGTTGCATACGTAACATTGAGTATCCTGGTCGCTGCCCCACTTGAGTAGCCAAAGGATGAAAATTCGGATCTTGCATGTTGGAGTAGTTCCCTTGTACTACAGTAGTCTGAGAACCAAATGGCTGATTATAAACTTGAGGCTTTTCCACCATCATTGCAGATTTCTGGCTTGGGAACGATTCTGTCTGGTGATCCACAGACTGGCTCTGTAAAAGCAAAAGCAGAAATCTCAAAGTGAGATGTGTCGAGTGGTCTTTGATCTTTCTCTTTGACATTCTTAAATCTGTGATTATTGGACAAATATTTGGCAAGAATCAACACACAGTCGTATAAGATTGACAAAACATGAAATTAAATTTGGGCAAGATTATTCTTTTCTATATTGCAGCTATAACTATAGTACCCCAGTGGTCATAAAGCATCAAGAGGCCTAATATTCACAAAAGGAGTTACGTAAAGACATACCTTTCATGTTTTGCAAGCTCAAAATACAAGAAAAACATATACTTCCCATTTACATTTAAACAAGAGCTCCGCAAATTGTTTGAAGGACCCGCAATATAAAATACCATCCACTCAGAACTGCATCAAGGAGTAATAATTATCAGAATTAACAGAGCTTATTTTTAAACACAACATGAAAAATATAATTCCTCATAATATTTGTCAATTTTGTCTAGACTAATAGGATTTATTCCCAATGCATTAGTGCTTTAATGAGGAGACAGTGGAGCAGTGGAAATGAGCAAGATTCTCATCTTCTCAGTGGGTAGCAAGAATAGAAACATTTCCCAACTTGGTGGTCCTCCCTCAGAAGAAAGTTCCATGACAGGAATTTCCCCAACACCCAGGTAGGTGTAGGTGTTAACAAGAGTAGGGCCAGTCAGACATTGAGGGAGACTGGTTAAAAAAGACATGCCTCAGTGCACATTGTCCCAGTTATGACCAAAATAGCAAGGTGGTCGGACTCGCACCCCTCAGACTCAACTCATTCCCACAAACCGCATGCTACCTCAGGTGTCTCAGTGGTTAGCACTGTTGCCTCACAGAGCAGGAACCTGGGTTCAATTCCACTCTCAAGCAACTGCATGGAGTTTGCATATTCTCTCACAGTGTTTGCATGGATTTCTTCGGGTGCTCCGATTTTCTCCGACAGTTCAAAAATGTGCAGATTAAGTGGATTAGCCATGGGAAAATGACCTTTGCTAGTCACCCTATTTATGCCCCTCATGATTTTATAAACTTCTACAAGGTCACCATGGTCCATCATGCTCTCACACCCTCCAAGTTAGGCTACAGTGCTTCCATCTCCATTTTACCATCGGTCAAACCAAGCTACACTCTACTGACAACAGGATGCCTTTAAAAAGTCAGCCATCCCTAAGTTTTCCACATTCTTGAAAGCTGAAACACTTTTCGCTATAGGCTAATATGTCAGGACAACAAGTCAGATCTCCAAAATAGTATTGACTGCAAACCTAAATTAAGTGATATTCCCGAGAGAGAAATGCAGGGAAGTGATAGATGATATATTTTGGTACAAAGAACATAGACAATACAAAATAACACAGTACTATTTTAAAAAATACGCAGAAGCAGAGGTACATGAGCGTGTATGTGCTAAAGTCATTAATGGCGGCAGGATAGTATTCTAAGTCTTGCTAATAGGGGCATAGACCACGACAGTAATGAGGTTGTGCTGAACTTGGGGACACAAGCCAGACCTCAATTGGAATATAGGTGCAGTTCTGGGTGCCACACCTTTGGAAAACTGTAAATGTTTTGGTGCGATCACAGGTGATGTTTAAGGACTCTACGGATGAGAAACTTCAGGCACTAAGTTAAAATGCTCAGAAGCCATTGCCTTTACCATGCACTGTAGGGCTTTATTCCAGGAACAGGAGGCTCCTCGAGGCTGTTCCACCATTCAGTGAGATCATGGCTGACCTATGGCATAACTCCATCTACCTGCCTTGGTCTATCTCCCTTAATACATTTACGTTAAAATTTAGCTATCTCAGACAAAATTAACCACCACCATTTCTGGAAGAGTTCCTATACCATCCTTTGCATGTTGAAGAGTTTCCAAATATCTTTCCTGAACATTGTTAAAAGAAGAGGAGGCAGCACAGTGTCTCAGTGGTTAGCACTGCTGCCTCTCAGTGCCAGGGACCTGGGTTCAATTCCACTCTTGGGCAACTGCATGGAGTTTGCATACTCTCTCAGTGTCTGCATGGATTTCTGCGGGGTGCTCTGGTTTCCTCCCAAAGCCCAAATATGTGCAGACTAAGCGGATTAGCCATGGGAAAATGATCTTTGCTAGTCAGCCTATCTACGGCCTTCATGATTTTATAAACTTCTATAATAAGGTCACCCCTCAACCGCCAACCCTCCAGTGAAACAAGACCAGCCTATTCAACTCTCCCTATAGCTCTAACCCTTCAATCCCAACGCCACCCTTGGAAATCTTTTTTGTGCCCTTCCAAGATCAACATCATCTTTCCTGTAGCAGGAATACCAGATGATGACATTTCTGGTTTTGGTAGAATTTCTCTCTTCTGTATATCATTATACCTCCTTCTATATAATTTCTCTCTGTATGAATATTGGTCCAGCTGTCTAAAGTACTATATTATTTGTCCCTCCATCTATGTGTCTCTCTCTTTCCCAAATATGTGACTGCCTTCCATAGTGAAAGTTGCCATGGAGACCTTCCTCAGTACACAACATCATATTGCTCCACATTTCTTCAATTTGTCAAGGAGGATCTAAAAACAAAATACCTAAATCTTACTAAATTCACAGTGAAACCTCAAGAAGACAAAGTTTGTGCCAGATAACATCCTCCACCAGCTATTTGAATATTAAAATTGGGGTTTGTAGCTCTAGTTATACAGAGGAACCTCGATTATTTAGATTTAGATTAGATTAGATTACAGTGTGGAAACAGGCCCTTCGGCCCAACAAGTCCACACCGACCCGCCGAAGCGAAACCCACCCATACCCCTACATTTACCCCTTACCTAACACTACGGGCAATTTAGTATGGCCAATTCACCTGACCCTGCACATCTTTGGATGGTGGGAGGAAACCGGAGCACCCGGAGAAAACCCACACAGACACGGGGAGAACGTGCAAACTACACACAGTCAGTCGCCTGAGGCAGGAATTGAACCCGGGTCTCTAGCGCTGTGAGGCAGCAGTGCTAACCACTGTGCCATCGTGCCGATATTTGATTATCCAAATATCAACTATCCAAAGATGACCTCAAGGTTCTGGGGGGCACACGGCAACCGGGTTGGATGGAGGCATGGACTGTGGGTGGGGTGGGGGGCAGATGGGACAGGGGCTCGCGCATGGTTTGCTGCTGCCTAGTCTCCTGAACAGTGACTTAACAAGTGCTCGCTGTGTCAATCCCACAGAACTAAGGTGGTGGGAGCGTGTGCGTGCGTGCGTTTTTTTTGGGGGGGGGGGGGGGGGGGGGGGGGGGGGAAGGTGGGTGAGTTTGTTCAGCAATGCTGCAGGTCCCTTACATACAAGTGTGCGTCTGCTCAGAACAAACTCTGAGACAGAGAGAAGGAGCAAGGCAGGCAGAGTGAGAAAAGGGCATTCCTGAAGAAGGGCATGTGCCCGAAACGTCGAATCTTCTGTTCCCTAGATGCTGCCTGACCTGCTGTGCTGTTCCAGCAATAAAGTTTCAGCAGAGTGAGAAAAAAGGAAACTTCAGAAAACTCCACGCCCCAGAGGAGAGGCATCGAATCAATTAACTGAATAATCAATTAGCGAAATGAAATATTGCCTGCCCATCTCATTCGGATAATCAAGGTTCCTCTGTAATCACCTTTTCTTTGTGTCAATAGTTTTAGTCGTTCAGAGTTACGAGAACAATACAGCACTTGTTCGAAGGGTACATGTGAATGCAAATGGACTCCTAGAATATCATTGGTAAGATTTATGAAAGTTAATCAAGGACTGTTATAGTACAGAAGAGACTAGGTGTGTAGTGATTGGAATGAGGGTCAGGGTAAGGAAGTCCAAAACTAGAGGGCATAGGTTTAAAGTGAGGGGAGAGATTTAAAAGGGACCAGAGGGGCAATATTTTCCATACAGAGTCAAAACAACATGGAAACAGACCTTTTGCTTCAATTTGTCCACACCGACATCCCAATCTGACCTTGTCCCATCTGCCAGCATTTGGCCCATATCCCTTCCCATTCATATACCCGTGGTGGTGTGTGTAAGGGATGAGCTGCCTGAAGTGGTGGTGGAGGCTTGTGCAATTACCATTTAAAAGGCATCTGGATGGTATATGAATAGGAAGGGTTTACCGGGATTTGGGCCAAATGCTGGCAAATGGGACTAGATCAGTTTGGGATACCTGGTTGGCATGGATGAGCTGGACCAAAGAGTTTGTTCTCGTGCTGTATAATTCTATGACTGCATCACAAAAATTAGGATGACTCCATTGTGCATACACAAAACATTTACCTGGTTGACCAGTTCGGGTATTCCCAAGGCCCGGTCAATTTCCTCCAGACCAAGTTCATCAATATTCTTTAATGCTGAACGCAGCTGATCCAGAATTGTCCCTTCATCATTCGGAGTTTCCATTGGAATAGATGGACAAAGTAGATCATCTTGAGAACTGTTATAGGATTGCCTACTAGTATAAAAAGCACAAAATTAAAGAAACAGATCTGGACTTCTTAGTTTCAGGTATAACCAAAAATCCATTACTGCTGTCACACCAAGTCCAGATCACATTTTATTCCCTCCCTCACTGATCTACACTGCATCAAAAGTTTTATCACAATGGTAAGAAAATGTCTTGTTATAAAATAAACTTAGAAATAAGATGTTCCCTTAGTTCCTAGAGCACACAAAGTTGATCAAAATCATGTGGATTGTGATCAGAAAAGGGCTTGGTGTGTCTCTATTTTCAACTGCCAACATTTATTCATCATGATGACTGCAACAAATTAAATAAAAATGGCCAATTACTTTTCAATAATCAGCAGGTATTAACTTTTCTTGCCTTTTCTCTTACTTAGCTTGAGAACTACTTCATAGGTGCCTTGTTTTGAACACTCATTTAGAAATTCCCTTGCTATATTTGCTGTTGCAACTTATTAATTCAGAACAACTCACCCAGTATTTAATAGACTATTAAAAATTAGAAAAAAGTAATAATTATACAAAAACAAAATGCTAACCATTTGGGCCAGAGCATGTACGATATGAAGAATGTGAGTTCCCTATCTTTATAATTTACTTCAAAACTCTGCTAATTCAGCTGAAACACGTTGCCAATTCTGTCATTACACTGCAATGAGTTGAACTGGAAGTGAGCAGAGCTTTAGAAATGAGCCATCAGAACATAATGTCATAGATAAATTCTGCAATGATGCTCATTCAGAACACCAAACTTCCCAAAATGTGCAGCTTTCAGAAACAGATTAGGTAAATTGAATAGCTTTGTTACTGGGCTTGAAATTCAATTGCCGGGACCGATAAAGCCAGAAGGTCAAATCCCACCAAGGCTGTTTGTGGAACAAAACTCTGGAACATAAAGCTCATACCAGCAAATATAAAACTTAACTCAAAGCTATTGAAATACCACAAAAATCTCAACTGGCTCATTAAATTCCTTTAAGGAACGAAATGACTCCAGAGTTCACGTCAATACGGCTGACCCTTAACTGTCCCAATGAGCCACATTGCAATAACAGAAACCACTGCAAAGAAACCAGCCAACCATGACATTGATATTTCCAGACTTGAGAACTCTGATGTTATACTTTCTCACCTTCTTCAAACTAAAAGTCTGCCATCTTTATCCTAACACAACACTAACTCTCCTTTTTTTGACCTCCATCTCTTCAGTCTTTTGATTGCATGATTAAATTCATCCATGGATTTTCCCAACTCAAGTGTATAATCTCATCTGACCAATACAGCCCCTCCGACCCCAGTCCCCATATATTTTCATTCTACAGACACTGCCGCCTTGTGCACTATTTACAGATACGGTTTCAGCTATATAGGCTCCATGTTGCCATGTTCTGAAATTTACTTGGCCTTTACCCTCTCCAAGTCCTTCTCTTTCATGAAAGCCTTGGGCACCTAACTAAGTCCTTGTTTGGCTCTCTCCCAGTTTTCCTTCTAGCTTTGAAAAGCACCCGTGGAATCATTTTTAAGCCGGGGGCTCGTTACAAGCACCAATTATGGTTATTGATATTGAAACATATTGTATATATTCTGTGCATCAATTCATCCAATTTTTAAGCTTGGGTTCCACTGTTTAACAAAGCTGCCTTTTCCTACCACAGCCAGTTTAACATCTCAACTTTATGGCCAATTAATGTGACTTCCAAAACTGATTTTTTTCCTTTCACATAGTTGACGCCACAGTCCTGCTCTTCCTCCCTCTCACTTAATGTTGACAGACCGTTTAAGATCACATTGGAACTTAAGGATGAAACAACTGAATTATTTACATCACAAGAAACTTGAGCTGGTTAAATGAGAGCTAACCTTGGATAAAATATCAATTACTATATCTTTTAAGAATCAATTTAATTCATATTCCTTCAAAAGCAAAATTCCTAATGAATCAATACTTGTGCAACTTACCGATTTTGACTGACGAAAGGCCCCGTTTCTATAGGCATTATACTGTCTGGCCAAGGTGCTGTTTGGTTTGGTGGTGCTTGTTGCTGGCTGTATGGGGGGCCTCCCATACTCATTTCTATTTCAGATGACCCTAATTGACACAAATAGTAGCAGCTAAATTATTTTCTTTCAAACTGGCTTTTTGTAACAGTGTAGCCTTTCAAAGTATAGGCACAATTGATTAGCATTGCGTATCTTATAACAATTATAACAAAGAAACTCCAATAGCGCAAGAAATAAAAATACTGCAACATACCCATCATTTGCGTCTGGATCATCGGTCTCTGACCAGGTTGACTGTTCGGTCTCATAGGAATGCCAGGTGTAGTATTGCATACCATACTACCTTGCAGAGTTGCCCTGGTCATTGTGTTCGATCCTGTGCTACTCGTGGTATTGACAGCAGAGCTTGATTGACCCCAGTCTACTGAAGCCATGCTGGATCGAGGGGCACCACTTCCCATATTACTGACCAGTCCTAGAAAGGAACACAGGTGGTTGGAGAACGATATCTTCTTTGGAGAACAGTCCCATACTTGGAATTCATTTTTCTTCCTTGAGCATTACACATGGTTACACATAAATGCAACAAATAGATGTTAATTCTGTAACTCCTTTTCTCACGCATTTATTTTTAAATATGTCCTTCTAGCCATACTGCACACATTTTCAACACAAGTACAGTTTCTTTCTGGATGGATCACCACAGAACATTAAGCTTAATAAATTCTTCAAGTAGTGCAGCGTTTAGTCACTGTAATATCATGCTTAAAGATTACTGAATGTGTAAGCCATCTCTTCTACACATTAAAGTATTGCAAAAAGGCTTGTTGATACGGAGTGTTGCTTTATGTAGTAGTGACAGGTGCTGAGAAGTGTGGATAACCCTCACTTCCTTCCTGAGGAAGTGAATCACTTTTGCTACTGAATACGTCAAACACTTTACTTTCCAAGTGAACTGAAGACAATCTACCAAAAATCAAACAGTAACAGCTCATTTATATGTAAAATATAGCTCAGTATTTTTGAAATTATATGTTTATTTTGTAGTAACTGGCAAACAAGGCTAGAAACTAGTATTCTAGTTACACAGGGTGAAGAATGCAGCCTTTAGCCAATAATATACAATTGTACAGCACAGGGAAATTTCACAAAAATACTTTCCGATGTTTGTCTCAAACTGCAATTCATTACGGGTATACCCTCAATTGGGGAAATCCTTCTTCTTCCATTATGATCAAAGAATCACGTAACTTATTATTCTCCTACGACTTACAACAGACCACTTCCAATGAATTGATCAAAATTACATTTTTACGAATGATGTTACTTAAAACAAAATAAATTATAAATTTGCCTTTTGGCTACATTCATGCACTATGTTGATAAAATTAATGTTTATCTCCAATGTCAATAAAAACAAGGTTATCTAAAACCACAACTGTTAATCAAGAGATTTGAAGCTTAACATGAGGGACCAGTTTAAGAAAACTGAAATGAAGTTTTACAAAAAGAGACTAAGTGAATTACTCCTCTCATATCTCGTAAGTTTTTATAAAGATCAGTATTGTGAAAGATGTTACAAGATGATAATTAGTGCCATAGAGTCACAGCACAGAACCAGGCCTTTGATCTGACCAGTCTATGCCTACCAAGTTTTCCAAACTAAACTAGCCCCACCTGCCTGCAAATGGCCCAAATCCCTCTAAACCTTTCTTATTCATTGTACCTATCCAAATATTTTTTAAAATGTTCTAACTGTACCTGCATCTACCACTTCCTCTGGCAGTTAATTCCATACACGAACCACACTCTGCGTAAAGAAAGTTGCCCTCACAGGTCCCTTTTCAAATTTTCTATTCTCATTAAAAATATGTGCCCTACCCCTACCCTATTCACCTTATCTACTCCCCTCATGATTTTATACACCTCTGTTACGCTCCAGTGGAATAACATTTGTTTTTCCCTAACGTTAAACAGGTAAAAAACAAATCATGTTAAAGGACCACATCACTTCAATTTTAATAGTTTTCAGAATAATACCAGAGCCGTTACAAATGCCATATTGTAGTCTGGAGTGGGTCATTTTACAGTTACTGAAACCATTTTTGTCTAGGCTGGGGCTGGGGAAAGATTAATACAAAACATAAATCCTAAACTTTCCTTCCACATTAGTTATAGAATGCTGACAAGTCAGAATTTAAAAAGGCAGCCAACATAACTTACTAAATGTATTCCTTGTGGATTCAGGGGAATACAACTTTCTGCTGTCTGGAATGACATTAAATGTTGTGATAATGCTCCAATGTCTTTATGCTTTCCACACTCCTGTACACATTGACTTGTAGTTGGCAGGAAAACCTATTTTGCTTTGATAACTAATTTTATTCCACTTTTACAGTTATGAAATCCCCGTAGAATTGCTTAGCAGCAGTAGAGTAATGCAAATGCTCAGATTTGTTGGTTGAGAAGTGAAAGGGGAGGACTTTTACTCGAAATTCACATATTCAATCCACAGGCTGTAGTCAGTTACCTCATGTAATTTTGGATAATTAACAATAAAATATGGTGCAGTGAAGAACTATGGTACAATATTCCTATAATGAGTTTTCATTATGTAAATTTGATTTACTACCCTGATGAGAACACCTTCAATCAGCATTTATATAACAATTTTTAAAAAAATCAAAGGGCTCAAGGTGCTTCAAAGAAATGTTAGCAAATAAGGTTTGGCATCAAGTTGCATAAGGAGATAGTAAGACAAGTGACTTGAAAGTTTGAACAGAGAGATAAATTTCATGTGGAATCTTGAGAGTTGGATGTGGAGGGGTGGAATTGTTTAGGGAGTGAATTCCAGGCCATAGGGGTTTGCGGCTGAAGGCCTAACCGTCAATGTGATTTGAACAGGGGAACAGAGATTGTGGAGGGTTGTGGGAGGTCACAGAGATAGGGAAGATCAAGGCGATGAAGAGATTTGAAAAGAAGGGTGAGAATTTAAAAATGAGTGTTCTTCGACCTTGTTTCACTAAGAGTAATGGGTGAACAGGAGTTAGGAGGGCTTCAAGTTTTAGCTGCTAGCAAGGTGGAAGGTCAGACAGAAGAGCAGTCAAGTGGAAGGGTAAGAACTGGATGAGATGAAGGTTTCAGCAGATGTGCTCAGGCAGGGCTTGGATGGTCACTACCATGAAGTAGTAGTAGGTTGCCTTGGTGGTCAAGGAGATATTGGTTGGAGGCTCATTTCAAGAGTCAAGTAGGATACTAAGGCTCTCAATAGCCTTATCCAACCTCAAAGTGGCCTAGAAGAGGGATGGAGTCACTAGCTAGAAAATAAAAGGTTATGATATGGACTAAAGAGAACAAACTGGAAGTTTTTGTTCCTCCAACACAAGATGCTAGATAGACAGCATGACTAATCAGAGACTGGAATGGGTGGGACAAGTATGGCAAAATGGAGCTGCGTACCATCAGCATACGTATGCAATGGATGAATGAGAATGGGATCAAGCAAGAGCAGTCCCACCCAGCTGGGAAAAACCAGATTGCGTGTCAAAGAGGGCTGTCTGGTGAACTGTATCAAATACTGCAGACATGTCCCAAGTTGGACACGATGGTCACAGTCACATGGCATGCTATTTGTAACTTTGGGGCCATTTCAGTGATGCAGTAAAGGTAGAGGGTCAAGAGGAGGATATGCAGTGATTTTTGAGATGACATCTTCAAGGACTTGGGACAGGAAAGGGAGATGAGAGATGGTGGTGGTATGGTCCAAAAGCCCAGGTAAATGTGCTGAGAAACATGGGTTTGAATCGCACCATTGCAATTGGTGAAATTGGAATGCAATAAGAAAAAACACGAATAAAAAGCTAGATAAGGGTGACCATTTAACACTTGTCAATTGTCAAGAAAACCCATTCGGTTCACTAATGTCCTTTAAGGAAGGAAATCTGCTGTCCTTACTAGAGTTCCACAGTAATGTGGTCGATTCTTAATTAGGCTTCTAATTTGTGGGCAATTAGAAATGGGCAACAAATGCTGACCTAGCCAGCAACATCCACATCCTATGAATGAATTAAAACAATGTGATGGAGATCATTTCTAAGGATAGAAGGGCCACAGGGTGGGTTTTGTATTGCAAAAGATAACAACAGATTTACCTAACGTGATCCAACATCCTACTGAAAGTCACGATTCAAATTTAAACATAAAGAACTTGCTTGTGCAAATGGAACCAACTTTCCCTTCAAACCGTTACATCCTGACTTGGAGCTATATTATGATTCCTTCATTGTCACTGGCTCAATTCCCTTCGTAACAGCAAACGCGGGAGGCCAAAGACCACAGCAATTCAGAAAGGCAGTTCACCACCACCTTCATCAGGACAATAGGGACGGGCAATAAATGCTGGCTTAGCAGATGATGTCCACATCCCCATACCAAATAAAAATATTTCTTCAAGTTAGTTTCTCTAGCAGTGGAAGAGCAACAAAATCAAAATGCATCCTACCCAAATTTCAAGGATTTTTTTCACTCAGCCAAGGGGAACCTCTATATCCCAGAAGATCCTCAAACAATTTCTCACTCGTTAAATGCTGCTGAACTTTAGTAGGTGCACCCAGAAGGAAAGAAGACGGGATAAAACAATGTCCAACGTAAGTGAACCTACCTGCATTGGTTGCTAAATTTCCTTGACTTGTCAAAATCCCTTGATTACCCATCACTTGCTGTGACATTACTGCATATGGACCACTATTTCGCATTGGTGGGAATGGTCCTGCACTTGTCTGACCTTGCATGTGCATGTCCAATGCTGCAGATCGACCCTGTTGTTGCGGCCTGGGTGGCTGTAAAGCTCGAGGATTGTTGAAAGCTACAATTTGAGATGGAAGAGAAAAAGGTGAATGTATATTGGTCTTGAGCTATACTGCCAGTGGTAAACATTTAGCTGGGACCAAATCTTTCAAGCTGAACAATTAAGTAAACCATTAGAACTATTGCACTTATGTCATGACAGGCATAAATATGAAATAACGGTGAGTGCTTATTCATTTACAAACTTCAGAGAACAGCAGATACACATTCAGCACAAAGATCCAGAAAGCTGCTATCCGCAATGTTTCATATCACTATCAACTTAGTCAAAACAGAGTCACACTTTTTGAATTGAAGGCTGCCCTTGCATGATAGTTTAAAAACTAAACAAAAGATCAAATATTTAAAAGAGGTTTCTTTGTCATTGTTCCTCTTCCTCTGTCTGATATGGCATTGAATGTGTTCAGTCAAATTTGGAGTGGACTGCATTACATACCCAGCTAGAGCAGAAGATGTTGAGATGTGTCATTTTCATGAGAAAGAAACTGAGCACTGAATTAATGTTTCGTTATCAAATTAAAGAACATTTTAAATTCTATTTCAGATACATTGTGGGGCAGCAATTTGTTGTACTATTATTATCGGCCTCAGATGAACAATTTTGAACCAAACTACAATTGTATATACAAGAAAATGGGCTACAATAATTAATTGTTTCTTTTCCATCACATTACTGCAGAGTTACTCATGTACTATAACACTCTTTGCTATCCTTTGTAATATTGACTTCAGTAGTCAAAGCTTCCTGGTATTGTTTCAGTTTTCTTCCAGTGTGTTGTCTTCCTACAGCCTAGAAGCAGGGCTTTTATTGGGGCATCACTGGCTCACCAGCATTTATTGGCTCTCTTTAGCTGCCCTTGAGAAGACAGTGGTGACCTACTTTCTTTATCACTGCAGTCCATGTGCAATAGGTAGACCCACAATGCCCTTCGCCCATGTGCTTATAGCTAGACTCCCAATGCCTTTTGGGAAGGAATTCCACCATTTTGACCCAGTGACACTGAAGGAGCAGTGATATATTTCCAAGTCAGAAAGATGATTGCATTGGAGGGGAACTTTAAAGGTGGTGGTATTCTCAAGGATTTACTGCCCTTGTCTTAAGAAATGGAAATGATCATGGATTTGGAAGGTGCTGTTTAAGGATCTGCAGTGTATCTTATAGATAGTACACTGCTACTAAGTGTTGTTGGAGGGGGGAGTGGATGCTTGTGGATGTGGTGCCAATCAAGTGGACTGCTTTGTCCTGTATGGTGTCAAGCTTCTTGAGTGTTGTTGCACTCATTTCTGCAAGTGGTGAGTATTCCATCCTACTATTGACTTGTACCTTGTAGGCATCCTCTGCGGAGTCAGGTGGTGAGCTACCCACCACAGTGTCCCTACCCTCTGACTTGCTGTTGTAGCTACTGCATTTATATAGCATGTCCAGTTCAGTTTGTGGTCAATGGTAATCCCCTAGGATGTCGAAAGTGGTGGATTCAGTGATGGTAACACAGGGTGGTGGTTAGACAGTCTCTTATTGAAGAGATGCCACTGCCTGGCATTTGTGATGCAAATGTTACTTGCCACTTTTCAGCCCAAGTCTAGATATTGTCCAAATCTTATTGCATTTGAACATGGTCTGCTCCAGTATTGGAGGAATCGCAAATGGTGAACGCTGTTCGATGATTGCACATTGGTTGCAGTCTTTAGGAAGGCTACGTAATTTATTTTTCAACTATTACATTATTATAACTAGTATATGACTATTATAAAGACAGCACGGTGGCTCAGTGGTTAGCACTACTGCCTCACAGCGCCAAGGGACCAGAGGTCAATTCCACTCTTGGGCAACTGTGTATGCAGTTTGCACATTCTCCCTGTGACTGCACAGACTGCATTATCCTCCCACAGTCAAAGGTTAGATAGATTAGCCATGCTAAGTTACTCAGTGTCCAGGGATATGCACTCACACCCATTCTAACCCCACGCCCTTAGCTGAGCTAGTTAAGGATTCATTCTGGAGCAATGCCCTGCAGCTTCTAAAACCATACCTACCTTGCTTCATGCCAGATATAACTCTGGCCAGTAAGAGTGTTTACATCCTGAGCTCCACTGACTTCAGAATTATTCAGGTTCCTTGGTACATATCCTGTCAAGTGCTGCCTCAGAATCAAATGCAGTCAGCTCTAGAAGCTGGCAAGCATTTACATTTAGAAGAAGGGCTAGGGTTAGATCAGAAGAAAAGTTCTGCTCGCGAAACTGTCCAAAGTCGTGCAGGTTAGGTGAATTGACAATGCTGAAACTTTACTGCTGGAACAGCACAGCAGGTCAGGCAGCATCCAGGGAACAGGAGATTCGACGTTTCGGGCACAGGCCCTTCTTCAGGAATGAGCAGAGAGTGTTCAGCAGGAGAAGATAAAAAGGTAGGGAGGAGGGACTTGGAGGAGGGGCGTTGGAAATGTGATAGGTGGAAAGAGGTCAAGGGGAGGGTGATAGGTCGGAGTAGGATGGAGGCGGAGAGGTCAAGAAGACGACTGCAGGTCAGGAAGGCGGTGCCGGGCTGGAGGGATTCGGCTGAGACAAGGTGGGGGGGAGGGGGGATGAAGAAACTGGTGAAGTCCAAGTTCATCCCCTGTGGTTGGAGGGTTCCCAGTCGGAAGATAAGACGCTCTTCCTCTGACCGTCGCGTTGTTGTGGTTTGGCGGTGGATGAGTCCAATGACCTGCATATCCTCGGTGGAGTGGGAGGGGGAGTTGAAATGCTGTGCTACAGGGTGGTTGGGTTGGTTCGTCCGGGTGGCCCAGAGGTGCTCTCTGAATCGCTCCGCAAGTAGGCGGCCTGTCTCCCCAATATAGAGGAGGCCACACCGGCTGCAGCGGATGCAGTAGATGATGTGGGTGGAGGTGCAGGTGAATCTGTGGCGGTTATGGAAGTTTCCTTTGGGGCCTTGGAGAGAAGTGAGGGGGGAGGTGTGGGCGCAAGTGTTGCACCTCCTGCGGTTGCGAGGGAAGGTGCCGGGAGTGGAGGTTGGGTCGGTGGGGGGTGTGGATCTGACAAGGGAGTCGCGGAGGGTGTGGTCTCTACGGAAAGCTGATAGGGGAGGGGAGGGAATGCTAAATTGACAATGCTAAAAATTATCCATAGTGTCCAGGGATGTGTAGGTTAGGTGTATTAGTCAGAGGAAATGGTTAGCACTGCTGCCTCACAGCGCCAGAGACCCGGGTTCAATTCCCGCCTCAGGCGACTGACTGTGTGGAGTTTGCACGTTCTCCCCGTGTCTGTGTGGGTTTCCTCCGGGTGCTCCGGTTTCCTCCCACAGTCCAAAAATGTGCAGGTCAGGTGAATTGGCCATACTAAATTGCCTGTAGTGTTAGATAAGGGGTAAATGTAGGGGTATGGGTGGGTTGCGCTTCGGTGGGTCGGTGTGGACTTGTTGGGCCGAAGGGCCTGTTTCCAAACTGTAATGTAATCTGATAGTAGGGGTACAGGTCTGGGTGGATATCTGAGGGTTGGTGTGGGCTTGTTCCGTCGAATGGCGTGTTTCCACACTGTAGGCATTCTATGATAACCCAAACTGAGCATTGTTGAGCTGGCTATTGCTGAATAAAACAGTTATTTAACAATACTGAAAGTCTTCTGCCATATAATATTTAGAATTAGGCTGATGAGGTTGTAACGGGCTAGAAGGAAGCAGACCATGTTCACGCTCAGCAAGGTCTGGACAATCTCCTGAGCTGATAAGTGGCAAGCAACACTTGTGCCATACAGTGTCAGACAACGACCATCTCCAAAGAGAGAAATTTCAACCATTGCCCCTGGATATTCAATGCCTTACCATTCCTGAATCCCCCTCTATCTACTGTATATCCTGGGGATGACCACTGGTCACAAATTTAAACGGATCAGCCACATATGTAGTATGGCTACATGAGCAGGTAAACAGATAAAGACTTCTTGGAGAATGCCTCACCACACGATACCCCAAAGTCTGGCCATCACCTAAGTCAGGGCTGTGATGGCACACTCTCAACTTGCCTGGATAAGTGCAGCACCAACAACACAAGCAGCTCAAGACAACCCAGATGGAAACAACCCAGTTGACTGGCATCACATCCAACACCCTAAACATTCACTCCCTTCATCACTATCCCCAATGGGAACTGGATTTCTTTTATTTGTTCATGTGATATGGATATGGACAGGCTAGAATGTATAGCCTACGCCCAATTGCCCACAGAACGTTCAATAGTCAACCATATTGCTATGGCTCTGGAGTCACACGTAGGCCAGAGCAGATGAAGACGGCAAATTTCCTTCTCTAATAGACAGTAATGGATCTTTAAGATAAATCAACAATGGTTACATGGTTGTCATTATGCGAATTTTTTGTCCAGATTTTTATTCAGTTCAAATTTCATAATTCACCAATCAAAGCCCCATCATGTCCCCATTAGATTATCAGACCAGAGGTATTTCCACTAATGCTATGACTTTACTCTGAACACAGAACTTCAATGGTTTCACTTCACTCACTGAGCAGGGAGTAGTTCAATTTTTCCCATTAGAAACAGCAGCTAAAGAGAAGTCAACCTAAATGTTCACCTCCGTATTATACTGAGATAATCAATCTAAACATATTGCTTAATTCTCTAGTGTGGAGCTTCAACCCTCAACCTTTTAATTTAAATGCAAGCATGTTATCACTGAGCTAGTGCTGATTGAGGTCATCAACCCAAAATTCCTGAAGTCTGTATTTTGTTTGATTAATGTTACAGTTATTCAACAAAGGAACAATTAAGGTTGTAGTTATGCATTTTTCTTCACAATTTTATTAAACTGAATAAATTACTAATGGTCAGCAGAAAGTTGTAGGTGGAGTGTATTTGCAACAGTTCTGACAGAAAAGAATCAAGCATGAAGACAATATTGTTTGCAATCCTTTGAATGTGGACTTTGAAAGTTATCCTGTCTGTTTTAAAATGAGGCATGGAACACCATTGAAAGGATTAGATGTCAAAAGGAAAACAGAGTGCTATCCACAGTATCACCTTCTGCATATTTAGTTAAGTTTCCAAAAATAAGAATCTAGAGTAATGTTTATGCTAAGTACATAAATGTTGTTCTAGATCCTTAACTTTCAAAAAACATTATCTGGAAGATGGTACTGTGGATAGCACCCTGTTTTCTTTTTGACATCTAACCCTTTTAATGACGTTCCATACCTCGTTTTAAAACAGACAGGATAACATTCAAATGTGGACTTTTAAAGTTAGGTTAATGAGAAATGCAACAGCATGATAACCTGGATATTCCGAAGAGTAAATTGAAAATGATGAAGAAACATCAATCCATCTGCCTTCACTGCAGATGTCAAGTAAGCAGATATCATTCTACTTTCACCAACACATGCCAAACTTAAGTATTGCTTGAAAAAGACACTTTTCAAAGTTTTCATCATGCACTCATCAGGACAGTTTGCATGAAATATTGAACAAAAATTAACATCTATAATGATAAGAAAATGCCAATTGCTTAGTGAGTAGATTGTGATTGAAAGAGATGTCGTCATGGAGGATGTACCAGTTAGATAATGACTGACAGTTAACCATCAAACTTTGTCCAAATGTTCAACCAGTCATTTAGTCTCTGACAAAGTATTGCCCGGAGAAATGGACCAGAGATTGGTGGACATCTATCTTGTTGAATCGAAACAAGCAGAACATGCAACCGATCTCTCTGCCGCGAGTTAATATAGGTAGTTTCCAGAGTGTGCAACTGCACCGTTTGCTGAAGTGGGGCGAGCAATGCTCAAACTCTGTACTATAAAAATTACACTCAAAACTATTGTTATTTTATTGCAAACTATCAGCCTGGTTGATTCACTGCTCCTGAATCTCTAACACAAGACCAAATCAGTAAGATGACATTTTGCGCTCCCCACAAATTTCCCCACAGTAATAAACTCCTTTATTAATTAACATTGCACTGTACTAGTCAGATTTATCGACTAAAATGTGGAGATAGAAAAGCAAAAATAGTAAGTGGATGAGTTACAAAATTAAACAAGCAGTTGCAGTTCCTATTTAAAACACCAGATGGTGCTCTTTACTCTGCCTCGGTCTTGTACAAAATAACTTGTATAAAAATAGACGTTAAAAAAAGGACTTCAAACAAACGGGTTTGAAATTTCTAGTGGTACAAGTGGAATTCCTCCTTTGTGTCACCCGTTCTCCAATTAATTACAGACCTTCAAACAGAGTGTTCTTTAAATGGACAATTTTCACTATTTCCCAGACAGGCTGCCAGAAGAACTCCCTATCATTAAACAGCACTTCACAGCTAAGACAAGCAAATTGAAACCTCTTAATGGTATGAAGATCTAAACTGTGTACTCTAGCCTGTAGCAATTACCAACAGCGCTCGACTAACTGTCTGGTGAAAATCATTAGAGTCAGATATTTCGGAAACATAGGAAGCTATTCAGCCCCTTGAGCCTGTGATGCCATTCAATGGCTGATTTGCGGCCTAACTTGTCTGGCCCTTATCCCTTAATACCTTTATTAAACAATAAAATCTCAGGTTTAAAACACAAAACTAATCTAGCATAACTACCATTAGTTGAAAAAAAAAAGGAGTTCCAAACCTGGGTATATAAATAGAGGGATATGGGCTAAGTGCTGGCAAATGTGACGAGATTCGGTTAGGATATCTGGTTGTCATGGATGAGTTGGACTGAAAGGTCTATTTCCGTGTTGTACATCCCTATGATTATGATATCTACCATGCTAAGTGCTTCCTAATATCTCTCCTGAATGGTCTGACCCCAATTCTCAGATTATGTCCCCAGCTCCCAACCACTGGAAATATTTTATCTTTATCCAACCGCATACCTTTATTTTTCTTGCAATGGACAAAATTAGAAAACATTGTACATCTTCACTATTTTGCACGGTAATCATTCCTGCATGGTTACCTAAAAGTCACTTTAGGTAGAGTTCACAGCTGTCTAGAGAGGATGCAGTGAGTTGAGGAATGTTGGGATACAGAGTCATTGGCACCTGACTGCAGCCAGGTCTGTTATTTAGCTCCATTTACCAATGGGAGAAGAATGCAATATATAGAGATAAGTGCACGTGCTTACAGAGCAATATAATCTGTACATTAGATTTCGTTAAGAAATGGGATAGTGTCAAAAGTAGACGTGCCTTTAAATATTGAAGTTATACAGACATCTCTATTAGGTGTATGTGATGAATTTTTGATTTTACAAGAACATAGACTTAGAAATTGCATGCTTTAAAGTCAAAATGAAAAAAGCTTAATAATTATTAAAATGATGTAACATATATATTGTACAGATGAAAAGCATGGACTTACTGTTTTGTAGTATCCCAGGTAATGGGTTCTGTGTTCCAAGAGGGGATGCAGAGACACTTTCATTGCCAATTTGCAGAAGGTCTTGGAAGATGGTCTGCTTGTCAACTGGCCCGCTGGCAGGTGCCGTCTTCGAGTCTGGGAAAAGCTGTTGCAACTGACTGTTCTGCAGGTCATCAAGAATTTCTTCTAAGTTATCCAAGTCACTGCTGATCTGCTGTCAACAACAAGGCCAATTACCACCCGTCAATTCTGCGTTCAAGCCCAATTAGTGGATTTGTGCAGAAACTAATGAAGTTATGATCGCCTATCTTTTTCTCATGGCCTCCTCCACAGTCTCTTTTAAAGTTATTAACATTTTCCTCAGTTAAAGTTTCTTGGGCACCGGGAATCCTGCCATACATGTGACAATCTGGTGATTATTACACAATGCATACCTGACCCCTATTATCAGCCAGCCAATGTCCATGCGTATGCATGCTGTAGATCAGACTGGATTCAAGGACCTCGGTTACTCATGCCTTCCCCTTTCTCCCGCCTCTCAGGAAAATCAAACAAATTGTCGCATCCTAGCTCAGACCAACACATGCAGCACTGGTGAGGAACAGTCCCGAGATTTATAGGGCTCAACTGTATTTGCCCATCAAATCATCTATCTTCCAGCACTTCCAACTCAAACAAGATCAGTATAGTTTTTAACCAACCTGTTCAGATATGTTATGACACACCTCTGGAGCAAGTGATACCTAAATCTCAGCCCAGAGGTAGGGTCACTACCAATGTTTCATAACAGTCCCTAAAAAAAATTACATTTCAACCCCAATTAAAAATGGGAAGTTTTCCTAGAGAAGGCGCTTGGGGATGGGATATCTGATTTCTACGAAAACAGTCCAGAAGCACATGGGGTACAATGATTATGCAAAATGCATCTTGCTACAAATCATTATATATTGCTGGAATGTGACAGTTTTTGAGAGTTCACTAAATGTCATATCTCAATTAGCACCCTCTTGGAATTAGTTAAGAATAAATATGGTTAGTGGATTGCAGAGAGTTATTCAATCTTGAGGTTCACACCTCAAATATTCATTTCACATTAATTTGTTACAATATCCTAAGTGAATTGGTTAATTTGAATTCACTGCTGGGTAACCAAAACTGTACACTGCTTGGTGAATTTTGACCATGATTACTTTGCTTAGCGTCAGAGTAGATTGTTTTTCTCTGTATCGAGATACTGAATGCCTGATCAGACATATGCATTGCAATATTCAATATGCAAAGTGCTAGACTTATGAGAAAGGACAAGCAGCTGTCAACTCAATACTGCTACAACTGCATGCACAGAAAACCTCAACTGGTTGCATATTGTCAGTGTACATTGAAGGTAGAACATTAGGTAGTTGACAGGACAAGGCAGCAATTAAACCAAGAGGCTTATGCACTGACTGCAATGTTTCTTTTCAAAGATAGTCCCAATAATACACAACCATCTCAAGTTCACTGCCAGAGATTTAATCTTGTTAATAGAGTTACACATTAAAAAATACAGAGCACTTTGGAGGTGCACATTAAATAGTGGATATCGCAATAAACCCCTTTGCTGCACAACCATCAAAAAGAATGCAGCAAGCCATGCATAGTATTACAGACGGTGAAACACTGTACCCTACCGTTAGAGCCTTCATTTTTGGATAAAAGAATTATACATGATTATGTTAAGGAAGGGCCAGACTTGCCAATATACACTGCGTCTTTAGGACATTTCAAAATGTGTAACTGTTAATATTAACACAGCAGCTGATTTGTGGACAGTAAATTCCCATAAAAACAAGTCAGTTAAAATGCACACATTGCAGTAGGTGCTGGTGAGAACAATCAGCCTGGACACTAACGCTGAATTTTCAAAAATGGCAGAAGTAGTAATTCAACTGAGAAACCTTATTATTGACATTTGCAACTATTCAGATTAAAACAGATCACTTTCAATTTCTTTCACACAAAAGGGCTGCCAAATATGGCAGGCAAATGGCATACGGTAAAATCAAACCAAGGTGCAAGAGCCAGACTCACGTAGAAATACTAATATTGATTCAATCTAATTTCAGGGAAACGGGGTTGGTATTGTGCTCAACGTGAGGCAGTAAATGTTAATACCAGAGCAGTCAAGGAATCAACAGCAAAGCCGGCACTGGATTACCACAGTAAGAAAAGTAGCTTTCAGAGTGACAAAGTGCTTTTAAAGGATTCTTTAGTGAAGATTCAGGAGGATTCCCAGAACATGGCAGCAGTTCTAAAGGAACAAATATCAAGCTCAATCATTTTAGAACCTGAAAACTCCTTTATGTCTTTTACACACCCGAAGACCTACCTTTGAGCACAGCCAACTCATCATCACCCACTCTCAGTCCCCATTATTACATGGTTGGCCTTTACAGAGTCATACAGCACAGAAACAGATCCTTTGGTCCAACCATCTATCCCAACCAGGTGCCCCAAACTAAACTAGTCCCCACTTGCCTGCATTTGGCCCACATCCCTCTAAACTTTTCATATTCACATATCTGTCGAAATGTCTTTTAAATTGTGTAACTGTATCTACCACTTTCTCGTAGTTCATTCCACATATACACCACTGTGTGAAAAAGTTGCCCCTCATGTCCCTTTTAAATTTTTCCCCTCTCACCTTAAAGATATGCCCTCCAGTTGTGGTCTCCCCTATTCACCTTGTCTACGCCCCTCATGATTTTATAAACCTCTAAGGTCATCCCTCAACCTCCCACACTCCAGGGGAAAAAGAAAATGTTGCCTACTCTTTTTTTCCCCCTCTCTGTAGTCTTCATCTCCTATCTACTCACTCCTTCTCAAATCCCACACCCTGCCAACAATAACTCTTTCCTCGATGATAATTGATTCTGAAAAAGGGCTACTGGACTGGAAATGTTAACTGTTTCTCTCTTCGCAGATGTAGCCAGACCTGCTGAGTTTCTCCAGCAATTTATTTTCGTTGCCGATGTCAAGCAGCTGCAGTTCTGTTTTATTTTAGTGGTTTCAGTTGTCTACCTTTGCCCCTTTACACACAACTCCATTCCAATTAATATTGTACAGCATGTTATTTACAAAAAAAAGTTACCACGATTTAAACAAATATATGACCTTGAAGAGAACATGGAGTTTTAAAACAAATCAAACTACTTTTCCAGATAGCATCTACTCCAGGTTACTTACAGAATAGAGCTGGTTAAGCGAGACCATTGTTCACACACACAAACTAATCTCACAGAGAAGGGCAGTCAGGGATGGAGACACCATGCCTTAATAACCTGGTGGGAATTTTTTTTAAGGGGGTTACCAGGTTGAGGGATGAAGGCAATTAATATCATTTACTTGGACTGTTAGGTAGTTTTTGATGAGGCTGCTGTAATATAGGCCGCCATACAAGCTGTGCATCAAGGTCCTTCCTATCAAAGGTACATTGAAAGAAAACAAATCTTTTGAGAAGATCTTGCAGCCCTGTACAAACCAGCAGGAATGAGTTCAGAATATCCAAAATATTAATACTCTTCTTTTGAACTCAATTTTGTTTCTTTGCCTCTGACATTTAAACTAAATACACTATTATCACGTAGGAAATTTCCAACACTGATCTCAAATTTTACAGTTATACATCTGAAAACAGCAAAATATACAGTTTTTTTAAAAAGTTCAGTCAGGTGATGCACATGCTGCTTGCTGGGCTGACATTTATTACCCATCCTAGTTGTCCTGGAGAAGGCAGTAGTGAGCTACCTTCTTGTCCTGGATGGTGCTGGGCTTCTTGAGCATTGCTGGAGCTTCACATCTCCAGGCAACTGGAGTGTATCTTGTCAGATTCTTGACTTAGAACATAGAACAATATAGCGTAGAACAGGCCCTTCGGCCCTCGATGCTGCGCTGACCTGTGAACTATTCTCAGCTTGTCCCCCTACACTATCCCATCATCATCCATGTGCTTATCTAAGGATTGTTTAAATCTCCCTAATGTGGCTGAGTTGACTACATTAACAGGTAGGGCATTCCACGCCCTTACCACTCTCTGCGTAAAGAACCTGTCTCTGACATCTGTCTTAAATCTACCACCCCTCAATTTGTAGTTATGCCCTCTCGTTCACGCTAATGTCATCATCCTAGGACAAAGACTTTCACTGTCTACCCTATCTAATCCTCTGATCATCTTGTATGTCTCTATCAAATCCCCTCTTCGCCTTCTTCTTGCCAATGAGAACAGTTTCAAGTCTCTCAGCCTTTCCTCATAAACCTTCCCTCCAGACCAGGCAACATTCTGGTAAATCTCCTCTGCACCTTTTTCAATGCTTCCACATCCTTCCCAAAATATGGGGACCTGAACTGTACACAGTATTCCAAATATGGCCGCACCAGTGTTTTGTATGGTTGCAGCATGATATTGCAGCTCCGGAACGCAATCCCTCGACCAATGAAACCTAACAAACCGTATGCCTTCTTAACAGCACTATCCACCTGGGTGGCAACTTTCAGGCAGTGTACATGGACTACAAGATTCCTCTGCACATCCATACTACCAAGAATCTTTCCATTGACCTGGTACTCTGCCTTCCTGTTATTCTTCCCAAAGTGCATCACCTCACATTTAGCTGCATTGAACTCCATTTGCCATCTCTCAGCCCAATTCTGCAGTTTATCCAAGTCCCCATGCAACATTCCTCCACACTGTCCACTACTCCGACTTTAGTGCCATCTGCAAATTTACTAATCCATCCACCTATGCCTGTGTCTAAGTCATTTATAAAAATGACAAACAGCAGTGGTCCAAAACAGATCCTTGTGGCATATCACTAGTAACCAGACTCCAGGCTGAATATTTTTCATCAACCATCACCACTCGTTACCTTCTTTCAGAAAGCCAGTTTCTAATCCAAATTGCTAAATCACCCTCAATTCCATGCCTCTACATTTTCTCCAACAGCCTACCACGTGGAACCTTATCAAAGGCTTTATTGAAGTCCATGTATACCACGTCAACTGCCCTACACATCTATATGTTTGGTCACCTTCTCAAAAAACTCAATGAGGTTTGTGAAACACGACCTGCCCTTGACAAAACCATGTTGACTATCTGAAATCAAATTGTTGCTTGCTAGATGATTATACATTTTATCTCTTATAATCCTTTCCAAAACCTTTCCTACAACAGAAGGAAGGCTTACCGGTCTATAATTACCTGGGTCATCACTACTGTCCTTCTTGAACAAGGGCACATTTGCAATCCTCCAGTCCTGTAGATAATGACGACTCAAATATCAAAGCCAAAGGCTCTGCTATCTCCTCCCTAGCTTCCCAGAGAATCCTCGGATAAATCCCATCTGGCCCAGGGGACTTGTCTATTTCCACTCTTTCTAGAATTGATAACACCTGTTTGTAACTAACCTCAATCATTTCTAGTCTAATATCGTGTACCTCATCCTTCTCCTCAACAATATTCCCCTTTCCCGGAGTGAAAACCGATGAGAAATGTTCATTTAGCACCTCTCCGATCTCCACAGGGTCCACACTGAACTTCCCACTTCTGTCTTTGATTGGCCCTATTCCTACCCTAATCATTCTTTTACTCCTCACATACCGAGAGAAAGCTTTAGGGTTCTCCTTTATTCTATTTGCTAAAGACTGCTCATGTCCTCTCTTTGACCTCCTTAATTCTCTCTTTAAATCCTTCCTAGCTGATCTGTAACTCTCCATTGCCTCATCAACACATCAGCTTCGTTCTTCTACTTAACAAGAGATGCAATTTCTGTTGTAAACCACGGTTCCCTTACCTTATCACTTCCTCCCTGCCTGACAGGGACATGCCTATCAAGGACACGCAATATCTGCGCCTTAAACCAGCTCTACATTTCCATTGTCTGCATCCCTGCATTTTGCTACCCCATTCTATGCATCCTAATTCTTGGCCTAATCACATTATAATTGCCCTTGTCCCAGCGGTAACTCTTGACCTGTGGCATGTACCTATCCCTTTCCATCGCTAAACTAAACGTAACTGAATTATGGTCACTGTCTCCAAAGTGTTCACCTACAACTAAATTAAACACCTGGCGTGGTTCATTACCAAACACCAGATACAGTGTGGCCTCCCCTCTTGTCAGCCCTTCGACATACTGTGTCAGGAAACCCTCCTGTACACATTAAACAAAAACTGATCCATCTGTCGTACTGGACTTACAGCATTTCCAGTCAATGCTGGGGAAGTTAAAGTCCCCATAATGATCACCCTGCTCCTTTCACTCCTACCCAGGATAATTTTGCTAATCCTCTCTTCCACCTCCCTGGAACTCTGCGGAGGCCTATAAAAACTCCAAGCCGTGTGACCTCTCATCTACTGAGGTAGTGTGGGCTGAGGTTAGAAACAGGAGAGGAGTCTTCAAAAGTTCTCTCAGCCACCGTTATGCTATCCTTGACTAACAAGGCCACGCCTCCCCCTCTTTTACCACCTTGCCTGCTCTTAGTGAAAGATCTAAACCCTGGAACCTGCAACATCCATTCCTCATCGTGCTCTATCCATGTCTCCGAAATGGCCACAACATCGAAATCCCAGGTAACTATATATGCTGTAAGCTCACCTACCTGATTTTGGATACTTCTGACGTTGAAGTACACACACTTCAAACCACTTCACTGTCTGCCAGCACATTCCTCTGACCCTGAAATCATGTCCCTGTCCTTCCTACACTCATCCTCCTGTGCACCGTAACTACACCTCTGGTTCCCATCCCCCTGCTGAGCTAGTTTAAACCCACCCGAATAGCACCAGCCGGGATATTAGTACTCCTCTAGTTCAAGAGAAGACCGACCTGTTTGTACAAGTCCCACCTTCCCCAGAATAAGTCCCAATTTTCCAAGTACCTGAAACCCTCCCTCCTGCACCTTCCTTGCAGCCACGTGTTCAGCTGATATCTCCCCCTATTCCTTGCCTCACGTGGCACGGATAACAAACAGAGATGATAACTGTTTGTTCTAGCTCTCAGCTTCCACCCTAGCTCCCTGAAATCCTGCCTTACATCCCTATCCCTCTTTCTACCTATGTCATTGGTACCTACATGGACAACAACTTGAGGCTGGTCACCCTCTCCCTTCAGGACCCCAAAGATATGATCCGAGACATCACGGACCCTGGCACCTGGGAGGCAACTCACCAACCGCGAGTCTCGTTCGCTCCCAACAAACGTGCGCCTTATAGATTAGATTAGATTACATTACTTTACAGTGTGGAAACAGGCCCTTCGGCCCAACAAGTCCACACTGACCCGCTGAAGCACAACCCACCCATACCCCTACATTTACCCCTTACCTAACACTACGGGCAATTTAGCATGGCCAATTCACCTGACCTGCACATCTTTGGATTGTGGGAGGAAACCGGAGCATCTGGAGGAAACCCACGCAGACACGGGGAGAACGTGCAAACTCCACAGTGTCAGTCGCCTGAGGCGGGAACTGAACCCGGGTCTCCGGTGCTGTGAGGCAGCAGTGCTAACCACTGTGCCACCGTGCCGCCCACAAATGGTGGAGAGGCATTAGGGACACAAGAGGGAAGTTTTCACAGTATTCCTAGCCTCTGACTTTCCCTTGCAATTATAGTATTTATTTGGAAGGTCCAGTGAATGGAGCCCCCAGAATGTTAATGACGTATATTTTGTATTCTGCTATTTAGCACCCGAGAATTAGCTCAAAATAGGTCAAGTTTTAATGGTATTTCACCTTTAACTTACTACTTTAGGGAAAAGAAAGCACACAGCAATTTAGATTAGATTAGATTACATTACAGTGTGGAAACAGGCCCTTCGGCCCAACAAGTCCACACCGACCCGCCAAAGCGCAACCCACCCACACCGCTACATATACCCCTTACCTAACACTACGGGCAATTTAACATGGCCAATTCACCTAACCTGCACATCTTTGGATTGTGGGAGGAAACCGGAGCATCTGGAGGAAACCCACGCAGACACGGGGAGAATATGCAAACTCCACACAGTCAGTCGCCTGAGGCAGGAATTGAACTCGGTTCTCTGGCGCTGTGAGGCAGCAGTGCTAACCACTATGCCGCCCAATTTAAAAATGAACATTTTATCATCGGATTCTTCAATTTCAGAAATTATTCCTGGGCACATAGGCATAGTTAAGAACATGGTGTAGAACACAAAAGGACAAATCCCTGAGAAAGTTCCTTTAAGTGTCAAATTTTTAAGAATAAACATTTCCTATTAGGTTGCTTTACTCAAATATATTTTAACATTTTCAAGTAATGGTATTAACAACGTTAATAAGCCACTTGCATATCAGTCTATTTCATGTCACATTCAACTTTATAGAACACATTTCTCTATATCTTATAGTTTTAATGTGACTTAACATTTAACACATCTGCTTTGTTGCAAGTTATTTAACATGGATATCATGAGATACAAATAGAGCTCCAATCCCTTCATAAGAAATAATGAATTAGGAAAGACTGTTTTGTTCATTGTTACACTTTCTCCATTGCACCCAATCAGGCCAGACTAGCACATGTGTTCAGAGATGACAACCTTACTTGTTTGAAACTTTATTGCTGGAACAGCACAGCAGGTCAGGCAGCATCTAGGGAACAGAAGATTCGACGTTTCGGGCACATGCCCTTCTTCAGGAATGAGCAGAGTGTTCAGCAGGAGAAGATAAAAGGTAGGGAGGAGGGACTTGGAGGAGGGGCGTTGGAAATGTGATAGGTGGAAAGAGGTCAAGGTGAGGGTGATAGGTCGGAGTAGGGTGGAGGCGGAGAGGTCAAGAAGAAGACTGCAGGTCAGGAAGGCGGTGCTGGGCTGGAGGGATTCGGCTGAGACAAGGTGGGGGGAGGGGGGATGAAGAAACTGGTGAAGTCCAAGTTCATCCCCTGTGGTTGGAGGGTTCCCAGTCGGAAGATAAGACGCTCCTCCTCCGACCGTCGCGTTGTTGTGGTTTGGCGGTGGATGAGTCCAATGACCTGCATATTCTCGGTGGAGTGGGAGGGGGAGTTGAAATGCTGTGCTACAGGGTGATTGGGTTGGTTCGTCCGGGTGGCCCAGAGGTGCTCTCTGAATCGCTCCGCAAGTAGGCGGCCTGTCTCCCCAATATAGAGGAGGCCACACCGGCTGCAGCGGATGCAGTAGATAATGTGGGTGGAGGTGCAGGTGAATCTGTGGCGGATATGGAAGTTTCCTTTGGGGCCTTGGAGAGAAGTGAGGGGGGAGGTGTGGGCGCAAGTGTTGCACCTCCTGCGGTTGCAAGGGAAGGTGCCGGGAGTGGAGGTTGGGTTGGTGGGGGGTATGGATCTGACAAGGGAGTCGCGGAGGGAGTGGTCTCTACGGAAAGCCGATAGAGGAGGGGAGGGAAATATACCCTTGGTGGTGGGGTCCGTTTGGAGGTGGCGGAAGTGACGGCGGATGATGCGCTGTACATGGAGATTGGTGGGGTGGTAGGTGAGGACCAGTGGGGTTCTGTCCTGGTGGTGGTTGGAGGGGCGGGGCTCAAGGGCGGAGGAGCGGGAAGTGGAGGAGATGCGGTGGAGGGCATCGTCGATCACGTCGGGGGGGAAATTGCGGTCCTTGAAGAAGGAGGCCATCTGTGTTGTGCGTATTTTGAACTGGTCCTCCTGGGAGCAGATGCGGCGGAGACGAAGGAATTGGGAGAATGGGATGGCGTTTTTACAGGGGGCGGGGTGGGAGGAGGTGTAGTCCAGGTAGCTGTGGGAGTCGGTCGGTTTGTAGTAGATGTCCGTGTTGATTCGGTCGTCTGAGATAGAAACAGAAAGGTCTAGGAAGGGGAGGGAGGAGTCCGAGACTGTCCAGGTGAATTTGAGGTCGGGGTGGAAGGTGTTAGTGTAGTTGGATGAACTGTTCTTGTTTACCCATTATTCAATGTTTCTAAACTGACCTGCTCTTTGACATGGTTCAGGTCACAGTGAAGAGTAAACATGTTTGTGTTCGAGACGGATGATTCTAAAACAGATTTTTCGGGCTATAAATGAGAGTCTTTCCTGTTGTAGTATAATCACTTCCAATATTTTCATTTCACTAAGTATTGACTCCGCCCTCACCATAGCTGTAGTCCCCCTGTAGCAACTTTAAATGTTTGGACACTTAATACAAGCAATAATGGCTAAATGAAATTCTTATCTTAAATTTTCCTTCAAAGGAAAGGACCATGGCAAGAATTAGTAGTAGACGCCTTCCTAACTTGATTGGAAAACACTAGCAGACTGACCAGATAGGCCACGTTTTTGTCAACCAGGCTAACCCAAGTACTAGGAATTTGTATTACAATTTGTATATACAAGCAGACTTCCACCTCAACAATGTCAAACAGACAAGAGATTGGGGGGTTAATCATAAGGAACCGCAAAATCTACCCCCTACAAGCTACATCAGCAAACAACCTTCATAATGCATGACAACCAATAGTTACAACAAAGGAACCTGGGAATCATAAAAAGATGTTAATTCCTATTTAAAAAATTACAATTTCCAAATAGAAGACAAATTAATGTGAAGTTTCTAGAAATGTAATTACAGGGTTGCTTTCATACAAAAATGACAAGAAAAATACCATTCAACAACAGCACAGCAGCATTATTGACCTATTTGATGCTGTATCGCAGTGGTTTGACACAATAACAGGTAACAATGCTAAAACCTTGGAGCTATGGAATGTCCTATCGACCACCCTCACTCCCCCAGACCTCCACAAGAGCTTGGCTGCACATAATAGCAGCATTCTTTTAACATTTCTAACCAGATTGAAACAGTGCCAGAGAGTGAGCGTGCCTCGGCATTCTTGAAATTAAATTTCAAAGAGTATTATGAAACTAATGGTTGCTTTCAGATCCTTATATGCAGGCCAGCATCGTCATCAGCAGTAGAAACTACTCATTATATGGGTTGTACTAAATCTTTGAGTTGTCATGTGGAAATCTATTACCCAAATTATTATGCAGCATAAATGTGATGTAAAAAACCAAACTAGATCGAAATCTTATATGTGACTAATGTATATATTGTGCAATGTGACATTATTAATAGCTGTATGATAACAAAGACCACAGAGTGCAAACATCACAACACTTAGTTCCAGAGAAAATATGTAAAATCAATGTTTTCTGCAAAGCAAAATTTGGGTTTGAAAAGCAGAAAGAGGTGCATTTTTTTCAGGTCAGAAAGGAGACTTAACACTGCATATTTCAGAATTACTGTCGATAAAAGACTGAAAGAATGGAATAGAAGAATTAATATAGAGAGCCTCAGCAAGGGTGTGGGGAGTAATAGTGGACTTCAGCATTTTGATTTCTGGGTAATACCACAAGGTGATTTTAAAAAAGCTGACAAATTAATGAGATACTAAAACAGCACAATAGATCAACAACAACTGGCATGCTGCAGTACCTTTAACATAGAAGAACACTCCAAGCACATTCAGAGAGGTTAGTTCGACAAGAACAAGCACCCAGATAATAGGACAGATGGCTAAAAAGGCTTAGGGAAAGAGTGGGGTTTTAAGAAGGATATTAAACAGGTCGATGAGGTGTTTCCCAAGCTTAGGGCCATATGACTAAACACTAGCAGCATTGGAAAGATAGTCCTTAGCATCAGATTTTCAAGAATTCAGAGTGTAGCAACGTGGGTTGGGAATACTGAATAGTTGTGGCAATAAGGGAGAATACTGGGAGGAGAGTCGATGGGTAGGAGAGGGGGTTGGGCTGCCACCAAGAAAACACTTGCTATCATGACAGCAGCTAAACGTGAGGTGATGCACTTTGGGAAAAATAACAGGATGGCAAATTACTTGGTCAATGGAAAGATTCTTGGTGGTGTGGATGTGCAGAGGGATCTTGGAGTCCATGTGCATAGATCCCTGAAAGTTGCCACCCAGGTGGATAGTGCTGTTAAGAAGGCATACGGTGTTAGGTTTCATTGGCAGAGGGATTGCGTTCCGGAACCACAATATCATGCTGCAACTATACAAAACGCTGGTGCGGCCACACTTGGAATATTGTGTACAGTTCTGGTCGCCCCATTACAGAAAGGATGTGGAAGCATTGGAAAAGGTGCAGAGGAGATTTACCAGGATATTGCCTGGCCTGGAAGGAAGGTCTTGAGGAAAGTGGAGAGACTTGGGACTTTTCTCATTGGAAAGACTGCGGCTATGGGGGGATTTGATAGAGACATACAAGATGATCAGAGGATTAGATAGGGTAGACAGAGAAAGACTTTTTCCGAGGATGATGACATCAGCTTGCATGAGAGGGCATAACTACAAACCGAGGGGTGATAGATTTAAGACAGATGTCAGAGGCAAGTTCTTTACGCAGAGAGTGGTAAGGGCGTGGAATGCCCTACCTGTTAAGGTAGTCAACTCAGCCACATTAGGGAGATTTAAACAATCCTTAGATAAGCACATGGATGATTTTGGGATAGTGTAGGGGGAACAAGCTGAGAATAGTTCACAGGTCAGCGCAACATCGAGGACCAAAGGGCCTGTTCTGCGCTGTATTGTTCTATGACCTGGAAACAGTCTATAATATCTGAAAAGGTCAGTGGTAATTGGAGGGTCTATCTCTTGAGGCAGGTGAAAGTGGAAAGACTGCGTAGGAAGGTAAATAACTCAGCGCTCTCAAAAGATTAAAAAGGAAAAGATTTGCCTGGCATGAAGTTAGGGATGCCTTGGTTATTTAAAGCTTAGACAATTTTTCCTGTCTATGTAAAATTCAGGTTACTCCAATCTAGCCTCAAAAATGGTGTTTAGGGTCAGCATTCTGGGTCTTCTCTGTATTGTTGCCCTCAATGAGTCACAACAACTAGAATGGTTCCATTAGACTCATTATCCATAATTTCGCAAATACAAAGGAAAAACATCAAGTTATCCATCTCCTAAGCTCTATCCTATGTGCGCTGCATGAATATTTGGTAAAGCCAAAGGGCTTCACTTCTAATTTAATAACCCCCATCTCACTGTGGTCTAATATTCCTGTTTATGCTCAAATGGAGAGTGTGCAGACAATGAGCCTTTCTTTGGAGGGATGGGGGGCTAATGGGAAGAATGGAGTGATGGAATTTAATGAGAAGATGATTAGTGTGGAACCATACTAATCAGAAAAGGTACCTTTAAGTGAAGGAGATAGAAATGTGAGGAAGCTAATGCCTGCACCAGTACTAAAGAGTACTGAATGTAATGAACTCACGGGATATTGAATATTCAATTTCGAAAACTATTCTGTGTCACAATCTGTTGGCATGGTCCTCCTGTTAATTTAAGCCATTAATTGTTTAATCTGCATATGGATCTACTATAAACAGCATGTTTGAGAGTTAACACTTTAAAAATCTAAAAAAGTGGTCTTGTACATAAGATGTATGACTGTGTACATGGGAGTCAGTCAACATTAGAAAGGGTGATCACTTCAAAGCTTTACACATGTTGATAGACAGCTTTTTTTACACAAATGAAAATAATGAGTAGCAACATTTGTCATCCTTTTTCAATGGAGGTCATACATTTAAACCATATGGAACTCCAGATAATTCTCCAAATCATAAATAATGCTGAAGTATTAGAAACTTTGGCAAACTATTTCCCAAGATTAGGGCTTATTTCACCCAGAGCACGAATCAATTTTTTCTAACGGGAAAACCTGCCCAGTTAAAATAAAAATTAAGTATACCCCCAGAGATCAAAACCACATGACCAATCTCTTTTGGGGAGGGGGGAGCTCACTGCTGGCTGGACAGCGAGCAAGGTTCTGCTACCTTCCTCAGGATGGTTTTCTGGACAGCAGTGGATCTTCTCCAGGATCAAAGTGCTCAGGGGCAGAAATTCACCCTGTAGTACAGCTGGAAAGTCACAAGCAACACTGAAATCACAGCCGCAAAGGCTTTCAAAAAAATATTTTCCACATTTGGATTGTGGACTCAAAAGAGAAAATCAAATTTTTGAACAAAAATCACGGATTGTTAAAGGATTACTGAAATAACACCAGAGGTTGGTATCAGTTGTCAAGTCACCCTTTATTCACACCTGGAGAGTCCTTGCCACTGAACCAGCTTCCTCAGATTCTGGATCAGTGGTGCTGGAAGAGCACAGCAATTCAGACAGCATCTGAGGACAGGCTTCCTCAGAGCCAGCTCTCAGTGAACAGCACCTCTGACATTCCTGTTTATATCGGTCATCCAGGGTTCCCTGACTGGGCTGTCAATCTGGTTCAATCAGAACTCATTCTATGAGGTCCAATCTGACCTCGTTACAATCACTACATCCCTCCTCCTCCAAGTCTGGGGACAAAGGCTGGGTTTTTTTTGTAGCTCCTCCTGAAACATTTCGGCACTGCGTCAGGTTCCTCCAGCTGTCTCTAATATGAGCAGCATGTAACGTGCAGTATTTTGCGTCTTATGCTTGCAGTAGCTCAGAAAAAATTTCCTTTTAGGCAGCATAGGCATTGAGGTAGTGACACCCGTGTGTCAATCTCAGATTCAGAGGTACTTCCAACGCTTTACAGAGAGGGAGAACCCACAAGTTCCAGACCTGTTAGAAAGGCTGTCAAGGAGCCAGGCATGTTTCATTCCCTCACCGTTTGCGACTTTGCAGCTTTCATTTGTTCCACGTGTTTGTTCAGGCTCATCGCATCTACCCTAGCTTTGTGTGTCACCAGACCCAATCTCGTGTTGACCATACCTCTTACCCATGCAGGGCCATTCCCTTGATTCCTACACTAAACTTTATCCCATGAAGTAAACGGTCTCCCTTGCTGGGCAGAGTATTGTCTGTGGCATTGTCAGTCCTGATGCCATTTCACCCTCAGCCCCAGTTCTAGCATGATCAGTGGCACAGTGGTTAGCACTGCTGCCTCTCAGCGCCAGACATGCGGGTTCAATTCCCGCCTTAGGCAACTGTCCGTGTGGAGTTTGCACATTCGCCCCATGTCTGCGTGGGTTTCCTCCGGGTGCTCTGGTTTCCTCCCACAGTCCAAAAAAAAATGTGCAGGTTGGGTGAATTGACCCTGCTAAATTGCCCGTAGTGTTAGGTGAAGGGGTAAATGTAGGGGAATGGGTCTGGGTGGTTGCTCTTCGGCGGGTTAGTGTGGACTTGTTGGGCCGACGGACCTGCTTCCACACCATAAGTAATCTAATCCTTTTTAAAAAAAAATCTAACAATTGATTGGACTTCTGGACATGAGACAAAAAAAAAAGACTTCTGGGGCGGCATGGTGGCTCAGTGGTTAGCACTGCTGCCTCACACCACCAGAGACCCGGGTTGATCCCAGCCTTGGGGGACTGTCTGTGTGGAGTTTGCACATTCTCCCAGTGTCTGCATGGGTTTCCTCCGGGTGCTCCACAGTCCAAAGATGTGGAGGTCAGGTGAATTGGCCATGCTAAATTGCCCACAGTGTTAGGTGCATTACTCAGAGGGAAACGGATCTGGGTATGAGCGGGTTACTCTTTGGAGGGTAAGTGTGGATTGTTGGGCCGAAGGACCTGTTTCCACACTGGAGGGAATCTAATTCTAAAAAATTTAACCTGATGTGGAGTCGCCTCCCCATTAGCAACTCCACTGGAGCTGTCCCTGTAGCTGCATGTGGGGTGGTCCTCTTATCAAATAGGAACCGGGACAGTTTGGTATCTAATAAAGGTGTTCTTCAAGCCTGCCTTTTATGGAGGTAAATTTATAAAATCAACAGACCACAAACCCCTGCTGGGTCTACTTAGAGGACAAGGCAGTGCTGCCCATAGCTTCAGGTTGAATTCAGCAGTGGGCTCTAATACTAAGTGCATGTAATTACGAGTTGGAACACCATCCAGGAGGCCAATTAGCAAATGTGGATGCATTGAGCAGCCTCCCATTGGCTGCTCTTTCTGCCAGACTATTGGATGATGGATAGTATGGAGCTGTCTTTATATGTTGAATACCTTTCGACTTTAGGAAATACTCAAAAACCCTACTGGAAAACAATGGCCTGTTATCTGTGATCAACACTTCTGGGAGTCTGCGTATTGCAAAAGACGTGTGTAGTTTTTCTATTGCTGTCCCTATGTTTGACGAATGAACTCTGTGCATGTCCAGCCACTTGTGGGCATCCCACAATGACTAAGAACATGGAGCTCATGAAAGAACCGACATAGTTGATGTCTAACCAAGTCTAGGGTTTACCCACTCCAACCTCTCACCCTCGGAACGCACAGCCCTCCACTCCCTCCGTTCCAACCCCAACCTCACCATCAAACCAGCTGACAAGGGAGGCGCAGTAGTAGTTTGGCGCACCGACCTCTACACCGCTGAGGCCAAACGCCAGCTCGCAGATACCTCCTCCTACTGCCCCCTTGACCATGACCCCACCCCCCACCACCAAACCATCATCTCCCAGACCATCCATAACCTCATCACCTCAGGGGACCTCCCATCCACCGCCTCCAACCTCATAGTACCACAACCCCGCACCGCCCGTTTCTACCTCCTGCCCAAAATCCACAAACCTGACTGCCCCGGACGACCCATCGTCTCAGCCTGCTCCTGCCCCACCGAACTCGTCTCCGCATACCTTGACTCCGTCCTGTCCCCATTAGTCCAAGAACTCCCCACCTACATCCGTGACACCACCCACGCCCTCCACCTCCTCCAGGATTTCCGCTTCCCCGGTCCCCAACGCCTCATCTTCACCATGGACATCCAGTCCCTGTACACCTCCATCCCCCATCACGAAGGACTCAAAGCCCTCCGCTTCTTCCTTTCCCGCCGTACCACCCAGTACCCTTCCACCGACACCCTCCTTCGACTGACTGAACTGGTCCTCACCCTGAACAACTTTTCTTTCCAATCCTCCCACTTTCTCCAAACAAAAGGAGTAGCCATGGGCACCCGCATGGGCCCCAGCTATGCCTGCCTCTTCGTAGGATATGTGGAACAATCCATCTTCCGCAACTACACTGGCCCCACCCCCATCTTTTCCTCCGCTACATTGATGACTGTATCGGCGCTACCTCGTGCTCCCACGAGGAGGTTGAACAGTTCATCCACTACACTAACACCTTCCACCCCGACCTCAAATTCACCTGGACAGTCTCGGACTCCTCCCTCCCCTTCCTAGACCTTTCTGTTTCTATCTCAGACGACCGAATCAACACGGACATCTATTACAAACCGACCGACTCCCACAGCTACCTGGACTACACCTCCTCCCACCCCGCCCCCTGTAAAAACGCCATCCCATTCTCCCAATTCCTTCGTCTCCGCCGCATCTGCTCCCAGGAGGACCAGTTCAAAATACGCACAACACAGACGGCCTCCTTCTTCAAGGACCGCAATTTCCCCCCCGACGTGATCGACGATGCCCTCCACCGCATCTCCTCCACTTCCCGCTCCTCCGCCCTTAAGCCCCGCCCCTCCAACCGCCACCAGGACAGAACCCCACTGGTCCTCACCTACCACCCCACCAATCTCCATGTACAGCGCATCATCCGCCGTCACTTCCGCCACCTCCAAACGGACCCCACCACCAAGGATATATTTCCCTCCCCTCCTCTATCAGCTTTCCGTAGAGACCACTCCCTCCGCGACTCCCTTGTCAGATCCATACCCCCCACCAACCCAACCTCCACTCCCGGCACCTTTCCTTGCAACCGCAGGAGGTGCAACACTTGCGCCCACACCTCCCCCCTCACTTCTCTCCAAGGCCCCAAAGGAAACTTCCATATCCGCCACAGATTCACCTGCACCTCCACCCACATTATCTACTGCATCCGCTGCAGCCGGTGTGGCCTCCTCTATATTGGGGAGACAGGCCGCCTACTTGCGGAGCGATTCAGAGAGCACCTCTGGGCCACCCGGACGAACCAACCCAATCACCCTGTAGCACAGCATTTCAACTCCCCCTCCCACTCCACCGAGGATATGCAGGTCATTGGACTCATCCACCGCCAAACCACAACAACGCGACGGTCGGAGGAGGAGCGTCTTATCTTCCGACTGGGAACCCTCCAACCACAGGGGATGAACTTGGACTTCACCAGTTTCTTCATCCCCCCTCCCCCCACCTTGTCTCAGCCGAATCCCTCCAGCCCGGCACCGCCTTCCTGACCTGCAGTCTTCTTCTTGACCTCTCCGCCTCCACCCTACTCCGACCTATCACCTTCACCTTGACCTCTTTCCACCTATCACATTTCCAACGCCCCTCCTCCAAGTCCGTCCTCCCTACCTTTTATCTTCTCCTGCTGAACACTCTCTGCTCATTCCTGAAGAAGGGCATGTGCCCGAAACGTCGAATCTTCTGTTCCCTAGATGCTGCCTGACCTGCTGTGCTGTTCCAGCAATAAAGTTTCAGCTTTGATCTCCAGCGTCTGCAGACCTCACTTTCTCCTCTAGGGTTTACCTGGCCATTCCCACGAATGTGGTGGAGCTGCTGGAGGCATTTTTTTATCCTTTTTGGCTGTCTGGGCACAGCCCTACCAATGTGGCTATGTCTACATCCAATCCTAGCCACCAGACATTACTTCTCACTAACATCTTCATTCTGAAAACCCCTGGAAGACCCTGGTGGAATTCAGTCAATATCTTGCTTTTACTTGGGACAATCACTCTTGCTCCCCATAATAATATGCCGTTCTCTACTGTGATCTGGACTCTCCAGGTCCAAAATGGTTACAATTCGGGTTGTCACAACTCTTTGATTTCCCCAATCAGCACTAGCTGTTTCAGTTTTGCCAGGACTGGATCCTTCTACATCCAAAGTCTGATTTTGTCAGCGGTGACTGAAAGTATGTCCAGACAATTTAAAACCATTATGGAATCTTCCAGTGGCAGTACCACTGGTGGTGTACCTGCCAGTGGGAGGCTGCTCAATGCATCCTCATTTGCTAATTGGCCTCCTGGATGGTGTTCCAACTTGTAATTACATGCACTTAGTATTGGAGCCCACTGCTGAATCTGACCTGAAGCTATGGGCAGCACTGCCTTGTCCTCTTAAAGTAGGCCCAGTAGGGGTCTGTGGTCCATTATTATTATAAATTTACCTCCATAAAAAGGTATTGGTGGAACTTGTTGACTCCAAATATGACGGTTAAAACCTTCCTCTTGCTCTGGGCATATTTACGCTCTGCACTTGCCAAAGTCCTGGATGCATATGCTATAAAGCATTCCTCTCCACTAGACCAATGAGTTAATACTACCCCAGTGCTGTGCAGGGAGACATCATTTGTCAACACCAGATCTTGTTTGGGATTATAGTGTGCCAACACACCTTTGAGGATGGATAGCTATTTCATCACTTCCTTAAAAGCTATGGCTTGGCTATGAGTTGATGCAAAGTGGCCAGGATGGAGGCCAGATTATGTATGAACTTTCTGTAATAGTTCACCAGCTCAAGGAAAGACCTAAGCTCCGGTACAGACGCAAGAGCCAGGGCACCTTTGGTTGCCTTCACTTTATCTTCCAACCAGGTATAACCCGGTCTTGTCAAATCTGTAGCCCAAGTAGGTCACTTGGGGTGCCTGGAACATATAATTTTCCCCTCAGAGGCATACGCCCACCTCGGAAAAACAAAGGACTAGATTAGATTCCCTACAGTGTGGAAACAGGCCCTTTGGCCCAACAAGTCTATACCGACCCTCCGAAGAGTAACCCACCCAGACCCATTTCCCTCTGACTAATGCACCTATCACTACAGGCAATTTAGTGGGGCCAATTCACCTAACCTGCACATCTTTGGATTGTGGGAGGAAACCGGAGCACGCAGAGAAAACCCACACAGACACGGGGAGAATGTGCAAACTCCACACAGACAGTCGCCCGAGGCGGGAATCGAACCGAGGTCCCTGGTGCTATAAGGCAGCATTGCTAACCACTGAGCCACCATGCCGCCAAAGTTCTATGTCCAAGTTCTTGCAGTGCTCCTTATTTGTCTTCCCTGTTATTAGCACATCATCTAGATAAGTGGTGACCTGGGGTCGACCTTGTAAAACGTTATCCATCTTCTGCTGAAATATTGTACATGGATGGAAATGTGTTGCTGGAAAAGCGCAGCAGGTCAGGCAGCATCTAGGGAACAGGAGAATCGACGTTTCGGGCATTAGCCCTTCAGGAAGTCCTTCTTCAGGAAATATTGTACAAGCTGACAATACTCAAATGGCAATCTCATGTATTGGTACAAATCCTATGGTAAGAGCCAGTCTAAGTGAATCCTTTTCAACCAATTTTGCCCCATCGAGACTTCCAATACAATCAGTGGTAACTATACCAGCTGCTCCTCACAACAGACCAAAATCAAAGTTGTACCCTTAATCTGCAAAGGTTCCCTGGTACAGGTTCTCAGTCTAGTCAAGGTCTTATACAAACTGAAGGGTTGGAGTCCAGAGTGACTTTTGTGAGAAACTGGTTCTGCAATCATTGATACAGCCGCACCAGTATCAACCTCCATCAGAACCGGGTGACCATTTAACCAGACATTTATTTTGGTTGGTTCTGATATGGATGTTGCTAAGCAATTTAACTGTTCCAAACCAGATGTAGCTGGACTTTCCAGGGTGCACACTTTCCTGGATACCGGCCTATGGAGTTCTCTAACTCATTTTAAGTATACTGGGACTCTTTGCTGTCTCAAGTCCTGCAGCAACTACAATGGCTTGTTGGCAAACCCTAAGAAGATTTTAACCATTTAGTGAGGCTTGGCTTTGTTTTGGGGTTTTGCTGTGTGTTGACCTAGAGTCCGTCTGTTCAGGGTATGCCCTGAGTGAGGCTATGCAATTACCTTCACTCAAGTTGTGTTCCCCAAGTTCAGTCGGATTGGCGAGGGTGCCTGCTTCGGAATACCCTGAAAATCACATGCTCCACTTATCACATTTTTCAATGACAAAGCTTGAAGTCCAGTTGGGCTTCAGCTAGTAGGTGCTTTTGCATGGTTACATTATTAATCCCACATACCAAATAATGTCTCAGCATCTCATTATAGGTTAAACCAAAGTCACATGCCTCTGCCAGCCATTTTGACCTAGTCAAAATTCCCCAAACAGATTCCCCAGTTCTCCAATTGCCAAATAAAATTGATAGTGTCTCAGAATTAGAGGCGGCTTGGGTTTTTTTAATTTTGCTTAACTATATCTGCCAACTCTTGAAAGATTTTAGTATCTTCTGCCTCAGGGAAGGTTATGCTCCCAATAACTGAAAAGTGTGCAGGCCCACACACTGTCAGGAAAACCACACACTGTCAGGAAAACTACTTGCTGCTTTTTATCTGCCCCAATGTCATTTGCCCAGAAAAAATAGCGCATTCTTTCCACATACTGGACCCAGTCTTTGATGGCAGGGTCTAACTTTCCAAAGAAGGGCATGATGCCAGAAATGCTTACCTCAACTCAAAACCAACAACTGCAAATTTCTTCTGGAATGTGCTTTTCTCTCCTCATAACGCCACAGAGGCCAGTATCCCATCACCAAGTGACCCTTTATTTAAATGTGGCGAGTCTTTGACACTGATCCAGCTCCCTCAGAGACAGCGCTCAGATAAAGAGAGGAATGACAGGCATCCTGTTCACACTGTCAGTCAAGGCTTGCTGATTGGGGCTGTTAATCTGGTCCAATTAGTGAACTCACATTTTATGAGGTCCACCTGACTAACCTTGTTACAATCACAATCACTGGAGTTTTTTGTAAAAGAAAGTAGATGGACCCTCATTTTAAGCACTATTTGTGTAGCTGCTGTTTTTAGCAGTGATAGGAGAAAGTGCAGAAAAGTTGGAGCCAAGGGTGTGTATAAATTGACATTCAGCCAGTAACTAAGTTGATTGGTTTAAAGACTAGATGCCAGTCATCAGTGACAAAGGCCTTCTGCCTGCCAACCACCTTATGATTGGTTGTCAGGTAGTGAACAGCTGAAGGGCAAGTGAACAATATAGCAAGAAGCCTTCTAATCTCTGGCAGTTCAGGAGCCTTGTCACTTCTCTGCAGCAAAACCCACTTTAAACCTGAAGAAACCACCCCCGGCCAACCACATAAAGGGGCATAAAATACCACCTCCTCCGTCCAAACACTTGATAGCAATTAAATGACTTGGCTGAATTGTACAAAGCATGTATGAAATAGCTCATAAGATTTCTCATTTTAACACAAGTATTATCCATTAACCCCAAATCCAAATAAAATTACTAAGAAATTTCTCACTACCATATTTAAATATTGAAACATATAAACGGTCACACTCACCTGTTCAGATGGCTCAAAGTTAATTTCCTTCTCAGACTTCATGACTGTTTTAGTGCTCATGCAGGAATCTAACTTGCTATCCAGCCGTTCTAGTTTAGGCTTAATATTATGCATACTTGTATCATCCTTATCCAGTAAATAACGAAGTAGTGCATTTTCTTTCTTCTTAGGGCTCATTTGCTCCTGTTTAACAGTTACTTCTGCACCAGGAACTGAACTGCTCGTGTCCTGGTTGGGTTCTTTACCTGTGGCCTCAGCTGTCAGCTTTGCCAAGTCGACAGGAGAGGTGCTGTCCTGCAGAAGTCTGTGCAAAATTTTATGTTTTTCTTTCAGCGAGGGCCCGTGTGAAGAGGAGGTGTTGGTTGTGGATGATGTCACCGCTGAAGTAGACAGTAGTCCTGACGAATTTCCTGTGGAGTCCTTAACCGAATCCCCAGTGGCACTTGGCAAAGGGGAAGATTCCATTTGATCAGATTTAGTGATCAGCAATTGTAAGAGTTTTGTGTGGCCTTTGCCGTCATGCCCCTTGCTTTGCCCATCAGTCCTTTCTGCACCACCAAATGGATTTAAATTACTTTCACTGTTTTCTTTCTGCTCCCCAGAAAGTCCACTGTCCGACTGTCCAGTTGCGTTCTCTGGTTGGACTTGCTCACTCAACAATCCAAAAGAATCTTTGGAATCCATGCTCCCCTTTTTAACCAATGAAGAACTGATACCTCCCGGAGAATTTTGTGAAGTCACCACTTTCAGTTCAGGTGATACCCCATGGCCTTCACTCAGGGCTTGAAGTGCATTAAGGGAGTTGCTGGAGTAGCTATGGCTATTCCCTGTGCTGCTGCAAACTCCCACTGGAGAATGCATGTTTCCTATGGGAGAAAACTGGTTCGCTGAGATGCGAGGGCTTCCAACCATTCCAGGACTTCCACGATGCCTTGGAGAAAGCATGGAAGTCTGCTGCCCCACAGTTACACCAGGGCTACTTCTTGATGGGCTGTTCATTTTGAGTGCATAGTTACTACCCTGAGGAGTGGCTGCTTGCATGCCCGATACATGGTTCATTCCACCTGTAACAAACCTGTTTCCTGGCATCTGTCCCATGCCTGTTTGCTCCTTCAGGCCATTCATGGAGAAGCTTGTATTGTTGCTCATCGTCATCTCCTGGCCGGTTGCTGCAGCAGAAACCCCTGCCATGGCTGGGCTACTGGAACTTGGATTCATTGGCTTCACCATTCCTTGTCCAGTTGTTTCCTGATTCATCCCACAAACATTTTGTTCTCTGTAGTTTTCAACAAAATAAACAAGTTATACAACTGAAACGAAAATGTGGCATGCATGCCACTAAAATCAAAGTTCTTTTACAGAGAGGTGTTTGCATTTTTAAATATTTGACTGAGTTATGACCACAGTACTCGGATATTTCACATTTTCATCATTTAAACCAATATTGGAATGCATCACAGAAGCATCTTGCAAAGAAATACAGATGATAGTCATCATATCTATTTTGATCAAAATTTAGCTCGAAAGGTAACAAAATTAAAGGTCTGTGCAGAAAGCTAAAAACATCAAAGTTAAAATGTTACACCTTAATGGTGTAGAATCAAGGCAGAGTATTCTGGCCACAGAGGCTGGAAGGTGGGAAGCATCTGTGTGCGAAAGATCCCCACCAACTTTCTACTGCTTACTGAATACATTGCTGGGTGGGAAGGCCCTACCTCAATCTTCCAGTCCCAAATATATGGTCAGCATGGACGGGTTTGACCGAAGGGTCTGTTTCCATGCTGTACATCTCTATGACTCTGTGGTGATTCATGATTATTTAAGAGCCTATTCCTGCCTGCACAATTATTGCAGCTCCAGGAGAGATGAAAAGGTGTGGATCCAAGAGAGTGGTAAAACGTCACATGGGCAATCTGCACTCATTTGTGCACCATTGAGAAACTGGACAAAAGGCAGGGGTCGCCAGTGAGAGTGATCCCATAGCCTCCCTGCAGTAAGGCACAGCTTTCCCACAGCCCCTCCATCATTCCCAATTGGGTAATGCCTTCCCAACCCTGCCTGCATCCCACATTTACCTTGGTCGTTGGGACAGTGGGTATACTCCCGGCCTCAGGATCTGACACACACGTGCCCGTGTGATATCCATTCTTTCTGGGTGTGATTTCCATTTCTGAAGGCCTGATTTCAGAGAAATGCCCTCCAAACTGCCCAACAGGATGAAACTTCGGCAGGCCTTCCCATGTAAGTCAGAGTCCAGTGGAATTCCTGGAATGATTGGAGGCCCTCACTTCTCAGCTAATCAATTTTCTCCTAAAGGGATCAGGGGGTCTTCAGCAGCAAAAGGAGCAGCCATTGCTACTCCAGCAACTCCCTTACTGACATGGGGAAAATCAGGGAAGACGACAACTCATAAATGGCCAGACAGGCAGCTGGGTGAGTTGCCATCTTCCTCATCCTTCTCAATGTGGCATGCTTCTGGGAAAGCAATGGGCATGCCTTCCTATACCTCCCCCTTCATTTTGCCAACTCTTCCACATTCTCCCCCACCCCCAAGCCTGTCTCTATAGGAAAAATAAAATTCAGCCCTACTTTTTAATCTTGAGTCTGAGGCTAAGTCTTCAAATCTGAAGCCATTATGCCTACATCATTCAGCTAAACTGGACACTGAGTAGGTACAAGGTACAATCTGGATTTTAGGCAATGCAACTATGCTTATGATGCCAATAATAAAACTCAAAAATGTGGCTCTGGCACAACATAATACACAACAAAGACAAAAGCATCATATTAGCTCCTTCTGGTGTTACTGCCATATTTTAATTTCAATGCCTAAACATACTTTAAACAGTAAGTTTGATTTTGAAACTGATCCGTGAAATATAAATAGTTCAAATTAACATGAAGGAATTTTTTTTGCTTACCTTTGAACAACATGCAGTGACATGATGAATTGAGGCTCATTGGTATTTGAAGTGCGCATAAGCCTGCTCCTTGTTTGTGCTGCAACCATCGTGCCGTCAGACAATGAAAACCGATACACAGGACTCAGAGCCTGTCCAAGCCTCAACACTGTAATTCAGAGAATTTGAGGAAAGAAAAGTAGCACATAATTTGTCCTAAGTGTTTGAAATATCAGGTATATTGCTTTTTTAAAAAAAAATCTATTTTCTAATCAAAGTACTGACTTACGCTGGGATACCATTCTATTGATCATTATCACACTTCAGTAGCTCACTCAGTGACCACTACATGTCAACAGGTTAAGCTCAAAGTCACAAGCATGCTATCCAGCAGCTGTTAGTAGAAGGAAAAAGGAATTTCTCCTCTCACATTCTAAGTAAATTAATATTTGCCAGCAGAGTCTTGACTTATCAGTAACTCCCTAAAAATCAGGAAACCTTCTGGCCTGTTACCTTCATAACATTCACAACTTCCATCTCTACTATCTTTGCAGCACTCTGTTTGAAAGGTTGTGCTAAAAGTGGCCATCTGATTAAAAAATGCAACATCTTTGCATACACTGGAGCAGACACAATTCTCTAAACGTTTTCAATTATATTTAAAGAAAACATGCTTATTAGCTTCCTGCACGGTTCATTAAGGTTACAGATATTTTTAATCAATCTGCTCAGACATGCTGTGACACGCCTGGAACAGGTGGGATTTCAATTCGGACGTCTTCATTGAATTTATAAGATGTTAATAACCTGTTCAGACATGCTCTGACACACCTCCACGGTGGGTGGCACCTGAACCAGACTTTCTGGCGCAGAGGCAGAGACATTACTACTGTGCTAGAAGACCCTTCATTGATTTGCTTAATTACCTTCACAAGCCTAGAAAAATGCAGGTTCATGTCCTAATGTGTGTCAATTAATCTTTAAGATGAGGAAAGCCCGGATTTCAATGGAGACTTTCACAATCACCCAATATTTTAGGAGTACTTTACAACCAATGAAATATTAACAAAACATAGTCAATGCTGTAATGTAGGAAATGCAGCAGGCCATACTGGATAAGTACATGAATAAGAACGTTTTGGAGAGATATGGGCCAAATGCATACAGGTGGGACTAGTTTAGTTTGGGATTATGGTCAGCATGGACAGTTTGGACTTAAGTCTGCTTCCATGCTGTATGACTATGAATAGATACGATATATAAATATTGGCTAGAACACTGGAGTTCTCTACCAGACTTTTCTGTGAAATAGTGCCAGTGCAACTGGGAAGGCAAATGCATCTTGGTTCAGCACCTCATTTGAAAGATAACACCTTCAACAGTGCAGAACTCCCTCAGTACTGTATTGGATTCTTGGACTTGAGCTTGCACTGGAGTCTTGTATTGGGTCACATTTCTACAACCTTCTAATTCAGAGGCAAGAGTGTTGCCAGATGAGTTATGGTTGAGAGAATATAAGGCAACAGTATGCCTGTGCCAAGAAACTGGGTTGTGGTGTTGGTGGCAATGGCAGCGGGTGGAGTATTGGAAGGGGGGGGGGTATCGTAATATCCCCTGCAGTCAAGATTGATACAGAATAGTAAAGCTTTCAGATGAGGGGTTTTAGTAAGGAAAACTGGGAAAATTAATCATGCGTTTTCCAATGTACACATTTTACACAGTGCTTTACCGGAGAGGGAAAAACCCAAATGCTGGAACTCCGAAATTCATTAACAAATGGAAAACAGAATCTGGATTAACATTTCAGTTGCAGATGTTCTGACTAAGATTGCATTGTTCATCTATCCTTTTGCTTTTCAAACTCGGATGGATCTGCCATGCATTTTCAGCATTTTCTCAATTTATAGCCTCCTTTTTACAAAATGCCTTACCTTCATGATGATGCCTCTTAGCAAAAGCAATCTCTTTGTCATTTTGCAGGTGAAATCTTTGAATACACCTTCGCACCAAGTCTTCCCAACCTGGTTTCATTGATGCACGTAATGCATTTATATCTAGAGATATTAGTTTGCCTAAGGTTTTTTCAGAGGGGGAGAAAAAAACATTAGTCAAATCTTTCACAAAGGCAAACTTTGAAATTAAAAATGCAGTTGCATTCCTTTACCTGTTAAATCATGTCTTGTCGTAAAGCTTTCAGTGTTAGCAAATTGTGGTCTTTCCTTTATAGGGACTCTCCTTGCAACACAGATCAGGCAGGACTGCAAATCTGAAGAAAGAAAAACATTCCATTTAAATATCATAATGTTGTTTGGAATCTGATAGATTTTTCACACAAATATAGAAAGCATTTTCAACCAGTTACTTCTGAAGCAATTATTAGTTTCAGATACACACATCATCCAAGTTCCATCAGATCCCTCACTCTGCCAATATTGTAAAAAGATAACTGGAGTACAGCAGTCATCACGAAGTGATGAGTGCTAGGAGCTGTGTTCAATCTGGTCCCTTCGGTATGATCTTATCCTTCAAAGCAGATGCTCTGCATGATTCAATAAACAGATATTTTGGCACTGGATAAGACACATCTGGAATCAGCAAAATAATTGTAAATGCCTCTCATCTTAGTTGGGTCATTCACAAACATCAGTCAAGACTCTGGTATCTTTGCCAGGTTTTACAAATGTTGACGAGGAGTTATTGGTGAACCGACAGCTCTACATTTGTTTGTTAGAGAACATATTTAAAATAGGCAGCTTCCACTTCTGTGGTGATTCGGAAAAGGAGTGGGGGGGGGGGGGAACCTATGACCTATTGGAAAACAAACTAAGCATTTCACAGTGTATAGATTTCAGTTGTGACAGGCCAACTATTTTCTTAGACACACTTGCATTTATTTAAGAAATTATTGGGTTAAACAAAGGGATATAAGCACTGGGGAGTGGAACTTCTCACATAAGTCATGCCTAGATTCAGTGTACAATGTGGAGTTGGTAATGTTGGACTGGGGTGTACAAAGTTAAAAATCACACGACACCAGTTTATAGTCCAACAGGTTTATTTGGAAGCACTGGGCGGCACGGTGGCACAGTGGTTAGCACTGCTGCCTCGCAGCGCCAGAGACCCGGGTTCAATTCCCGCCTCAGGCGACTGACTGTGTGGAGTTTGCACATTCTCCCCGTGTCTGCGTGGGTTTCCTCCGGGTGCTCCGGTTTCCTCCCACAGTCCAAAGATGTGCAGGTCAGGTGAATTGGCCATGTTAAATTGTCCGTAGTGTTAGGTAAGGGGTAAATGTAGGGGTATGGGTGGGTTGCGCTTCGGCGGGTCGGTGTGGACTTGTTGGGCCGAAGGGCCTGTTTCCACACTGTAAAGTAATCTAATCACTGCTCCTTCTTCCACAATTACCCAATGAAAAAGCAGTGCTTGGAAAGTTAATGCTTCCAAATAAACCTGCTGGACAGTAACCTGGTGTTGCATGATTTTTAACAAGATTCAGTTTGTACAGATTTATGTAAAACTCTAACTTGGTTGAACATAATTCAGTCATAGCTTCCTTGAACATACTTAACTGCTCCAAGTTTGACATGTCATTTACCACACTAACCATTGTGTTTCGAGATTGCAAATTAGTCTCAAATTAGGAGCAATTCTGTACAATGGATTAGAAACTGACTTTTCAAAATACACCTTCAGGGTCATGAGATAGAGGCTGCCTTTATAGCGATCTCTATGATGATTTGAACCTTGTTCTCACGAGTCAAAGATCAGGGCCAGGTTTCAGTTTCACATCTATCAGAGAGACTCTAAAGGGTTTCACATAGGGGCTTCCCAACAACCCACTTGCTTCTTCCATGAATTCATGCCACCTTATTATTTTTATTTGTTCCTTTAGAATATCCTGTACAACTGCAACATAACTTCCCAACTTCTATACTTAATGCCCTGACTGATGAAGGCGAGTGTGCCAAAAGCCTCCTTCATTTTTAGAGAACACCTGAACGCCAAGGTTCCTCTGGTCCACTACACTCAAGGCCCTACCATTCACTGCTGCTCCTAATTCACGGGTCAAAATGACAGCGATTCACAGATTACTTTACATCAAAGAAATTCACCAAAGATCCTTAGACAGCACCTTCCAAACCCACAACTGCTTCCATCTGGAAAGACATGGAACATTACCACCTGCAAGTCCCCTCCAATTCACTCAACATCCTGACTTGGAAGTACATCACCATTCCTTCACTGCAATTGGGTCAAAAGCCTGGAATTCCCTCCCAAACGGTATTGTGAGTCAACATACAGCACAGGGACTGCAGCAGTGGCAACTCACCACCACCATCTCAAAAGGGTAACTAAGGAAGGGCAATAAATGTTGGCCCAACTAGTGTCCCCCACATCCCCCAAGTGAATTAAAACAAAATTGTTGCAGTGCTCCATTGCTTCTCTTCCTCCTGCCTATTTCTTAATGAGTTCTTAACCCTTCTTAAAAGCCTATTACCAATGCTCTCCCATTTCATCTCTATCCTCCAGCAGAGACCTACTTTCATCAAGAATCACCTCTCCCTACTGAAGTTATCAAGCTATTTTTCTTCATTCTCCACCACTTGCCTCATCTCCAACTTTGATACTCACCAGAATCCTGGAACTCAATTACCTTGGAACTGCATTCTCACTTCTCTTTAGCAACATCCTTCCAATCTAGTGTCCACCTAACACTACACTGTCAAAGTCATAAATTACATTTTGTGAGCCTGTGACCATCATGTTTCTTCTCTTCTCATTCTCCTCTAGCTTCTTGTTTGTTGCTTTCCCCATAGAATCCACTTCTGATACTGCTCTCTCCAGGTTCCAAACATACTTGTAGGGGAAAAACATTTCTTGGTGGCATGATCCAGAAGCAAAAGATTAGTTTGCAGATATATGCACCATCACATTTAGCTTTATTAATACCATTTATGCAAAGGCCACTGACAATATCAAAACTATTTGTCAGACATGAAGTCCTAGAGTTGAAATTTTCTCTTTCTTAACGCTGTAAAAATAGGAAAATTCTTATTGGTTCCTGCCTCCACTTAAAAATCCTAATTAACACTATTATTTACCAAATTTAAATAATTCAACTGTTTCCAAAACACAGTCTCTTTTCCACTGCTTTACAAACTTCAATCAGGTCTGCAAACCATTTCCTCACTTGCGATGCAACAACTTTTAAACTTTGTTGGTTTCTAAACATTAACGGCTCACAGCAACCCACTATTCTCAGGAAGTTGACTGAAATTGTGGCGATGTTCTCAAATTTCCACATGCCCCCTACAAAGACCAAGTTTCTTACTATTTTTCACTTCTTAACACTAGCTATATGAGAGACTCTCAATAGCAAGAGAGTCCTACCTTCTCAATTCAGTCCTTTCCACCTTCATAGCTTTAAGAACTAGGAGCAGGTGAAAGCCATCTGGCTCCTTGAGCCTGCTCTGCCATTCAATAAGATCTTGGTTGATCTTTTCATGACCTTAGCTCCACTTACCCACCCTCCATCATAACCCTTAATTCCTTTACTGTTCAAAAAAAATATCTTTGCTTTAAAAACACTGAGGAAGCCTCAATTACTTCACTGGGTGAAGGGATTCTCTGGGTGAAGAGGTTCCTTCTCAATTCAGTCCTAAATCTGCCCCCTTTATTTTGAGGTTATGCCCTCTTGACCTAGTTTCACCCCCCAGTGGAAACATCGTCTCTACTTCTACCTTATCTATTCCCTTCATAATTTTATATGGTCCTAAAACCATTTTTCTTCTATAGTGCCTTTTAATTCCCAATCTATGATTTATTTTTAAAACGTTCTCCTTCTGCATCCACTGATTTGCAATAATCAAACGAAGCAGAGATCTGTCGCTGTATAAGGATACTGTTGATTTATAAATTACTACTGGCTCTAAAGCAACAGCATAATTTACCAAGCACCAATTAATCTAACAAAGTATTTTGTTATATTTATTTCAAGATATTGCAAATGAAAATGATGATTTGATTTGGATTTATTGTCATCACATATACCTAGTATAGTGAAAAGTTTTGTTTTGCATGTAGTACAGACATATCATACCATACAAAGATCATTGGGTGATTGAACAGAGCGAGGAATACAGAGTTACCGCTGCAAAGAAGGTGCACAAAAAACAAGATCAACATTAGATTTGAAATTTGAGGGGTCCATTCAGAAGTCTAATAACAGCGGGGAAGAAGCTGTTCTTGAATCTGTTGGTACATGCGTTTGAGCTTTATATCTTCTGCCTGATGAATGAGGTTGGAAGAGACTATAACAATCATTGAAACAAATAAATGAAAATAATTATAATACACAGGATATCACATTGGGAGGAACAGACCAGAGGGTCTTTATCCATGTACATGAGTCATTACCCATATGTTTGTATGAACTGCCACTATCAACTGAGAAACTCATATGGGAACTCAATAACAGTTACTTTACTGCAGATTAATGAGTTTGTACATTAAAAATACATTAAGTATTCTAATTTTAGAATCAGAGAATATATTTCTCTTTTTAATCTACATTTGAAATAATGCGAAATTAAATAGCCAATTTGTTAGGGTTCCTTCTCATTACAGACATTGCTGAATCTGCTTTGTATTTATATAAATTTAAGTTCACTTTGCAACCAGCATCCATCTTAATTGACATTACGTTTCTAAATACAATCTCATCATATCAATATTTTTGCAGCACTTTTGAGCTTTGGATTTTTTTATTAAAACTAAACTATAATTTGTTATTATGATAGTGAATATTTACACTACACTTAAATCAACTAACATTTTAATTTGAAACTCGGTTTTTTGATTTGGGAATAGGATTGAAAAATAAAGCCTTAAATTAAGTTTGAACAAAGTAATTTCTTTTTGTGTAGTATTTTTAAAATGATTGTCTTAAAGGCAATTCAGGGAGAAATAGCAATGGATCTCTATACTTCATGATGCAAAAATGTCAGTAGGATTTTAGGTCAAGTGTTCTACAACTGATTTTCATGCTATTTACTACAGATCATCTAGTAGCATTTATAATGTCAGATATGCAATATGGTTGAGTAACTCTTCTGCATAAAGTGGAATAAAGTGGAGGGAAGATTTCAGTAAACTGCCTCTTTCAGAACTACGGACACCAAAATAATATTTTGCTTTTAAAATATTAAATTGCATTTAAAACAGTCGAGTTTCAAGACTTAAATTTTTCTAAGTTAATCCAGCTTTTTAAAAAAAAACTAGTTCATCCTTTTTCCTACTCAAAGGCATCCTTTGTTATGTGCAACTCACTGCCCAGAGGCCAACCAGGGAGACTGACCCCAAACTACCACAAGTATGTTGTGATTCACTCATTAGTTGGTATGCAAGTTTAATATTCTTTCCCTTCTGTGGAGAAACAGACTTGTTGGACAATGATTGCATTTATCAGCACGCACTTGCAATGCAAGAATGACTGGCAGAAACTTATGCCCTACAAGTCTATACCAGCATGGGAGGCAATGAGAGGGGGTTGTAATGCATTTACAAATATTCAAATGTTGGGTATTTCTAATACTGATGGTAGGGTTCCACAACAGAGTTTGAAATCTTACCTTCGCCCTCTTCTTTTATGGACTTTGGTTGAGATACAGCAAAACACTGCATAGTTTCATATTTCTGAGGTGCTTCCTGGTTATCATGCCCTTCCTCTTCAGTGTCACCAGGTGGTTTAACCAACATACGACAGTTGAAAGTGTGACTGTTCCGTCTTGGAGTTTCATTGGACCAAGGCACCCCATTCACTGGAAAATGTAACGTTTTGCACAGTCACTTTGAAATAGGAAAAACATTTCTTAACACTGCAAGAACAAATGCATACTCTGTTTTGCTCGAGTTGCATACTACTGAAAAGTTTCATTGCATGTTACACTGTTTATTCATTTAATTACAATGCTCAAACTGCCTTTCCATCATGCATATTTGAGTTTACGAGTAACCCATTTTCTCACGTTATTGGAAGAAACGTAAACAAATTGAATACATTTCATCTGGCAATTTTATTCTGAGGCATGAACTGATAAAAGTGCAAAAGTTTAAAAAAAAAAATCAGGGGACTCCCATTAAAGATGGGGAAGCTTTTTTTTGTTTTCAGAGGGTCATTAGCCTTTGGAACTCTTTCCAGAGAACAGAAGTAGTGGGATCATTGAATACTTTAAGACAGGAGGTAAACAGATTCTTGATTAACAAGGGAGTCGATGGTGATCAGGGATAAGTTGAAACGTGGAGCTGAGGCCATCGGATCAGCCATGATCTTATCAAATGGCAGAGCAGGGTAAGAGGGCCGAAGGAGTACTCTTTATTCACTGCATCACGGTACATTGAACCACTGTGACGACTTGTGACAATAAAATCAAACCAAAATTAAAACTAAATCAAAGACGTTAGGTATACAATTGAGTACTGCTGCTCCTAACTTCTATATTCCAATGTAAAACAGTAATATTTTGATTTGTTGGTTCACTTTATTTGCCATTAATGAGACACACAGCATTGGCATATTTAACTGGCAGAGTAAGCCAGCTGTCCACTCATTAGATCAGCAACGTCAAAGTTTTGCCTTGATCAGAATGACCCCACAAGAAGTCACACTCTGAACAGGCACATGGTGTAGCATGATGGTTGGTCAAAGTAGAAACCAGCTGGTTGGGTAAGGGGATAGGTCAGTGATTCACAACACCTCGTGTTTTGTTTTGTGGATCCCAGGGCCGAACTCCTGTGCCACAAGGCACTGACTACCAATTTAGAAAGTCACATTGCAAACCAGCTTCCCATCAGAAGGTATTTCACTAGATAATAGCAAGGGCATCACTGAAGTTTCATTGCCAGTTTTCATTGATAACACTGATTGCTTTTGCACATAGGTAGAGGTACTAAATAAAACCTTACCAAGAGACTTGGGCAAAAGATTTCGCACAAACTCTGCATGGTCACCAACGTGTAGTATGCTGTATACACTGGAGTTGATAAGCTCTTCCTGGTTGTATTTCAGGTACTGGGTCACATTCTCAGAGACAAACACTATATGTCCTTCAAGATTGACCACAAAAAAGAATCCATCCAAAGCCTGCAAAGAATAAATACTACAATATCAATAGTGTTCAAACTCAAACAGCTAGTGCATTCTCCCAGTACACTGAGATGATGCTTCATTCTGCTAAAGTTCATGGTTAGTTGAGAGAATTGCTTTCAAATATCAGTAGCTCTTTCAGTTCCATTGGAGACCATCCCTCCCATGTCAAGCAGAGCACAAGAAAGGAAGAACAACTGTTTTTAGTTATATTCTAGATATCCTTAATATCTTCTGTAATTCAAAACGGCACCGGAGCATGCCGACATGTTATACTTTACACTCTATTTCTTTGTTAAATACAGAAGATAATAAATTAAATTAAAATGAATGATTTCAAGACTTGTTTTCCCTGAAGGACATTAGTGAACCAGATTGGTTGCATAGTTGCCATTGCACTAGCCTTTAATTCCAGACTTAGCTCACTGAATTCAAATTTCACCAACATCATGGTAGGATTTGAATACACGTCCGGAACATTAGCCCGAGATTACTGATTACTGCCAATCTAGCTCTCACCACCTCCCCTCTTCACAATAGGTGACTGTTGCACATAGAAAACAAAGTTTCACAATTAAATGGCAGTCTTATCAATAAGGAGGACTTCTTGACTCAGTTAGTTCAAACAGTTAGCATTTGAGTGATGCAGACCATGACAATGCTGGAATCCATCCCGAACCTAGACTGTGTTAGATTATCTTAGCTCAAGTTAGAGGTCCTGCACCCTCCGTGTTCACAATACTGCACTGGGTGATGCAGAGTTGAATGGGATAGCTGGATTCTGATTTCAGGGTACCACTTAACTCTTGCTGCTATAAGTGTTCGCATCAATAGAGAGCAAGCCAGGATCAGTTTTGTTATTATTGGATGCTCTGCTCATCTGCATCATCTAGGCTCAAGTGAGGAACAATCATTTGGATGAGGAACCCTGTGCCCACAGAATTGTAGCTCAGTAAGAAATAAACACAGAAGCAAAGTGAAAGGGAGTTGGTGGGGGGGTTACACTGAGGAACTTCTTATACATGCTGCTCAAAAGATCGATATTGGACTTGCATCTTTGTTATGGAAAAAGGAAAGGAAACTGGGTACGAGAAATGTTGGCTAAGTCAGGATTCCACTGAATGGCGGAGCAGGCTTGAACAGCCTCCTCCTATTCCTATTTCTCATGGTCTATGGTCAATGTAAACATACAAACTTAGAAAATGATGCAAACAAGCCATAGCATCATGGTGTAACTAAGCATGATGGTTCCCTATGTCCCTCACACAGCAGCAGCCATATAATGTCCTGAGAAACGTAAAAACAAAAAACCTGAGCAAATCCAGGGGAGAACAAAAAAAAACAGGAAAATTCCCAGAGGTGATTCAAACTTGGAGACACAACATCGATGAGTCACATTGCCCAATATCTAAGCAACCTTTTGAAATCGTGCAAATTCACAGATGTTGCTTAACCCATCAACTTGCTGCAAAGGTTAATGCCCCTCCAAAGAAATAAACCTCTCAACATCGAAGCTACTCATACACTTACAGGATGTAGGTCTGCTCACTGAGCTGGAAGGTTAGTTTTCACTGGGTCTTTCAAGTTCATTAGTGTATTGATGGGTTTGTGGGCTACCATGATGCCAAGGGATCCGAGTAGTCCGACAGTTATTTCCGAGATGTCTTTTAAAGGGGGGCGCGGGGGGGAGAAGAGGAAAGAGTGTGGCTAGGGTTTCTGGACGTATTTTGTCTGCTTGTTTGGGTTCATTGGGTACCCGTTCTTTTTGAATACACTGTATAGGTGGTTTTCCTCTGCACTGCAGTGGGTGGTGGCTCATTAAAATAATGTTCTAATGCAGCTTCATTTGGAGATGTTGGGAATGATTGCTTCTGTAGTTCAGCATTTGGTCAATGTGTGTTGTTTTCCCTTAGACACTGGTTTAAAGTTTTCCATTGGCTCAACTGCGACATCTAGGAATGGCAGTTTGTTGTTGTTTTCCTCCTCCTTAGTGAACTTTACCAGTAAGGATATTATTGATGGCTTTGAAGGTTTCCTCTAATTTGTTTCATTTAGAGATGACAAAGGTACCATCCAAATAACGGACCCAAAGATTGGGTTGGATGGTTGGCAGAGCTGTTTGTTCGAGTCTCTGCATAGTCTCTGCTAAGAACCCTGACATTGGGGATCCCATGGGTGTTCCATTGATTTGTCTGTAGGTTTTGTTATTGAAGGCGAAGTGAGTGGTAAGGTATTGGTCCACTAGCTTGACGATACTGTCCTTGCTGATGAAGTTGGTGGTGTTTGGTGTATGTGTCTTTGATTCTTCTAATAGTGTAGTCAGTGTTTCCTTGGCCAGGTTGATGTTGATGGATGTGAACAGGGCTGTTATGTCAAAGGAGACCATTATTTCATCCTCTTCTATCTTGGTGTCTTTGATGGTCTTCAGGAATTCTTGGGTGGAGCGGATGGAGTAGTGCGAGCCTTCTACCGAGTATTTTAGCGTTTGGTCTCGCTCCTTGGCCAATCTCTAAGTTGGTGTTTCCAGGTAGTGAGACTATGGGTCTGAGGGGGCTCCTGGTTTGTGAATTTTGGGTAATCCGTAGAAGCATGGTTGTCGGATCCGTCCGGTTTCATTTTTTTGGAAGTTGGTTTTATTTATTTCTCCAGATTTGACTTTTTAAGAGTAGTGATTCAGTTCTCTAGTTGTGGGGTCGGGTCTATCACTACTGAAATGAACCTTCTAGCTATGCGAGCAAACTTATATCCAAAATCGCAACCCGAGCTACAAATCTTCTCAAATCTCACTAAGTCTCTTAGAAACACTGAATCCCTACAGCGTGGAAGCAGATCTTTCGGCCCATTGAATCCACACTGTCCCTCAGAAGAGCATCTCACCAAGATCAATCCCTCACCCAGCCCTGTAACCCTGCATTTCCCATGGCTATGCCACCTAGCCTGCACATACCTGGACACTATGGACAATTTGCATGGCTAATCCACCTAACATCTTTGGACTGTGGGAGGAAACCCATGCAGACATAAGGAGAACACACAAACTGCACACAGTCGCCAGCGGGTGGAAACAAATCCGGGTCCTTGGCACTGTGAGGCAGCAGTGCTAACCACTGAGCCACCGTGCCTCTTGGTGCTCGTCTTGATCTAACTCAAGCAGTACAATTCCTCCAGCTAAACCAAATGTCTCCAAAGTCAATTTATTTTTTTAGAAAAGCGAATCAAGACCAGACTTGACAGGTGATATTTAAAGGGGCAGGTCAGGAGTCTTGCCCATCAGCTTTCGAGCCCCATGGAGCCTGTCTCACCTCTTTTTGTGAAGGCCCAATATATTAAATGCCATTTAGGCACAACTGGCTAGCAATGGGTTTTCTCCAAAATTTAAACAACTGAGCTGGCATTGGGGAAGGAGAAAAAGCTCTGCCTGTCAGTGATTAACTGACAGCACTTCATTGTCGAAAAATGTGGCGCTGGAAAAGCGCAGGGGGTCAGGCAGCATCAGAGGAGCAGGAGAATTGACGATTTGGGCATAAACCCTTCATCCTCTGATGCTGCCTGACCTGCCATTCTTTTCCAGCGCCACACTTCTTGACTCTGATCTCCAGCATCTGCAGTCTTCACTTTCTCCCTGACAGCACTTCATTCCTTGGTTCCCAGCCAGACTTCCTTCCTGATGCTACAATCATGTGAGCAAGGGACCCATTCCCACTCCTTGCAAGTAACCTTGCAGGTGTAGCTTTTTAGGATTTCCCTTGCTGCAAGCCTGACCCACCGCCAAGTGGACTGAAGGGCTTCAACTGAGTGTTAGGAATGGGCAGAGTCACTCTTCTTACCACAATAAATGGGCTGCAACAGGAAGGCAGCAGGACCCTACTGCCAACAAACTTGCTTTGAGAAGGGGCATGAAATTCTGCAGGTACGTTTAACGTGTCATAACCAAGGTCCTTGCAATAACCTCAAAACCCTTCCCGGGCCTCTATATTACCAATCATTTGAGGCCAAAACTGACATAGTAATCTCAATCAAGAATAACTCCTTTGATCTGATAAATGACTACGTATTAACAGACAGTGAGGTTACATTAGCTACTAATGAAAGAAAAAAACCCATCTGGTATTGCTTAATTTTACTAACTGTAAACCACCAAATTAGAGATTAGGGACATTTCTTGCCAACTGAACGCTGTTATTTAAATTGAAATCTCATTGTAAACTGAAAAGCAGTGACTGATTATGCAATAGTACATAAAGTCAAAATGGAATATAAAAATTAAGAAAATTAAATATTTCTATTCATAAGATGTACTCAATACTTTCTTTGTTTCAATATTTTGAAATCTGTACCATATTACAATTCTACATTCTGGGACAAAATTTAAAAGATTTATTAATAGGGGAGAAATGGTTGAATTAACTGCACAAAAAAGTACAAAGGCTATAACACATCAATTTATATTCAGCTGGTAAAAACATATCACATGAAACAATTTGAGACAAATGTATAATTGCAATCCTTAGTCACATATTGGCTTAATAAACATTCCATGTCAATGATAAGATCTCTCAAACCAAGTTTCTTGATGGCTCATAGGATAATTGAATCATATAGATTGCAAAAGTAACAGATTGACTCTACAGCCCAATAGAAAAAGCTGGACTATAGTGGAGTAAATCCCATGGCTTCCTCTGTTGATTATTATCTCTATCCAACTTACATGCCTGTGTGGACATCACAGCTGCCCAGTATTGAATTTAATTGAAGCACAAGTTTCAATTTAGATTAATGTTCCTGTGGTCAAATGTTCTGCAATATGCAAAAACGGCACAAATTGGCAGTAGCCATTTAGGCAAGATCGACAAGCTGCTGCTGACTGAACCATGCCCAGGAAGAAGCCCACACTTTTTGAGCATCAATTATTTTGGGAAAAACTGATCTCGGATCAGCATTGATTCTTTATCTCTCTTTCACCTTTTTGGCCTGAAACTAGTCCTCTCTCTAACGAGCAAGCACCCCTATGGCCCTCTGGGATCAAACTTAACGAGAGGCCGAATGGCCTATTCTTGCTCCTATCTTCCTATAAACCTCCATTACCTAGCTTAGCAGGACTGTCATCATCCAGTTCCATTCCAAGCTGTCCAGTCATAGCCAGAGGATCACTTGCTCCAGCATTATCATTTCAGAAGTTTCCCAAACATCCATCATTTATTTCTTATCTAAAAATGCTGTCCCTTAGCAATATCAACTGAAAATATAACTTAAGGTTCTACATGTCTGATGATTGCTAGTTCTACTTCTTCACCTCGGATTTTGAGCTCTCCAATGCCTCTATTTAGTCATAGTTATCTGATATCCAGCAATGAATCAGCAGAAATTATAACTATTAGCAACCTTAAGCCACGAACCTTCAGCACTCATTGTCTAGGTCACTTCTTCCTCCAGCCACAGAAATTAAACCAGATTATTTTCAACCTTGGTCTCCTATATGATCCTGAGCCAAGCTTTCAGCTCCACATCCCCTCTCTTTCCAAGACTGCCTAACCCACTACTGCTATGCCTGTATCCTTGAATCTGCTGATGCCTCCCTTTTTACATTTTTGTTACCTCTATTTTCAATGGCTGTAACACAAATCTGGCTAGACTTCCAATTTCTACCCACTGTATGGTCATGAATGAGCTGAGGTTTAATGTCTGTATCCCAATTCACACCAACCCCTATACATCACAGTCACTGGCTTCCAGTCCAGCAATGCTCCAAATGTAAAATTCCCATCCTTCATTGCAAATCTCTTCATGGCTTCACGTATCGGTTACCTCCTTCAGCCATCCAATACACCAAGACCTCCAAATCTGGCCTTTTGTGCTTTCTGACACAATCCATTCATCGTTGGCACCATGCCTTCAAATGTCTGAGCACTAGCCTTTGGGATTAGTTTTTAAAAATCTCTTAAGTCTCTTAACACCGCTCGTTGACCAAGCTTTTAACTTGGTGTCAAATTTTATTTGATAACATACTTGCATGGTGCTTTGTAACATTTCCTTATGTTAAAGTGATCATGTAGATGCAAGTTGCTGCACTCAATGAAAAATGAGACTGTGGACAAAATAAGAACAAGAGGGAAAGTACTGCATGCCAATAGTCTTACTCAGTCCTGAGTTTCCATGTGCATAACAGAATTACCATCAGAAATGAATCTGACTAAAGAGACATTACAACTGAATCAAATCTTATGTTCAGTGAACAACTGCAGATGCACTTTCACAATAGAGGTCACTTTTTACCAAAGACTTTACTGTCAACTGTACCAAATAACTATTGTCCTCAGCAAAATAAGTTTAGTCAGCATAAACTAAGAATCAAAGCTCAGATCTTCAACTTCCTCTTTGCTACATGTATGTTAGAATTTTGCCATTAAATCAACAATATTAAAGAGAAATACATTTGAATTTCTGATATTTTGTGTATTAAGTTGCTTTATGGGCAATGAAACCACATGGTCGTTTAGGTATTCCCGAGAACCATTACTGCAGTTTTGAAGACTGTTTCCAGCATGAAAGATCAAGAGAATTTAGTCAAAGTTAATGTTATCATTTTATTGCTAAAACGGATTCTTTTTGTCCTATCTTTTGATCAATTCAGCAAAACCTGTTAACACATTCTATCATTAGATTAGATTAGATTAGTTACAGTGTGGAAACAGGCCCTTCGGCCCAACAAGTCCACACCGATCCGCCGAAGCGCAACCTACCCAGACCCCATTCTCCTACATTTACCCCTTCATCTAACACTACGGGCAATTTAGCCTGGCCAATTCACCTAACCTGCACATTTTTGAATTGTGGGAGGAAACCGGAGCACCCGGAGGAAACCCACACAGACACGGGGAGAATATGCAAACTCCACACAGTCAGCAGCCTGAGGCAGGAATTGAGCCCAGGTCTCTGGTGCTGTGAGACAGCAGTGCTAACCACTGTGCTACCGTGCCACCGTATATCAATATACATTGATATATCATGTATATCAATGCTCCTATAAAAGGCCAAGACTTGCGCTTTATGACTTTATACCAGCTTTGAACAAGTGTAAATTTTTCTGCAAAACCATTGGTGCAACAGAATGCAAAATCATTAATTGGTAACTTAAAAAAAAACTTCCACTGAAACCTATATCGTATGTCCTGTATCTTTGAATGCATTTCATTACAGGAGAATAAATTACATTATAAGCTATAAGCTTCAGGGTTGCATTTTCTTAAAAATGTTGACCTGTGATACTCATTATGTTGTGCTGAGTGCCAAACATGCAAAATTACCAAAACTAGAATAAAAGAATCGAGGATCATCAAACGCAAATTACGCCAAGTACTAGCATAACTGGCATAATTGGGGAGGCAATAGCCTAGTGGTATAATCACTAGACTGTTAATCTAGAGACCCAGGTAATGTTCTGGAGTCCCAGGTCTGAATCCCACCATGGCAGATGGTAGAATTTGAATTCAATAAATACCTAGAATTAAGAGTCTACATGATGACCATGAATCCATTGTTGATTGTCAGGAAAACCCACCTGGTTCACTAATGTTGCTTAGTGAAGGAAGTTGCCATCCTTATCTGGTCTGGCCTATATGTGACTCCAAACCGACAGCATTGTGGTTAACTTAACTGCCTTCTGGTCAATTAGGGATGGCAATAAATGCTGGCCTAGCCAGCTACACGCTCATCCCATGAATGAATAGAAAAATAATTCAAGTACAACTTTCACCCAAGATGGCTTATTGAGCATATAGTCTAAACCTTAGCCTCTGGAGTTCAAATTGTATAAAGGACAGCTTGAGTCTTCAACTCTAAATCTTTGCTTATGTATGAAGATTAACTGTTGGATAATGGCAAAGTTCTACATTTTCTTTGGCTAATTGTTCGTGCCCTCTTATATGTAAATAAGATTTCAAAAAATGTTGGGGCAATTTACAACTTCAACATAGATCTCATCAGGAACATTAATGCGTTTATAGCGGAAATTCCAAACCTTTAAAATTACAACAATTCAAATAGAAAATTGAAACCAATTTTCTTGTCTTCTTGGTTCTAAACTGACCTCGAGCATCATTGGTCCAAGTGCATCCTTGTCAATGACACCTTGGCCTGTAGAGGACACATCAGCCTTTTGCACATCTTCGTTTGCAGCAGCCTTTTCTGCAAAACAAGTGTAAATTATTGCAACAGATTGTCAAAGCTCTGAGTTAACCATGAAACTGCTTCACACTTATTTTTAAATGGAAGTGTAAATACAGCTCAGACGACTAGCCTCTGAACAGGAATATGGAACAAATAATATTCAAAATTTTGCTGCATTCCAGATTAAGTCTTCCAAACTGTTTCTCACTGACAAAATAATACTATGTAGCTCTAATACTTCACATTGCTAATTACGTTTAGCTGTCCAATTAAAGGATTATCCTTCCAGTCTAATGCAATTCTAACTCACTGAGGAATAAAGAAATCAATTGAATCTCTACATATTCTATTCTGATAAAAGACAGGGCTAATGGGGCAGCAAGGCAGCCGCAGCTTCTAAACTGTCGGGAGACTTTTGTTTTCTTCAACTGCAAGAAACCTCATCACTGCGAATAAGTGGAAGGGTTGAAAGAAGTCAGACGTAATTGCTTATTTAAAGGAGCAAAATAATACAAAATGTCTACTGTCTTTCCAATAAATATGGCTCGCTCAGAACACAGAAGGATTGACTGAATCTTCAGTGTTAATGGCCTGCAGGAATCTAAAAGATGGAATTCACTATGGGACAACTGATGTGCATAGGCATGTTTCATTCAACAATTTTGGTGTAAAGTTTTCAGCTCTTCCTTGGTTATTTACTCAAACTAATACCTAATAACAGGAAGATAAACTGCAGCTAATCACTGCATCTTAAATCAGAATTTGGGCTGGCCATTCTCCATACGTGCTTTGGTCAGTAATGTGATGCAACGGTAATCTCAGTATTTTCACCCAACAAAATTGCCCAGTCTTTCAGGTTTTGTATTTAATTCCTTCAAAATAACAGCTCTATGGACTTCTCTCTCTCCTTATATGTATTGGTTAAATATACGCAGTGTAATTGCAGTTGTCATACTAAACACCATTGATACTGGAATTCAGAGTGTGCAAATACATAGTTAGATATTATGATAGAAAGTGTGAGATTTATATACATTTTAATCTCATGTATTTTAAAATTTCAATTTTGAACTTGTGGCATGTGGGTTTTGGTCTATGTCATAGGGTCATACAGATGAACAGCATGGAAACAGACCCTATGGTCCAACTTGTCCATGCCGATCAGATATCCCAACTCAATCTAGTCCCACCTACCAGCACCCGACCCACATCCCTCCAAACCCTTCCTATTCATATATGCCTTTTAAATGGTGCAATTGTACCAGCCTCCACCACTTCCTCTAGTAGCTCATTCCATACATGCACCACCCTGTGTGTGAAAAAGCTGCCTCTTAGGTCTCTTTAATATCTTTCTCCTCTCACCCTAAACCTAGGCCCTCTAGTTCTGGACTCCCCCCACGCCAGGGAAAAGACTTTGTCTATTTACCCTATCTGTGCCCCTCATGATTTTATAAACTTCTATAAGGTTAGCCCTCAGCATCCGATGATCAACTTGCTAACATTTCTGGAACCATGAATTTTAAAAAGGAAGTTTGAAAGTGCCTCCCCCTGCATTCCCAATAACAGGACCTGGGTTGCTTTACAGGTGTACAAAGTAAACATTGAAGTGCAGTAGCTTGCTTTCTGTTCAGAAGGATCAGGATTCAACATTTTATTTTGTTACACAGTTAAGTGAAAAACCCCATAAATTCGAAAGTTTGGTTTTCAGTTTGAAGAAGTCCTGCTTAGATGTAAGAATCAGCTGTTCCTCAAGGAAGGAGTTAGTTCATAACAGATAGGAAGTAGGTTACCTCAGTGCAAAACTAAGTTCCAGTACAGAAATTTGGCTAGAATTCTGCAGGGATTATTTGAAGCTGTGGAAGTCTAAGCTGAGTTGTGTGACCAATCAAGAAAAAGGCCAAATTATCAAAATAGGAAAAGTAAAGAAACGGTTAAGACAAACCTATAGATATCAGAATGAAGGGAACTCACTAGTGTTTGAGTACTGCACTGTGATGATGTTGGGATAAGTAGATTTTATTTTAAATATTTCCTTTTTTTAACCATGTAATGTTACATGCACATAGCTTGGTTTATTTAATTTTATTTTCATTTCATTTGTATATGAAACTTTTATTGATTAAACCAAATCTGCAGTATCACATACTTGTTTCAGTAAACAGTACAATCTATCAAGCCAAATTTCAGACTGGGATCATCTAGTAATAACATCAGCTCAAATCATAATGATTATAAACACGTTATAAACTAATGGTTAATAGAAATCTCAAGCACGTTAACATTTCCTGTTGGTAAAAAATCTTTTCATGTTACTTTGCTTTATTTTATCAATTTTTAAATTACAAATCTTTTCTATGTTAACACAATTAATATTTATTGCCATTCCCTCTCCAGCACTGCTGCCTGCTTCACTGGCCATCTGGTCCCTTTTCTGCCTGCTGCTGCTCCCACCTTTCAGTCACCTGCTGAAGCCCAATCTCAACTGGCATTGAGGTGACGTTTCAAGCAATAAGTTTCTTCTTTTTTTGACTAATACTCCAAAAAAATGGGGATGACTGGATGGGCAAGTATTTATTGCCTGGTCTACATCACTGAGGTGGTGGCGCCAGATCTTCTTTGACCACCTCAAACTATTTGATACAACTGAGTGCTTGTTCTCTTCAGAAAACAGTGAGGGAGGTGAGGGATTGCCACTAACATCATTACCATACCAAAGAACCCTCACACCCTGGTAATACTCTCTTTCAACCTCTTCTGTCAGGCAGAAGATTCAGAAGCTTGAAAACACACACACACACACACACACACACACACACACACAACAGGTTCAAGAACAGCTTCTCCCCTGCTGTTGTTAGGTTGCTGAATGGACATCTCTAATTTCATATTTAATGTTGATCTTGCTTTGTACACTTCCTATGCAGTTATAACCTTGGGTGCCTTGTTCCGTTTAAGCACCCTATGATTTGTATGCCCTTGTTTGCTATGATCTGCCCTGTACTACTCACAAAATAAAACTTATCACCGTACTTAGGCACACGTGACAATAAATCAAACCAGCAAGGACTTTAAATTTTATTTGGTTAAAAGGAAAACTAGTAAATCAGTTGGGTTTTCAATGATAACCTGACCATTTAATGGTCACCTTTACTGATAACAGCTTTTTGTATCTTCCTTGCTACGGTTTTCCTTGGGTTGCCATAGTGCTCGTTGATCATTCTTCTTCATCCATCCTACTCCAATCCCAGATGGGATTTAATTTGAATAAAGCAAGGTATTGCATTTTGATAAACAAACAATGTTAATCCTTTACCTGGCAAAGACGAGTTAACTGGTCTTCACCCAATTTGTCTTTTTCAGAGTGCGATGAGTAAACTCATCCAAAACATATAACTTCAAAAACAGCACAGACGAGTTTATACGTCAATTCTCATCATTTCTGGGCCCTTCTCAGCTAGAAACGAGTATACTTGGTGACTCATACGTCTGGTAGCTGTGTCTCTTCCGCCTCAGGCATTGCAAGAAGCGTCGACGCACCGCTTTTGGGCACACACTGTCATTCGGTTTTTTTCTGTTTTTTGTTTTACAAATTACGCTTAGATGTCGAGCTCAGAAGATGACAATGAGTATGCACCTTCTATTAGAAGCTTGGATACATCAGATGAGAGTGCAAGCTCGTCTGATAATGGCTATTCTCTCTCAAGTGAGGAGGAGGAGGATGGACGAATTTGGTGTCGACATGTGGTGTCGGAAGAATGCATGCTTCCTCCACCACCACGCTTCCCATTCACTGGAAATCCTGGAATATCAATTGATCAAGATACAGCTGATATGACTCCTTTGGATTTTTTTAGTCTTTGATGTGACAACAGAATTATTGATCGAGTTGTGGACGAAACTAATCGCTTTGCTAAACAAACTGGAGAAAGATATTGTATGTGGCGCCCTGTAACAAAGGCAGAAATTTGTGTGTTTTTCACCTTGAAAATGCTGGGGGGTATTGTGAAAATACCAGATCAAGAAATGAACTGGTCGAAAGATGAACTACTTGAAAGACCAATTTGTTTTTGCCGAAAATGGTATTTCCAAAATAAAATTTCAAGTACAATATTGGAAATAGATAAAAACAAGTTATTTCCATAATCAGCAGTAAAAATACTATAAAATAGCAATAAAAAAATTTGTCTGACAATGAAACATTTTCTCCAAAGAAAGTCACCAGGGAAGGGGTTAAAACTTCTACAATTGAAAGTAGGGTCTTGGGTGGTGTAGTAGGACACTTAGGTTTCAGATACATAAGTTTTTTTTAAGTTGGCACCACAGGTAGACAAGGTAGTTAAGGAAGTTGTTTAACATTCTTGCCTCCATTGCTCAGACCTTTGAGTATAGGATGTTATGTTGAGGCTGTATAGAACGGTGGTGAGGCCCCTTCTGCAGTATTGTGACCAGTTCTGGTTGCTCTGTTACAGCAAAGATATTAATAAGCTGGAGAGGATTCAGAAGAGATTTACTAGGGCTGGAGTTTATAAGGAGAATTTGAATAGGCTGGGACTTTTTCCACTGGACTGTAGGAGGTAGAGGAGTGACCCTAAAGGAGGCTTATAACATCATGAGGTGAATAGCAAGGGTCCTTTTTCCTAAGGTGGGGGATTTCAATACTAGGGTGCATACTTTGAAGATGAGAGGAGAAAGATTCTAAAAAAGACATGAGGGACAACTGATTTTAAAAAAACAGAGAATGTTTATGTGGGGATTGTGTTTCCTGAGAAAGTGGTGGATGCAGGTTCAGTTACAATGTTTAAAAGATATTTGGACAATTATGTGAACAAGAAATGTTTGGAGAGATATGGGCCATGCACAGGCAGGTGAAATTAGTTTAGTTTGGGATTATGGTTGGCTTGGACTGGTTGGACCAGAGGGTCAGTTTCCGTGCAACATGACTATGACTCACTGGACTCTGGTCTCTCTTCATCATATCTTTCCAACAGACCTCCTCCTTCTGTTTGTCCTCACAGTCCAGTATCCATCACTTTCCCCAGCAATTTGTTCTCTTTCTCTTCCCCCCTGCAGATGACCATATTATCTCAATCTCTTCTCAGCTACTTTCTCCGATGCTCTCTCAATCTTCACTGACCAACACCTTCCCCGTCTTTATGGTGCTGCGCCCTGACTTTGTCCCTTCTCCTTGCTGTACATATCCATCTCATACATTATTATGTTCAGTCTCAGAATAGCTCTACACGAATAAATGAAGAATTCCAAATCAATGCAATATTAAAAGGAATGGAGACATTACATAAATCTTAAAAAAGATGACTGGCATGTCTTGTGTTGAGAATGTAGCAGATCAAATAATTGCTTTCTAAATAGAATTAGAAAAGCATGCAAAGAAAAATCAGGGCTATGGAGAAATTAAAGCAAAATGGGAATAACGAAGCTGCTCTTGCAGGGAGCTTGCACAGACCAAATGGGCTGATCTTATCTTTCAATGTTGAGTGCCATCACCACAAGTCTAAGAAAAGCTCATGGGCAGTGCGGCTAAGCAAAAAAGAAACAGAAATTGAATGCTTTTCTTCATATAATTTAAAAGGCACAAAGACAACAATTGAAAAAGAACCCATCGGAAAAAAAAATGTGAAAGAGGAGGATAATTGAACAAGTTATCCTCTTGAGGGGTATGGTATTTTTGCATCCATTAGTATTATTTAAATTAGTTCAAGACACAAGATGATGCTAAATATGAAACTCCAACTAAAAGCTTTGTGCAGATTCGTCATTAATGTTTTGGCCAACAAAAGTTCAACAAACCGATATAAGTAACAGCTACAAATTTAAAATAATTCTATGAAGATGGCTTTTTAAAATTAAAACGCAAAGACGCATTTCGTGGAAGTCAGAAAATACAACAGAATCCTGTGTAATTGCCACTACACTTCACTGTACATATGTGCCATGAGATACATACAATGAGATGCTGCATTTAAAGAAATCCTTTCTTCACTTCATTCAAGTTTGAACCAAGCTCAGACTGATGAGATGATTATTTTCTAAATCTGCGTTATTGTCAAATTTAGAACTTCATGTCTATTATTTTGTGTATATATTTTGTATTGTTTAACACAAACAATCACCACATTCTGATATTAGTCTTCTCCATACAGCTTTCCACAATTTAACTGTAATATTTTAAAAAGGATTAATTGTTCTTTATTTCTCAGTCGATGCAAGCACTTGTCACAAGTTGAAAAAATAATAAATTGAAACTCGAATTATAATAAACATATCATTTGCACACTTTAGTTTTAACAACTGTTCCCAAAGACTAAGGTACTGAACATTGTTTTAGTCCAAGAAGCAATATTGAGTTGGACCATCTGTATACTAAATTTTAGTTATCAACTTTACAAACATTTCGGCTTAAACTTTAGTCAATTACAAAGATGAGCAACTATGGGGCAGCACGGTGGCTCAGTGGTTAGCACTGCTGCCTCACAGAGCCAGGACATGGGTTCAATTCCCACCTCGGGTGACTGTGTGGTGTTTGCACATTTCTCCCAGAGTCTGCGGGGGTTTCCTCCGGGTGCTCTGGTTTCCTCCCACAATCCAAAGATGTGCAGGTCAGGTGAATTGGCCATGCTAAATTGCCCCTAGTGTTAGGTGCAATTAGTCAGGGGTAAATATAGGATAGGGGGAATGGGTCTGGGTGGGTTACTGTTTGGAGGGTTGGTGTGGACTTGTTGGGCTGAAGGGTCTGTTTCCATACTGTAGCGAATCTAATTTCATCCTCATTGTAGTTTATTAAAAATGGTGAAAAGATCATTACAAGTCAAATATTTCAAAATATTTGGCGCACAATTTAAAATTACCCAATGTCACTTAGTCTGAAACTGCCTCACGTGTTAAGGAAGAAAAATGGGTAGACATATCCTCCCGTATATCCTTCTTCGGCTTATATCCGAACTTCATCTTGAACAGCTGCTGCGTGTGCCATTCTGAATATTAATTTCTTAAGCAGCATGAAGCAAAAACAAGATTCATTCGAAGTGCATGATGCAATCTGGCTCAAAGCAGATGCAAACTGGTCATTTCCAACAGCCTGCCAGAAGGGAGGCTCACTTCTTCCTGCTGAATATGCCTTTCCACTGGGATTATGGCAGTGTCTTAAGAGACCTTGTTTATAATTACACCAACAGGAGCAGCAGCAGCTCTGCCTGCAAGCTGACCATATTGGATAGAATTCAGTTAAACAACGTGCCAATTACTCTCTCAGAAAAGCTGGTCTTCACTTTTACTCAGATTTTATATCCAGTAGGAATGGAAGGCACAGCTGAAAGCCTAAAATAATGTAAATTTCTCACAATCTCTTCAGTATGTTATTGGCAGAAGAGTTTAAAACGTTACGCACAGATTAGACTACGCTGTCAATTCATAAAATATAAATGATAGCAAAAAATTATGCAATTTTAAACCACATCTTCAACACTGAGCTTGAATTACACTGAACTGAAAACATGTGCATCATTTTCATATTTGTTAATCCAAAATCTGTTTTCAAAAAAGCAAATACCAATTTATACCTTCATTTCTAAGAAGTCAGAGCTCAGAACGAAATGCTCAAACAACATATTATATACAAATTTTTGCAGCCCATGCAACAATACATCAAACCTTCTTTCATATTCAATTTAAGTAACTGAGTCACACAGCTGGACAACAAAAAATCATTTAGCAATCATACCTCTCACAGGTATAACACATGACATAAACATATACAGGAAAAGATTGCTTATTGCACACAATTCTGGCTTGAACAGTGATGGTGTAATATTCATGGTGCAAGATCTCAATAGGATGGTTTCTGAATAATACTTAAAATAAACCCTGCCAGATTTGCAATGCACAATAAGTATTCCTGCACCACTATTTTCCTCAGGCAATTCATACACTATTCTTTTCAGACCAATTAATGATTGCCACAAGACACAGGCATCTTTCCTTTAAAAGGAAACCTGTCTTTCATTGTCTTTTTTTGTCACTTCATTATTAGTTTATTCAATCCACCCAGCAGATCTCTTGGTGCTAATGTTCCCTTCCATCAGAGTACACATCTAGAGGGGTTCACCGCCAAGAATCAGGTATATCTCTTCAAAATTGTCTGAACTTAACATAATAGACAAAATATTAAATAACTTATTTATGGTACAATCATACTTCCTTAATGAGCTGCGGAACATTTTATGCAAACCAAATTGGTGCTGCAAAAACATCATAATTACTTTCAAATGAACCTATTCAATATCTGACTTTCAGCAATAAGGGAGCAAAATCAACACTGCACGCATAATGCTGTTGAAAGAAAAATGTTCAGGTCAGCAACTCTGGCAATCATCATATAGGGCATGGAACACCAAAAAAAAACAAGCCAGTTATACATCTGCAACAAACTAAAATTAGAAAAACCACCATATGGCTCCATGAAACCAGGGGCATTTATATTCATTAGAAAGCCTTCTACTCCCAGAAAAACACAAGACCCTTCCTGTGCTCTCCCAATGTGTTTATCTTTTCAACATTAATGCACTATATTTCAGTGCTGCTGAAATTTCCTGCAGTGCATATTAAACACCACAGCTGCACATTTCCTCAGTGTTTACACTTAACTGGGTGCAAGGAGAGAACAAAGATCCACATTGTGCCAGCCATAGCTGCTATGATATTAATCAAGCTCTTCTTTTCAACAATATTGTGCTGTGCCTTTCCTTTAGCTGTCATGATACTTATGGACGTGAACACCATCTTAACTTCTCCATCCAGAATAGCCTTCTAACTCAGATTGCTGCATCGTTTCAGACTTTTCACGTTTAACACTGCCTGCATTAACATCAGTAACAAAATTGCTAGTTTGAAATTATGTCCAACTCCTAATTTTTGCCATGTCACAGAATTGTAGAATCCCTATAATTATGTGTAAGGATTTCATTTATCACTATATTAAAGCCCATCTGATATTGTTCACAGAATCAAGTCTCTCCAATCACTCTGCAAAACCTGGGCCCCGATTCCAAACATTAGCCTTTGGGCTCTTCTCTGCATTCCCTTCTGCACTTGATTTCTCAACAACAGGAAATGGACACAGGATTCGAAACACAACCTGACCACACCACAGTTTGCACTGTGGTTTTAAAAATATAGTTTGCAATGACAATTCAGTACAGCTGGAGATGCTCTTTCAAAACCTATGGCACTGTTTAAAAGGAGTAACGGCGATAGTGCTACTGGAGCATCCAGAGTTGATAAAAGGCAGTTTATAAATGAAAGTTGTTAATTTCATCCTGAGTTTGCTTGCAGTTCATCGAGGTTCACACACATCTTGCATTTGATATTTGTGGTCTCTCTCTCTCTCCTGGATGTCTAATGTCACTATTTCTGAAAATTCCTTATTTACCTTCTACACAAGTATTAACAAATACCCTCCTTTAATTCATTTCTTATAACAAGTCAAGTTATTCTGCTGAGGAAATCCCTTCAAAGTAGGAGGATGTTATTTGTAACTTTAGGACAGCATAGGTATGGTGTCGGGGGATTGGAGGTGTTCTTGGGAAACCTCTAAGGGGCAGGGTGGACAGTGCACACACATCTGCAGAAATCAAGATTCAAATCATATTTTAAAAATATATAGTCTCCCAGCAGCAAACTACTAGGGGCACAGGACAATTGCCTCAAAGAGAGAATGAGTCTATACAATCACACCTAGGATTGCCCCGCATCACAGTCAGCACTCTGGTAGCTCTGTGCATTGAAAGTGCTGTCTGGAGAGTTACACCTGGTGACAAGAAATCCACACGCCAATGGCATAATCTTGGATGTCCTCAGGTCACCATGTGGCATGTTTTGTTGTGAAAGATGCTACTGACACAGCAGGAAGCTCAAATTGCCCCTGCACATTTTAATTTATCTTAATGGAGAGTTCCCCCAATCTGACTTCGGCTTTGCTCAGGCTCCTTAATGCCACACAGCCAAATGCTGCCCTAATGCCACACTTTTATTTCCCCTGTGGAATTCAGCTCTTTGAGCTTATTTGAACCAAGGTTGTAATAAAGTTGAATGGCCTTGGAAGAACTCAAACTGACTACCACTTAGCAGGTTATTACTCTGAATGTGAGGCATGGTCAGTGAAGCCTTCCATCATTTTCAAAGAGACTAAAAGTAGGCAGACAGGCTATTAAGTTGTTGGGAAGGACTTTTGCTGCTTTTTGTGCACAGGTCATAACTGGACTATTTTCCACAGTATCGGGTAATGTAGTTACTTCATGACCCTCAATTACACCCCTCCATCATAAGGTCAAAAATAACGATTCTTGCTAATAATCGTATGTCATGTTCAACACCGTTGCGACACTTCTAACCTGAAGCTGTCAGTGTCCACATGTAGCAAGATCTAAACAACCGACAAGTGGCAAGTAGTAACATTTGTGCAACACAAGTGCCAGGTAATGACCGCCGTAACAAGAGAGAATCTGACTATTTCTCCTTGACATTAAATGGTGTTACCACCTTGAATTTCCACTCACAATAGCAAGGGGATTACCACTGACCAGAAACAGAACTTGACCAACCATATTAACACTATGGTATAAGAGCAGGTCAGAGGTTACACATTCTGCGGCAAAGAAGCCACCTCCTGTTTCCCCAAAGCCTGACCACCATCTCCACGGCAAGTCAGCAGTCCACTCCAAACTTGCCTGGATGTGTGCAACTGCAACAATACTCAGGAAGCTTAACACCACTTGACTGGCACCCAAACAACCATTTTCCACATTCATTTCCTTCACTGCCAACACAGTAGCAGCAGTATGTACCATCTGCAAGATGTATTATAGTAACTACCAAGATTTCTTCAGCAGCACCTTTCAAATGCACAAATCTACTACTTAGGATAAGGGCAGTAGATGCAATGAGAACACCACTCCCACAAAGTTCCCCTTCCAGCCACACACCACCTTGGATTTGAACTGTACTGCTGTTCCTTCACTGACACCAGTTCAAATTGCCTGGCACGCCCTTCCCAAGAGTATTATGGGTGCCCATTGTTCAAGAAGACAGCTCAATATCACCACCTCCATGTCAGTTAGGAATGGGTAATAAACACTCGCCTGGTCAGTGATGCACACATCCTTTCTATGAACTCGGTCATGCTGTTGTTACATCATATCAGCTATCTTGCCATGTCTATCCAGCCTTAATTATTGATTAATTACCTTTTATAATTGTATGCACTATTTAGTTTAAGAGTAATAGCAAATGGCAGTTTTATAGCTTAGATACTGAAGGACATTCCCCAGCTACAAGAGTCTTAAAAGAAAGACTGAATTCAGCAGCTCTGAATTCCACCGTGCCCCAAATTCCCAAATTTAGTACTCTTCAAACCACTGTTCTCCACTTACTGGACAGTAGCAAACATTGTCTAATTGTATTGGGCTGATCTCCAAGGGATGATGGAGGCTATTTGCGAGAGCACAGAAAATGCTGAAGCCTAGAGATAACGAAAGAATTAATGACAATTTCAGCAGCAGTATAGTTAATGTAGTGATAAGGGACAAGTGATGTTATGGTGGAAGTTATTGGGACGTGACATGGTTCAGGGTCAAGTACAACGCCGGAGTCTCTCAGACCTTAGCGGAAGGAGAATGGAATCAATAGTTGGTTTCCAGATTCTCCTCCTCCTTAAATGGACTTTTTAAAAACTATTTAACTCAGAAGGAAGAGAAATAAAGTATATGTTCTTCCTTTCTGAATCAAGCTGCTATAATGTCAACATAATGGCCAGTGTCCAGACTGCAAGGTGATAACCAGGAAGCAGTCAAAATTCAACTAGTAAAAAGCTAACAGAACTGTGCACCATCACTCAGAAATACAACATAAAGCTATTGCCCAATAAACATAAGTTTGAGCAATCAAATTGTTCAAATCCCTTTGAAATTTATAAACAGATTTGGTGAGCAAACAAGGACAGAAAATGCTGGAAATATTCAACTGGCCTACAGGGCAAACAAGAATGAAATCTTAAAGCAATTACATTGATTAAACCTGCAACAACTAAATTGAGTTACCTAAAATTTAGGTGAATCCAGATCTGAATAACCAAAAGCAAAGGACAAAATAGACTGGAGCAAAACACAGTATTCCAGGAAGGACCAGATACCATAAATAACGATGGAAATGTTATTTCCCAGGCAAAGCCCTCTGCTTCGGAGCTCAGACTCAGGCAGCCCCATTGTGTTCTAAGTACTAACCAACTCAAAAATGTATGCTTCAGCAAGAGGACCTGGTCTCCAAGTGCCATCAGATCTTGGGTTTAAACAAAAATCTCAATCTTTGGATTGCACCCAACCTTCAGACCATCACTCCATAAAGGACCAGTTTACACAAATTTTGAGAGTTACTGAAACTTTTTATAAAACATAAAACTAGCACTACAATGTCCAAACAAGCGTGCATTTGGACTGCGTTATTTAGACTTCAGTGCTTTCATTTTTGTTCTTCCTCAGCCTTTCACAAGGAATGTAAGAGGTTAGTACAGCCAAGTGCACTGCATCACCAACTTTCTCCCTTATCAGAATGGGGTCCCAATTTCTTCCTGAACTTGCTCTGGTTTTCCTAAAATTCATATTTTGTATGCTTTAAGGAGCCCAATGTGACACTTATTCCTGTCTCTCCCAAATCATCTACCAATGAACATTCAATGTAATTTACACAATTATCATGCCAATTGCCTTCCCAGTTTCTCCCCTCCCACCTGAATCTTCTAGTAAGCTCTTGACTGTTTTTCTCCTCAACCCAATCAACCACCCTGGATGTTTCTGATGTCATGGTTATGAGCCCAAAGCAAACTTACTGCAGGCAGAATAACAGCTTCCAATTGATTGAAGTATCTATTGGAAAGCAATGCATAGATCAATAGCTACTTCTACCCATTCTGACAGAAATCTGTTGAGAAAATACAACTCTCAGTCAAACATCCTACTTCTCAAAGTATCAGATAAGCTAACTTTTTGTGAATTTTATCAAGAAATAGGATTTAATAAATATCAGGAGAAAGTGAGGACTGCAGATGCTGGAGATCAGAGCTGAAAAATGTGTTGCTGGAAAAGCGCAGCAGGTCAGGCAGCATCCAAGGAGCAGGAGAATCGACGTTTCGGGCATGAGCCCTTCTTCAGGGCATGATTCCTGAAGAAGGGCTCATGCCCGAAACGTCGATTCTCCTGCTCCTTGGATGCTGCCTTACCTGCTGCACTTTTCCAGCAACACTTTCATCTTTAATAAATATCACCCTTGATCTTACTACAGAGCTCTGAAATGTCAGGACATTTTGTAGGTAATTTTGTAAACATGCTTTCTGCAGCTTACTTTGTCTTGCTCCTGAAGTATCGAGGAATGATCAGAGGCAGTAGTGGTGGCTCACTAATTATACATGCATCGAACAGTTTGAACAATGCTCAGAAGGAGAGGAACAGAAAGACTCTGTTATGTGAATCATCAAGCATGGGCCAATGATGAGGTTTAGTTTTGCTGAGAGGTCATTATATACTGCTGTACAGAGTTACAGATTGGGAGACACTACGTTGAAGTAGAAGGCTAGCTTCCATATCAGTGAACAGACTACACTTGGCTTTACCAAAACCACTGGCCACAAGTCACTGATGGCACCAGCTGGTTGGTCAGACATGAAGTCCTTGTACCAAACGTTCTCGGTTTATTCTATTAAAACAGGATTTATTGTCTCCTTACCAGCTTCCGTTCCATATTCTACCACGAGCTTCAACAAAATCTACAACCCAACTCCTCAACTGCCCTCACATTACGTATCTTCTCCCAATTTTTGGCAGTTCGTACACACCAAGCCACACACCTCATTTCATCTTCCCCACAAAACGTACTTAAATTCTGGCCTAGTTTTCAAACTCCCACACATCATCTCCATTTTACTAACAGCAAGCTTCTTCCTATTTTTCAATTCTTATCTCTATCAACGATCTCTCACTTAGCCACTAGAGCCCTACCCTCCCTATTCAGTTCTCTTCACCATTTAAAACACTTCCTCTATTATGTCTTTCATTAACCAACCCATATTTGACTTTTAAACTTGCCCCTTCTGCCTCATATTCACCTTTTAGCCCTCTTCAAAACAAACCGTTTGGTGGTGTATCTATGCATAAGAAATAGTGCAGATATGTCAATTGTGGTCCATTGGTACTAAAGGAGTAACAATTGTTTACCAGGTATCCATTTGTTAAATAACTTCATAAAATTGCAAATGAAATGAGTGAGTGATGCTGAGTGCTGAAGTGGGAAATTGAAGTTAGGTGGAGTGTGTGTATTTATAGGACCGCACAAGACTGGGACTGGCTGGGTGAACCAGAGGTCCTTACCGAAGAGCCCATCTTTGTTCATTTTACTGAACAGAGACTCAAATCTTTTTTTTTTAAAAAAGCGTGCATTATTTTTCAGACTACCATGTATCTTGGGAATGCTGGTCTCTATCTGCCAGTTACTCTTCATATGATCGTATTAATTTAACCGCCATCATTATATTTTGAATACCTCACATTTGAGGGCAAAGTTCACATAGTGTGGGATAAACATAATTTAACTTATTAGCACATCAAGCCAGGGATGAGAAGTCAGTTTCATCCAACAAAGCTGTTTCAGCAATTGCGATGGAAGGGAGGATTCTTCTTGAACAAGTGAAGGGATAACATGTCGCATTTCAAATGCAGCAATGCAGTCATTACAGTAGCTTTTACCAGTTAGGAGATTAACTATGCAACTAAAGAGGTTTATACATCTATCATCAATTTACACTGAATTAAAGCTTTAACAGACCTCAAGTCAATACAGGACTGGTCATAAATTATTTGTTGAAGGAGATAATAAGATTGACACATCTGCAGTGGTTTGCATTTTAAACTTCGAAACTAGTGTTTTATTTCATTCAAATAACTTGCTTATTCTCACGATTCTTGCCCTTTCTGCACACCCTTTGCCCTCTATTAGACAAAATACTCCACCCACTGGACCTTATTCTTGTCAGAGGTTTTCTGCCAAGGTTTCGATTCTAATACCTGTAGTCTGTAAGTTGCTTCCCCATGTAACCTTATTATCTGCCCACCTTTATTTTTGTCATATTCATCTGAGAATAAAGTTCTTGTTTTGCTAACTTTCCCAGGACCCATTCCAACTCCTGCTTTTCTGATGCTCCACAACATTGCTGCAATGTTTTAACAATACAATAGCTGCAAAGTTCCTATCCTTGACATCCTTTTCTCCAAGTAATCCATACTGTCTAATTTTAAACACACAACTCACTTCAGCACCATAAAGCATAAAGCAGCAGGCTAAGTGGACAACAGGGCTCAACATCCAGCATCAAATCAGATTATATCAGCAATATCCCATTTCACAGAATCTCTACAGTATGGAAGCAGGCCATTCGGCCCATCAACTCCACATCGACCTTCCAAAGAGCATCCAACACCAGATCTATCCCATCCCGGTATCCTTACCTTTCCCATGGCTAATCCACTTAGCCTGCACATCCCTGGACACTAGAGGGAAATTTAGCATGGCCAATCCACCTAACCTGCACATCTTTGGACTGTGGAAGGAAACTAAAGCACTTGGAAGAAACCCTGGCAGACACAGTGAGAATGTGCAAGTTTCACACATACAGTGGCCCAAGGCTGGAATCAAACCCAGGTCCCGACTGTTGTGAGGCAGTAGTAACCACAGAGTCACTGTGTCATCCCAAAATGTGTGTCTGTATTTAAGACAGGCTGTAAGGAGAAGAAACTACAGGGAACTACAGACCCTCATCACATTCAATTCCTTCCAGATTGTCAAGATCATTCTAGAGGAACAACGATTTTTTATATTCCACTTTCAATGACCAATTACCTCAGATTTCATATTCCTCTCTTCTCATCAAGAAAACTCAAAGACAATTCAACCACTGATGGCCTATACAGCTTTGTTGGAGTGCAGTGAGGCAAGGTTCTTAAAGACAGAGATATACAGCATGAAAACAGATCCTTGCGTCCAACTCATCCGTGCTGACCAGATATCCTATATAAATCTGGCCCCATTTGCCAGCATTTAGTCCATATGTCTCTAATATATATATGGATTTAGAGGCATATATATCCAGATGCCTTCACCACCTCCTCTGGCAGCTCATTCCATACACACACCATCATCAGTATAAAAGAGTTACCCCTTACGTTCCTTTGATATCTTTCCCCTCTATGCACTCTAGTTTTGCACTCACCCATCCCAGGCGAAAGATCTTGTCTATTTACCATATCCATGCCCTTCATGTTTTTATAAACCTCTATAAAGGTCATCCCTCAGCCTCCGATGCTCCAGGGAAAATAGCCCCAGCCTATTCAGGCTCTCCCTAAAAGGTCAAACCCTCCAAACCTGGCAACATCCTTGTAAATCTTTTCTTAATTTTGGGAATCTGATAATTTCATCATGCCAGGCAATGACTATTTCCAATGAGAGAGAACCCAAGAACCTTGTGTTGATATTCAAAGGCATTACTATGATTGGCTTCTCCCCATCAATGCCCTGGGCATTATCATGGATCAGAAACCAAGCAGGTTTAAAGATATAAATATACTGGATAGAAGAGCAAGTTAGACGCTAGGATTTCTAAGGCAAGCAATGCCAGTTTTGCCAAAACCTGTTCACTATCCAAACAGGTCAGAAGTATGATGGAATACTCCCCAAATGCCTGAATGAGTGCAGCTCCAACTCCTCTCACACAGTTTGAAATCACCCAGGCAAAAGCAGTCCGCTTGACTGGCACCACATTCAACATTCACTCCCTTCCCACAATGGCAGCAATGTGTACCATCTACAAGATGCACTGTAATAAGTCACCACAGCTCTTTTGATAGCATCTTCCAAACTTAGGACATGGTGAGCAGATGCATGGAATCACCATCATTTGCAAGTTCCCCTCCAAGTCACAAATATCCTGATTTGGAATTATATCACCATGCTGCTGGGTCAAAATCCTGCAGCTCCCTACCTATCAGTACATGGGTGTTTCTACATCCTAAAGACTACAGCAATTGAAGGAGGTATCTCACCAATACCTTCTCTAGAAGAAATTAGAAGTGGGCAAAAGGTGTCAGCCTAGCAAATGACACACAACTTGTGCACAAAGACACAGGAGAGAATCTATCATTTGCTTATTCACATTCTTCAACTTCTTCCTCGCTCAATTTGTGGGGTGGCTATCTTGGTAAGGGATGATATTCAGTCCCTTGCACGGGGGACCTAGAATCAGGGATGTAGAGTCAGTATGGATAGAGCTGAGAAACTCTAAGGGTAAAAAGACCCTCTTGGGAGTTATCTACAGGCCCCCAAACAGTAGTCTGGATGTCAGATGTAAGTTAAATCAGGAGCTGAAATTGGCCTATCGCAAAGATGTGACTACAGTTGTAATGGGGGATTTCAACATGCAGGTAGACTGGGAGAATCAGGGTGGTATTGGACCTGAAGAAAGAGACTTTGTGAAGTGCCTCAGAGATGGATTCTTAGAACAGCTGGTGCTGGAGCCTACCAGGGAGAAGGCAATTCTGGATCTGGTATTGTGTAACGAACCAGAATTGATCAGGGACCTCGAAGTGAAGGAGCCACTGAGAAGTAGTGACCATAATACAATAAGCGTCAATCTGCAATTTGAGAGAGAGAGAGAGAGAGAGAGAGAGAGAGAGAGAGAGAGAGAGAGAGAGAGAGAGAGAGAGAGAGAGAGAGAGAGAGAGAGAGAGAGAGAGAGAGAGAGAGAGAACAATCGGAAGTGACAATATTTCTGTTGAATAAAAGGGAGCTATGAGGGAGGAGCTGGCCAAAGTTCAATGGTGCAATACCTTAGCAGGGATGACAGTGGAGGAACAATGGTGGATATTTCTGTGTATAATGCAGAAGTTGCAGGATCAGTTCATTCCAAAAAGGAAGAAAGATCCTAGGAGGAGGCATGGGTGGCCGTGGCTGACAAGGGAAGTTAAGAAACATAAAGTTAAAAAGAGAAAAAGTATAACATAGCAAAGATAAGTGGGAAAACGGAGGACTGGGAAGCTTTTAAAGAACAGAGGATTACTAAGAAGGAAATGCGCAGAGAAAAAATGAGGTACGAAGGTAAACTGGCCAAAAATATAAAGGAGGATAGTAAAAGCTTTTTTAGGTATGTGAAAGGCAAAAAAATGGTTAAGACTAAAATTGGACCCTTGAAGACAGAAACAGGGGAATATATTACGGGGAACAAAGAAATGGCAGAAGAATTGAATTGGTACTTCAGATCTGTGTTCACTGGGGAAGAGACGAGCAATCTCCCGGAGGTAACAGTGGTAGAAGGACCTGAACTTAAGGGAATTTATATTTGCCAGGAATTGGTGTTGGAGAGAATGTTAGGTCTGAAGGTTGATACTCCCAGGGTACTGAAGGAGGTGGCTCGAGAAATCATGGATGCGTTGGTGATTATTTTCCAGAGTTCGATAGATTCGGGATCAGTTCCTGTGGATTGAAGGGTGGCTAATGTTGTACCACATTTTAAGAAAGGTGGGAGAGAGAAAGCAGGAAATTATAGACCAGTTAGTCTGACCTCAGGTGGTGGGAAAGATGCTGGAGTCTATTATAAAGGATGAAATTACGGCACATCTGGATAGTAGTAACAGGATAGGACAGAGTCAGCATGGATTTATGAAGGGGAAATCATGCTTGACTAATCTTCTGGAATTCTTTGAGGATGTAACTCTGAAGATGGACGAGGGAGATCCAGTAGATGTAGTGTACCTGGACTTTCAGAAAGCTTTTGATAAAGTCCCACATAGGAGGCTAGTGAGCAAAATTAGGGCGCATGGTATCGGGGGCAAAGTACTAGATTGGATTGAAAATTGGTTGGCTGACAGGAAACAAAGAGTAGTGATAAACGGCTCCATTTCGGAATGGCAGGCAGTGACCAGTGGGGTACCGCAGGGATCCGTGCTGGGACCGCAGCTTTTTACAATATATATTAATGATATAGAAGATGGTATTAGTAATAGCATTAGCAAAATTTGCTGATGATACTAAGCTGGGTGGCAGGGTGAAATGTGAGGAGGATGTTAGGAGATTACAGGGTGACCTGGACAGGTTAGGTGAGTGGTCAGGTGCATGGCAGATGCAGTTTCATGTGGATAAATGTATGGTTATCCACTTTGGTAGCAAGAACAGGAAGGCAGATTACTACCTAAATGGAATCAATTTAGGTAAAGGGGCAGTACAAAGAGATCTGGGTGTTCTTGTACACCAGTCAATGAAGGCAAGCATGCAGGTACAGCAGGTAGTGAAACAGGCTAATAGCATGCTGGCCTTCATAACAAGAGGGATTGAGTACAGAAGCAAAGAGGTTCTTCTGCAGCTGTACAGGGCCCTGGTGAGACCACACCTCGAGTATTGTGTGCGGTTCTGGTCTCCAAATTTGAGGAAAGACATTCTGGCTATTGAGGGAGGGGAGCATAGATTCACGAGGTCAATTCCTGGAATGGCAGGACTATCTTACGCTGAAAGACTGGAGCGATTGGGCTTGTATACCCTTGCGTTTAGAAGACGGAGAGGAGATCTGATTGAGACATAAGATTATGAAAGGATTGGACACTCTGGTAGCAGGAAACATGTTTCCGCTGATGGGTGAGTGCCAAACCAGAGGCCACAGCTTAAAAATACGGGGTAGACCATTTAGGACAGAGATGAGGAGACATTTCTTCACCCAGAGAGTGGTGGCTGTGTGGAATGCTCTGCCCCAGAGGGCAGTGGAGGCCTAGTCTCTGGATTCATTTAAGAAAGAGTTGGATAGAGCTCTCAAGGATTGTGGAATCAAGGGTTATGGAGATAAGGCAGGAACAGGATACTGATTAAGGATGATCAGCCATGATCATATTGAATGGTGGTGCAGGCTCGAAGGGCAGAATGGCCTACTCCTGCACCTATTGTCTATTGTCCATTCACCTTACACTGATAAAAAAGAAACAATGATAAAGTAGCTTTGACTGATGGCCACCAAATACAGCATCTCTTTACAATGTTTAAATCAAAGCTCATCATAATATGACCTGCTTAATCTTCTGTGCCAATATCTTAAAAGCTTTAACACCTCACCAACCCCACATATTTTCTCCTTCTGCAATGCACAAGACTTTTTTTTTTTAAAAGAAAACTTGGTACTACCTGCCTAAATACTGCTCATTTTCCTGGTCTTCTCTTTCACTTATTTTAGTCTTGGAATCTGCATTCTGGACCTTGGCCTTGATTTCCCAGTCATAAAAATATAAATACAGACGGCTAATTTTGATAAGAGGCAATTAAAATTTCTGCAGTGTAGAGTAACCACAGTTCTTACTATGAAAATTAATTTAAAACAAGCCAAAACATAAGAATATTATGAAAAAACACAACTGGAATAAAAAGCATTAAATAAGTAAAATTAAGGTACATTATATGAATTGTGATTTGGAGATGCCGGTGTTGGACTGGGGTGTACAAAGTTAAAAATCCCGCAACACCAGGTTATAGCCCAACAGGTTTAATTGAAGCACTAGCTTTCGGAGCGCTGCTCCTTCATCAAGTGGTTGTGGAGTAAACAATTGTAAGACACAGAATTTATAGCACAAGTTTACAGTGTGATGTAACTGAAATTATACTCTGAAAAATACCTTGATTGTTTGTTGAGTCTTTCGTCTATTAGAATGACCATGATAGTTTCACTTTTTTCATATGTAAATCACAAAATTTCTTTTTTCAAAGTTACATTCTCAGGTTAACTGTAACAATTGGTGTCAGCCAGGTAATATGTTGAAGGTGTTAGCCAGTGTTCCCTGTCTATGCCATAATGCTTAGACTGATTCCAATCTAAAAAGTGAGTTAACAGAGTCTTATATGAATTCATGCAGTTTTTGAGCAAAGTACAACGTAACTCTGCAAGTACAAATTCACCCCATAAACAAACGTATGTGTGTGTGTGCATGTGCATCTGTCTGTCTGGGATGGGGGGTTGTGTGAGAGAGTGCGAGAGAGCATGAGAACTGGCTCCAACTGGGAAGACACTCACAGACCCTCACCCCAGGCACGTGCGCATACACACACGCCCCCACTCACATACACACAAATGCACTCTCTCACACTCACAACCCCCCATCTCAGAAACAGACAGATAGACACATATACATAAATATTATGTTTATGGGGTGAATTTGTACTTGCAGAGTTACATTGTACTTTGCTCAAAAACTGCATGAATCCGTGTTAGACTCTGTTAACTCACTTTTTAGATTGGAATTAGTCTAAACATTATGGCACAGACAACAGCACACAGGGGGCTAACACCTTCAATGGGACTTCAATGTCGTGGCCATTTCAGAGACATGAATAGAGCAGGGACAGGAATGGTTGTTGCAGGTTCTAGGATTTAGATGTTTCAGTAAGAACAGAGAAGATGGTAAAAGAGGGGGAGGTGTGGCATTGTTGGTCAAGGACAGTATTACAGTTGCAGAAAGGATTTTTGGGGACTCGTCAACTGAGGTAGTATGGGCTGAGGTTAGAAACAGGAAAGGAGAGGTCACCCTGTTGGGAGTTTTCTATAGGCCACCGAATAGTTCCAGAGATGTACTGGAAAGGATAGCAAAGATGATTCTCAATAGGAGTGAGAGAGACAGGGTAGTTGTCATGGGGGACTTCAACTTTCCAAATATTGACTGGGAACACTATAGTACGAGTATAGATGGGTCAGCTTTTGTCCAGTGTGTGCAGGAGGGCTTCCTGACAGTATGTAGACAGGCCAACAAGGGGCGAAGCCACATTAGATTTGGTACTGGGTAATGAGCCCGGCAAGGTGTTAGACTTGGAAGTGGGTGAGCACTTTGGGGATAGCGATCACAATTCTGTTATGTTTACTTTAGTGATAGAAAGGGATAGGTGTATACCACTGGGCAAGAGTTACAGCTGGGGGAAAGGCAATTAGGCAAGATTTAGGAAGCATAGGATGGGGAAGGAAACTGCAGGGGATGGGCACATTAGAAATGTGGAGCTTATTCCAGGAAAAGCTCCTGTGTGTCCCAGATAAGTATGTACCTGTCAGGCAGGGAGGAAGCTGTAGAGCGCGGGAGCCGTGGTTTACGAAGGAAGTGGAATCTCTGGTCAAGAGGAAGGCGGCGGCTTATGTTAGGATGAGATGTGAAGACTCAGGTAGGGTGCTTGAGGGTTACAAGGTAGCCAGGAAAGACCTAAAGAGAGCGCTCAGAAGAGCCAGGAGGAGACATGAGAAGTTGTTGGCAGATAGGGTCAGGGTAAACCCGAAGGCTTTCTATAGGTATTTAAGGAATAAAAGAATGACGAGAGCAAGATTAGGGCCAATCAAGGATAGTAATGGGAAGATGTGTGTGGAGTCAGAGGAGAGAGGGGAAGCACAAAATGAATATTTTTCAACAGTATTCACTCTAGAAAACGACAATGATGCCAAGGAGAATACTGAGATACAGGCTACTAGACTAGGTGGGGTTGAGGTTCACAAGGAAGAGGTATTAAAAATCCTGCAGAGAGTGTGAAAATAGATAAGTCCCCGGGCCAGATGGGATTTATCCTAGGATCCTCTGGGAAGCCAGGGAGGAGTTTTCCGAGCCTTTGGCATTGATCTTTAAATCGTCATTGTCTGCAGGAATAGTGCAAGACTGGAGGATAGCAAATGTGGTTCCCCTGTTCAAGAAGGGGAGTAGAGACAACCCTGGTAATTATAGGCCTGTGAGCCTTACTTCAGTTGTTGGTAAAGTGTTGGAAAAGGTTATAAGAGATAGGGTTTATAATTATCTAGAAAAGAATAATTTGGTTAGGGATAGTCAGCATGGTTTTGTGAAGGGTAGGTCGTGCTTCACAAACCTTATTGAGTTCTTTGAGAAGGTGACCAAACAGGTAGATGAGAGTAAACCGGTTGATATGGTGTATATGGATTTCAGCAAGGCATTCGATAAGGTTCCCCACAGTAGGCTATTGTACGAAATGCGGAGGAATGGGATCATGGGAGATAAAGCAATTTGGATCAGTGATTGGCTTGATGAAAGAAGACAGAGGGTGGTGGTTGTTGGGAAATGTTCATCCTGGAGTCCATTTACTAGTGGTGTACCGCAACGGTTGGTGTTGGGTCCACTGCTGTACGCCATTTTTATAAATGACCAGGATGATGGCGTAGAAGGTTGGGTTAGTAAATTTGCAGACAACTCAGGTCAGTGGAGTTATGGATAGTGACGAAGGATGTTGTAGGTTAAAGAGAAACATAGATAAGCTGCAGATCTGGGCTGAGAGGTGGCAAATGGAGTTTAATGCGGATAAACGTGAGGTGATTCACTTTGGTTGCAATAACCAGAATGCAAAGAACTGGGCTAATGGTAAGATTCTTGGTAGTGCAGATGAGCAGAGAGATCTGTGTCCACGTACACAGATCTTTGAAAGTTGCCACCCAGGTTGACAGGATTGTTAAGAAGGCATACAGTGTTTTAGCTTTTATTAATAGAGGGATCGAGTTCTGGAACCATGAGGTTATGCCTGCAGCTGTACAAAACTCTGGTGCGGCCGCACTGGGGAGTATTGTGTACAGTTCTGGTCACCACATTATAAGAAGGATGTGGAAGCTTTGGAAAGGGTGCAGAGGAGATTTACTAGGATGCTGCCTGGTATGGAGGGAAGGTCTTATGAGGAAAGGCTGAGGGACTTGAGGCTGTTTTCGTTAGAGAGAAGAAGGTTGAGAGGTGACTTAATAGAGACATAAAAGATAATCAGAGGGTTAGATAGGGTGGACAGGGAGAGCCTTTTTCCAAGTATGGTGACGGCGAGCACGAGGGGCGATAGATATAGGACAGAGGTCAGAGGTAGTTTCTTTACTCAAAGAGTAGCAAGGGTATGGAATGCTTTGCCTGCAACGGTAGTAGATTCGCCAACTTTAAGTACATTTAAGTCGTCACTGGACAAGCATATGGACATACATGGAATAGTGTAGGTTAGATGGGCTTCAGATTGGTAAGACAGGTCGGCACAACATCGAGGGCCAAAGGACCTGTATGCGCTGTAATGTTCTATATTATCTGGCTGCCACCAGTTGTTACAAGTTAACCTGAGAATGTATCTTTTAAAAAAACGTTTTGTGATTTACACATGAAAGAAGTGAAACTATCATAACACGATGGGGGGAATGCTGACTTTCACTGCTGCTATAGTTCGATTAGGTCACAATTGAAGTTATTGCATTTAAGCAGCCTCCAGTATGTGATGCCTTGCATCTTCACTGAAATATAATGACTTATAGGACTTACACTCATGAGATTAATCAACCTAACTGTATCCACATTTTTCTCCTCAAATATTGATACTTATGATGACATCCCAAGCTATTGTTGAAGTTACCAAGTCCATATGCTCCCAGGCAGATTAGTCAGGATATATGACAAACTAACAGGCCCAACTTTTCAATGCCACGGTTTCTGCTCCATTCAACCATTCTCTCCTCTTTTCTTGTCAAAAATCAACCGAAACTATGCTTTCCATTCTCCCACAAAAGCTAGTCTATTTTTCCCTATCAATACCATTTGCTTCAATCACCTTCACTGTTTCTGATCAATAATGGAACAAACCAATTGGGAAGAAGATAGAAAAAGCTGATGACAAAAGAAACGACTAGATGGCAAGGTAGAGAGGAGAAATGTCAGTCGACCCCCAGGCCAATACTACTTACTTGTGACAGCTGCAAAAGGGATAAGGTTAGAGCAGACAGAAGGGATACAACCTGCCAATTCCTTTCCTCACATGTAAACTCACACATTTCTGATATCATTGAAAATCTGCTCTGCACCCTCTCCACTGAACACTAGCTCAATAGATTTTTTTATTATTTCTCAATTCATCTAAAATATTATTGCTTGGCTTGCCATTTGGCATTTTGTTTAAAAGAAAAAGGACTTGTTAAACTTCCTTATTCTTCATTACAAAATTTGCACTTCACTCGTTTCTATTGAGCTATATTTGCCAATTATTTTCTCATTCTGCTAGTTTAACGTCCTCTTCTAATTTGTTTCAGCCTTCCTCTGTATTGAATATCCCTCTCCCAATTTGGTGTCATCCACAAATTTAGAATTTGTATTTTTGGTTCCAAAAGCCAGGTAGTATACAAATGGTAAACAGTTGTCATCCCAGCATTGATCCTTGTGGAACACCACTTCCTACCTTCTAAACCTCTGAATGCCTACCCTTTATTCTTATTCTCAGCTTTGTCATGAAGCCAACTGAGCAATCGTTGCTGCCATTTCATTCTGCCCCAATTCAACTTTATTCAGGGCCACAATATCAAAGGTCTTCTTAAAATCCATGCAATGACATCTAAAAGTGCAGCCTTACGAAGATAAACTTCAAGGATTCGATCTATATTGCTGAGACTAAGTTGAACTTTCACTTAGTTCACTCTCGTCTGCATTCCTTTCGTCTTTAATGATCCTGAAGTCATAATAACAAGTCCCAGAAACGAAATACTAAGTCGACCAAGTTCAGCAGGAGTATATCTATTAAGATATTGGAACAGTAATCAATGCATGTTGGCCATTAGAATTTGATTAACTGAACACAACACATCATTTGTACTTTATGTTAATAATATTCAACTTGATAATTGTATGCATTAAGCAACTTACCCTGCTCTTTTATATGACGGATTCGTTTCACAGTTTCTTTTAAGATTGCACATTTGTCTGGTTTTACATTGAAGTTGTCAATATCATTAAAATTAGCAAATATCAGCTCAGCAAGTTCTTCGATATATTTATTCTCTTGCTCCCGATGACGTTTCTCAGTGCTGCGTTTAGGGCTGTTGAAACACAAAAGCATCAATACTAAGTGCTAGAAATGAAAAAGAAATTTTTGCTCTATTAGATGTAAGCAATTTAAATAGTGGTGTTATTGCAGTTCCATCAATACAAACAAGATTTCAAAGGGATAGCTACACATTCTCAGATTGCAAGAATGTTTTACCCAAAGTAATAAATAAAAATAAAATTAACATATACTGTTTTTCATCATCAATTGTATACGTTTCAGTGCAAAAGTAGTCATAAATTAATTTCCAATAATCTGAAGCACAAGCAAATCAATGACAAAGTTTAAAAAAAAGCTGAACGGTTTACATTTTTTTTGGTGGCCAAATTATTATGGAAAGTGTAGGCCAGAGACCCCCCTCAGTCCGGTTCCACCATTCAACTTGGTCGGATATGTACCTCAATGCCATTACCTACCATTAATCCAACTCTATGCCCTTGCCGGGTAAGAAAATTTCAAATGGCTCAACATTTATCACTTTTCAGGGAAGAGATCACGTTTCACTGCCATCTGTGCAGAAAATGGCTACCTAATTTAATTCCTGAATTACCTAATGGCTAATGTTAAGACCGTGCCCTATTATTACAGATTTCCCCACCAGAGGAAGTAACTACCCTACTTATGTACATTGAATCATTTTAAACACTTTATAATCTTGAGGAAATGTAATCCAAGTTCACAGAACCTGCCCCTACAATTAAGCTTTTAGCATCATTACTATTTTGCTGAACCAAAACCACGCCATCCCCAGTGCCAACATATGTTTCCTGAAGCTCAGTGCAGAAAACTAACAATATCAGAGATGGAGTTGGACTATTGCTCTATACAAGCATAGCCACCTCATTTTTGTACTCCAACCCATTGAGAAAAGGCCAAAGGTTTGTCAGCTTTACTGATCATCTTTGACTGACTTGAAAAAAAGCCTTTGATAGACACGTCAAGTTTCATAAATGCGAGTTTATCCACTTTTGGTAGCAAATAAACAAGGCAGCAGATAATTAACTGAAGGTCTATAAAATGAGGGGGCAATGTGCAATGAGACATGGGTATCCTTGTACACCAGTCAGTGAAGTTAAGCATGCAGATACAGTAGGTGCTTAAAAAAAGACAAATGATATATTAGCCTTCAAAGCAAGACAGTTTTAAATTCAAACAGGGACAAGGATAACTTGCTGCAATTATACAAGACTTTGGTGAGGCCACAACTGGAATTTTGTGTGCAATTTGGATTTCCTTATCCGAGAAAGGATGTTCTTGCTATACAGGGATTGCAGCAAATGCTTACCAAATTGATCGCTGGGATGGCAGGATTGACATATGAGGAGAGGTTGAGGAGATTACATTCTCTGGAGTTCAGGAGGAGGCAGGATCTCATAGAAACCTATAAATTTCTAACAGGACTACTCAGGGTAGATGCTGGAAGAGTATTTCCAAATGGTGGAAAAGTCCAGAACTAGGGGTCACAGTCTAAGGATGAGGGAAACCATTTAAAACTTAGATGAGGAGAAATTCCTTCACCCAGAGAGGGCAAGCCTGTGGAATTCACCACTTCAGAAAGTAATTGAAGCCAAAACATTGTATGATTTTGAGGAAGAGTTTGATATAGTATTTAAGGCAAAGGGGAATCAAAAGATATGTTGGGGGAAAGCGAGAACAGGCTATTGAGTTAGATGATCAGCCATGATCAGAATTAAAGATAAAATAGACTTGAAGGGTCAAACAGTCTACCCCTGCTTCTGTTTCTATGTTTCTATCAGAAATGTATGTCTCGCAGCATTCAACTTATTGCACTCCTCCACAATTGCTAATCATTATTCAAAATATTTCATTTTGTCTTTCTTAAATGAAAAGTGTATTACCATAAGACCATGAGATATCGGAGCAGAATTAGGCCATTTGGACCATCGCGTCTGCTCCACCATTCGATCATTACCGATACATTTCTCAACCCTGTTCTCCTGCCTCTTCCCCACATCCCCGATCCCCTTACTAATCAGGAACTTTCTAGCTCTGTCCTAAATACACTCAATGAACTGGTGACCACAGCCCTATGCGGCAATGAATACCACAGATTCACCATCATCTACATGAAGAAATTCCTCCACATCTGAGGCTATGCCCTCAGGTCCTAATAATGGAAAAATCATCTTGTCCATTCTGCCCAGGCTTTTCTTAATACCCAGGGCTATCTTATTAAGCAGCCTCCTGTGCAGCACACTATCAAAGGCCTTCTGGAAATCCAAACAGATCATGTCCACTGCCTCTCCTTTATCTAATTTGTCGGTCACTCCCTCAAAGAATTCAAGCAGACATTGACCAAACCTTGTTGACTCAGTCCTATTTTACTATGCACTCCTAAGTACCCTGCAATGTCATCCTTAATAATGGACTCTAAAATCTTATCAAGGACTGAGGTCAAGCTAACTGGCCTGTAATTTCCTGTCTTCTGCTTCCCTCTCTTCTTAACCATTAGCCCTTTTCCAATTCTCTAGAATCCTCCCTATTTAGAGTGATTCCTGAAAATTCAACACCATTGCCTCAATAATTTCCTCAGCCATCTCCCTTACAATTCTGGGGTGTAGTCTATCTGGTCCAGGTGATTTATCCACCTTCACATCTTTCAGTTTCCCAGCAATCTCTCCTTAGTGATGGCCACTACATTCACCTCTGTCCCCTGAATGTCTTTAAAGTTCTGGTATGTACTGGTGCCTTCCACCACAAAGACTGATGCAAAGGATCTATTCAGTACCTCCACCATTTCTCTGCTCCCTGTTACTATTTCTCCAGACTCATTTTCTAGTGGGCCAATGCCACTCTTGCTTCTCTCTTACCTTTTATATATTTTTAAAAAACTCTTGCAATCTCCTCATATCACTAGCCATCTCACCCCCTTAAATGTTTTTTTTTTAAGTTGTCCTCTGGTTTTTAAAGGCTTCCTAATCCTCTGGTTTCCCATTGATCTTCATCTCTCAGTATGGTTTTTCTTGTGTCTTTACGCTGTCCCAGACTTTCCTAGTCAACCATGGTTGCCTTATCCCCCCTTCAATATGCTTCTTCTTCCTTCCTTGGGATAATTTTCTGCTGTGCCTCCTTGAATTTGACCCAGAAACTCCTGCCATTACTGCACCACTGCCTTCCCTGCTAGACTCCACTTACAATCAACTCAGGCCAGCTCCTCTCTCATGTCTTTGTAGTTACCTTTACTCAGTTGTAATACCATTAATTATGATGCCAGCCTCTCCTCCTCAAATTGTAGGGAAAATTCTATCATAAGACGGTCACTGCCCGCTAAGGGTTTCTTCACCTTAAATTCCCCAATCAAGTCTACCTCATTAATTATTACTTTGTCTCCTTCTGTTCAACCAAATACACATGAGTTTTCATTTTTGCTAATAATCTCTTCAGCAAAATCTAATCAAGTACCTTCCAGACACTAATTGTTATATATTGAGGAGAAAACTCATTGATGGGATTGAAGATTGATACAAACAGAAACAAAAAAAATAGGATGACAAGACCATTCGGGCCTTCAAGCCTGCACTGCCATCTTATATGATCATGGCTGATCATGCAAATTCAGTATCCTACTACCACTTCCTCTCCATATCTCGAACCCTTTAATTGCCCAGGGCCTGGTAATCTTCAGCCCAGAGTACTTCAAGCAGTCCCCCTAGAAATAGTGGATGCATTAGTGGTCACCTTTCAAGATTCTTCCGACTCTGGAACTGCTTCAACAGATTGGATAACATCAAATATAACCCTGCTATTTAAAAAAGGGAGGTAGAAAGAAAACAGGGAATTACAGATCAGTTAGTCTAGTGTCAGTGGTGGGGGGGGATGCTAGATTTTAAAGCAAAGCACTTAGAAAACAGTAGAACAGACCACATGGATTTATAAAAAGGAAATCATGTTTGACAAATCTACTGGATAATCTTTCAGAATGCACCTAGTAGAGTTAATCTGGGGGTGCCAGTAGACGTGGTTTACTTAGGATTTTCAGAAGGCTAAGGGATTCACCTGTAAAATTAAAGCAGTTGGGATTGGGGGTCATGATTTGAGACAAATATAAAATTGGTTAGCAGGCAGGAAACAAAGAAAGAACAAATTCAATACGTGGAACACAGATAATCACAATACAGAGGAACCTCTATCCGGCATCTATTATCTGAATACTGGATTATCCGGCAAGATTGCACGGTCCAGATGCTTTGCTAAAGTATGTTAACCGGCATTCAATTACCTGGCATTCAATTAACCGAACAAAATACACCCCACCCTTGTCCTTCAGGTAATCGAGGTTCCTCTGTATAGGTTAATAATGTAGATGAGGGAACTAAATATACTCTTCCAAGATTAGCAGATGACAAAGCTGGGTGGAAAGGTAAGCTAGGAGGAGGATGCAGAAATGTTGCAATGTGATTTGGTAGGCTAACTGAGTGGTTAGACGCTTGATAGATGTGGAATGATGTGGATAAATGTGAGGCTATCCACTCTGATAGCAAGAATGGCAGAAAATTATTTGAATGGCTGTAAACTGAGAGTGGGAATGTTCAATGAGTGCTGGGTGCCCTCATTCACAAGTTACTGAAAGTAAATGCAAAAGGTGCATCAGGCAGTAAAGGCAGCAAAAGTTATGTTTGCCTTCATCGCAAGAGATCAAGAGGAACAAGGATGCCTTGCTGCAATTATACAGGGCATTAGTGAGGCCACATCTGCAATACTGTGTGCACTTTCAGTCTCCTTATCCAAGGAAGGATGTTCTTGCCATGAAGGGAGTTCAACAAAAGCTTTACCAAATTGATTCGTGGGATGACAAGACTGACGCATGAGGAGAGACTGAGTCAATTGCATTCATTGAAGTTTAGAAGAATGAGGGGCCAATTTCAAAAATCTATACAAGCCATTCTGCTATAACGCGCATTTTGTTAACGCAAATTTGCTGTAATGCAATTGACAAATTAAGGACACCGTTCTTAAAGCGCAAACTGTTAAGACACATGTTGGCTCTAATGCTAATACACCACCAACACTAAGTGCTGACCCTAAAGTGTGATTTTTCTATAATGTGGGGTTGCATAAAAATACAACCATCGCATTATAGAAGAACTACCTGTAAAATTCTGACACGGTTAGATGGGTTCCCATTGGCAGGGGAGTCCAGAACCAGGGGTCATAGTTTTAAGGATAAGGAATAATCTATGAGGACTGAGATTAGGAAGGATTTCTTCACCCAAATAATGGTGAGGCTGTGGAATTCACTATCACACAAAATGGTTGAGGCCAAAACATTGTGTTTTCAAGAAGGAAGTAGATAAAACTCTTGTGGCTAAAGGTATACGGAAGGAGGGTGGGATTAGGATATTGTGCTCGATCAACTGTGATACATTTCGACTGGCAGAGCAGGCTCAAGGGGCTGAATGGCCTACTCCTCCTTCTATGCTTCTATGACTAAAATCCACAAGTCTGCTTCCCTTCTCTCTGGAGTCAGCATTATGTAATTTTGCTAAGGTTGATGTCCCCAAGCTCCTGTTGGCATCCAGTCACCCCCGTTCGTGTCTCGTCAATTCAAACATCGCCAGCTGTAGGTTTTGTTTACACACGTCCCCCAATTAAATCGCCACATCAATTAAACAACAATTCTGAAAAAGGGTCACTGGATACGAAATATCTGCTTTGTTGCCATGGTGCTGCCACACCTGCTGACTTTCTCCAGCATTTTCAGTTTTAATTTCAGACTTCCACCATCCAACAGTATCTTGTTTTTATAATCCATTATAATCCCTTTTTGGAAATTTCCAAAAATTTTAAATGATCTTGCAGCTACAAAAGTGACCATTCAGCAGCTAAATTACATCCCTTACATTCCACTTGTAAGAAAGAGGAGAGTTTTTAAGAAATCTACAATACCTCCATGTCTGCATGAGTACGACAATGCGAGCAATATTGGTGGACATTCAGGTTTTAAATCTTCTTAGCAACTTCAGAAAAATTCAAATATATTAGTAAGATATAGGTTTACCCCTCGAAAATCCATGTCAACTCTTTTTGACCAGCTCGGAGTTGGTCAGAAGCTCAGTCACCAATAAAAGATTCCAATAACATACTCACAATTGATGTTTGGCAGTGTAACTAACAAATCAGCATTTTTCCAGCTCTGATCCTCTCTTCCTTTTTAAATAATTGAGGGCGTTTACAATTTTCCAAACTAAGGACACAATTCTTGACCCACAGGAGTTAAAAGTTAACAGAATTGAGACAGAACATTTGGTACAATATGTCCACATTCATACAGACACTTCCTTTCATTTCATGGAATCTTAGCAATTCCTCCACTCTCTTTTTCTCTTATGTTCCCATTAAATGTATCTATCTCAATCGCTCCAAACAGTGGCAGATTCCATATTCTCATAATTCAAACTATAAAAAAGGTTGCCTTTATCGAATCATTAGCAATTATCTTCTATGGATGGACCTTGGTTTAAACCCGCCACACAGGTGAAAACACTCTCTATATCCACTCTAAGAGACCTCTAAAATAATGAAGATGTTCAGTCAGATCACCTGTCAAGTCTTTTTCTCAAGAGAAGAGCCCCAGACAATTCAGTTTTTCCAAACCCCCTCTGTTTAGGTACAATTTGTGTAAACCCTTTTGCATTTTATCCAGAATTTCTATTTTCACTGTAACACAATGTAGCCAAAAGTTTAAGTTTTAGATATATTTAATGTAATTTGCCCACTTCTCATTCTAGAAAAGATGAGAAAATTATGGTAAATCCACCCCCAATTCCCTGCCCATTTCATTTGGTTAACTGAAGTGGTTACCCTGGTGGTAAAATGCCCCTGGGAGATATAGACAAAGCTTACAACAGGTTGTAGGCGTGTCTGTACACATGCTGCTGATATCAGCACATTCCTGCACATGGGAGAGTTAGCACATCTGCCCTCTCCAATTGCTGTCATACAGCCAGGGGTACCTGAATCCATCTTGGAATGGGGAGGTGGCACCCAGGACTCCTGCTGCATCTCCCTCTGACCCTCATAACACTGTCAATGTAGGATCAAAGCAATTCAGATCTCAGAGCCCCGTACTCCGCTATTCACACCTCCAGCAGTGCTACTTCCTTCCATCAATTCTGTGACATTGGGTCAGCACAGAGCTCACGCACATAGTTAGTCATTGTCACACTGACAGAAGTCAAAGTTTTTATTAATACCCAGGTTTAAAACAATCAGGTCCTAGAGATTTATTCATCTTAAAGCCTATTATTTTCTCAATTACCATCTTTAAACAATAAATCAATGAATTCTACCCTTTGACTCATTTATTTCTTGTATCAACTGTAGTCCTTTGCTTTACTGTAAAAAACTGGTAGAAAAGTACTGTTCCTCATCCTTTTCCTCATTATCCATAGAGTCTAATTATCTTTAATGCATTCATATTCTCATTGACCAGTTTTTTCTTAATATGTTTAGAAGATGATTCTAACTTAGCTCTGTTCTTTTTAACCAAGTTTTTAAATATCTGTGTATACTTCATGCATTCCTTTGTTTTCAAAGATTATCCCAGTTTGAGACATTCCCACTTTCTCTCAGCCGTGCAAACTGTGTTGATACGTGCTATTTTAACCTCATTTTTTTTTTTACAAAACCGCTATAGCTTTTTATTTTTTGATGTGCACGCTGGCTTTGTACAACACCAAACACTTCCTTGTACATTTCAATATTTAAATATTGTTCGTAGATTTACCAATTAGGTGCTTCATTCATTCAAACGTGGTCAATTTATTTCTCATCCCTTTTAAGTCAGTAAGTCTCAGTTTTGCCTTTGCAAAGCGAATATAAAATTAACAGTTGCATCATGGTCACTATTTACAGGGTGTATTTCATTTAGATTAATTAATTTTGGTTTATACCTCATCACTAAAATCTAGAATGGTCTTCCCCCTTGTTGGTTCTAAGACATTATTTCCAAGAGTGCGCTGAATAATTCCAGAAATAGGTTTTTCCTGCTTGAACTATTGTTTCTTCTAGTCTATCTGAAACTTAAAACGTATTACAACCTGTTATATGCTTTCTTGTTCTCTATATTTATAGATTTTCCGCTACACTGGTGGGGGAGGCCTAGTGGTACGAATCACTGGACTAGTAATTGCGAGACCCACACAAATGTTCTGTGGACCCAGATCCTGCCAATGGCAGATGGTGGAAAGCAAATTCAATTTTAAAGAATCTGGAATCAAGAGTCGATTATCAGGAAACAGCATCTAGTTTACTAACATCCTTTAGGGAAGGAAACTGCCATCCTTATCTGGTCTGGCCTCCACGTAATTCCAATACACAGCAATGTGATTGAATCTTAACTGCCCTCTGGGCTATTAGGGATAGGTAATAAATGCTGGTCCAGCCAGCAATGCCCTCATTCCATGAATGAATTTAAAAATTATTATCAGGAAACCGGTCGACAACTTGACTAGATTATCAAATCCTTTATCGTTTCATACATCGATTGATACTATTTGAACCGTACTACCCTTACTAAATGTTTTCGCTTTTTCTGCTGCGACTGTCTGATCAACATTGCTACTTGTTTTCTTTCTCCAATTTTCCTCTCCATTCCGAATAATCTACAGGCTGGAATATATAGCTCCTCACAAAGTCCAACTTGGAACAGAACTCTAATGGTTACTATATCATATCAGAGGAGCCGAATTTATGCTTTTAGCACCTTTTTCAAAATTTCTTTTGGTAATTACATTCATATACGCAACTCTCATCTAGATACCATTCTCACCCTGTCCACATACTTAATGGTGCATTTCTCACATATTTTCTATTATCACAGACTGATTACTAATGCTGGTCTGGATTTTATTGTGACAATGACAGCAGAACTGTCAGTGCTTTCCATAATTATTCCATTGAAACTGACAGAACTTTGGAAGCATAGAATAAGGAGATTCAGACTGTGCCATAATTGAGTCTATTTTCCTCAATAAAAGATTCCCACAATTCCAATCATGAGTCAACCCCACTAAGTTTCACTCTAAGCGCCCTGGGAAAAAAGGTTGCACCTTGTTAAGTTAGGTGCAACTGCTTTTGTTGCGTGATAACTTCGTATAACCGCTAAACCACTCACTGAACAGCTAACTGTACACTGATGGAATGCCAATTTTTCTATAATTAAAATATCCATATTTTAAAAACATGATTTCAAGTTTGTTCATAAAACAAAGAACTGCGGATGCTAGAAATCTGACAAAAATAACCCCAAATTTTAGGAGAAACTAAGCAGGTCTGGCAATGGGAAGAAAAGAGAGTTAACATTTTGGATCCAATGAATCTTCTTCCTTCCAATAGTCCACCTCTTGTCAGGTATTTATTTTTCCTTGACTTTCTGCTCTCCGGCGCTGAATGTTCTGCACTCAGCAAAAGTCTCAAGTTTTATCCATCTGCACACCCATCTCAACGAATTTCGGGCACAACATGACGATGAACTGTTCTTCTATCAACTATGCCTTCATATCCACTTCTTTCGCTTCACCCACCTTCAACACTATCTCCACCTCAACCTCTCCCTCTGACCTTCTACCCGCACTTTACCTGCTCATTGAGAACTGTTAACAGGACATTGGCTGCCATAATTTCTCTGCCCCCCCCCCCCTTACCAGTTTGAACCTATGTTCCTCTTAACTGACTGTACTCTGCGCTCTCAGATCTAACTCTGACACTGTAATCAAGCCTGACAACAATGGTCGCGCTGTCATCTGGTGGACTGACATCTACACCTCTGAGGCTGAGCGCCAGCTCTCTAATACCTCCTCCTATCTCTGTCTGGACTGTGGCACCAGATTTAAGTGGCCATTGTTAAAGAGGAAATTGCTCCCACAGATATTGCTACATTTTTTATTGATGGCTTTCTTCAAGGTCAGTGGTGACCTTGCTTCACCACTGGTGACAAAATCCAGACAACAGGTTAATCATCCAGTTTTATTCATGCAGCCACTTTACCAGATAGAGTACTGCCACCAGCAGGGTTTTAGGACTTACGAAAAGAAAATTCTAACATGCAACTCGTCAAGTAACTGCGCCAAACACAACTTGAAGATTTCAAGTGACTATTTGGCTTCGCTGTACCTGGACTTGAGAAGGGGCAGGTGTGAGAGAAAGGAAATAGAACAAACATTGAACTGAGATATGTGCACCAGATTAGAATCCACTGGGTACTGCCAGAGAAATGTCCATGCAGACTTTGGTAGGGACAAAACTGAATTAAGGGTGTAAACATGTTAACAAGTAAACTGCAGTGCCATTGCACATCAAAAGATCCAGTTCTTGTCCTCAGATCAGGTCATATCCTTAGCCCACTTAGACCTATAGACTCTAAATATTGAAACAAGAACCCAGCAAAGTAAAACTACACGCTTATTATTATGTATAACAAATGCAATCTTAAAAAAGGAGTCATGAACTTCATTTCCGTATATGACATGCCCTTTAGGGAAAAAAAAACGACTATTGATCTTACCTTGGTCGTGGGTGGTCACATGGTGATTCCTTGCGTTTTCTCGAATCTAATCTCGCAGAGTCGGAGGAATTTTCACCCATTCCACTCATCTTGGGGACATGTAAGCAGCTAAAGTTGAGAGAGATGTCTCAATTAGCACTTTAAAAAAGAACTCAACTTTTCTCAATTATAAATACCTGATGCCTTGTAGTTTATTTGACTATCGGGCTTGGCAGTGTATTATTGCTCCTTGAGATGGTAACAGAGACAGAGACATTGTTAATGAAACACAAGATGCATGTCAATTATGTCAAAGGTTCCCTGGACTGGTTTAGCGAACGCAGGAAATTCAACAGGACCATACTCACTGCTGCTAGTCCATATTCACATACAATTTCAGTCATCACTCTGTGATCAGCTATATTCATATTGAATGGTGGATCAGACTCAAAAGGGCTGAACGGTCTACTCCTACTCTTTTCTTTAATAAGATGTTTCTCTATATCAAAGATGATCACATTTTCAACAGAGTTATTGATCTTGTTGGTCAATATTTAGGACTCAGTAACCAATTTATAACTAGCTGGGGATAAACTGGGTGCAAAGTTGCACTACCCTCTTTCCAGAGGACCAGCAAAAGACCGCAACACAATTCCATCCAGGTCAGTGCAGTATTCACAGACTGGATGAATGCCCAGCAATACAGAATGGAAGGAATGGGAAATAGGAAGGGAGAAGGAAAAAGTATAAAAATAGGGAGGTCCTGCTAAAACTGTACAAGGCACTCGTCAGACCACAGCTGGAATACCATCAATAATTTTGGGTTCCTTTAAGGAAAAGCATAATTGCAACAAAGGCAGTCCAGAGAAGGTTCACTTGGATAATCCCAGGTATGGAGCAACTTTCTTAGAAAGTGAGTAGGTTGGGACTGTACTAATTGTGGCGTTTAGAAGAATAAGGTACAATCTTATGAAACATATAAAGTTTATCAGAGGCTTGACAGAGTAGATGCATAGAGGTCGTTTCCCCTTGTGGGAGAATCTAGGTCCAGCGAGTTTCTTTCCTTTGAGGGTAGAATTATTAATCATGGAGGGCTGTTAAGGCTGGGTGATCAAGTTCATTCAAGGCTGAGGCAGACTGAATTTTAATCAGTCAGTCAGGGAATCAACGGTTATAGGGGAAAGGGCAGGAAAGTGAAGTTGATGGATATCAGATCAGCCATGAACTGAACAATGGAGCAGATCTGATGGACTGAATGGTCTACAGCTTTAAGCGTATCAATGACCTTCTGTACCCCAAAATGCGAAGTAGCAAAGTCTTGTATCTGCTACTATCCATTATCTCTCTACTACATTCATTTCTCACCCAAGGACCGATACTCAATCATTCTCAGTATTGCATGCATTTTCCCTCCCCACCTTCCATCCCAACCCCCTCCCCACATTCATATTAAGCAGAAATACCTTACAACACAGCAAACACTACAAAATACATGTTTGAAATAAATTGAATGTAATGAGATTAATGAGAATAGTGATTAATAAGAATAATGGAGAGAAATAAATTGTGACAGTAAAAGCAAATGATGACAATAGATGTAGGGAGTAGACAGCAGTGTGCATGTCAAGTTGATTACTCTCTCAGTTTTAATTCATGTCAATCATGTTGATGGATACAGCCTTCAGACAGCTTTGAGCAAACTTCAACAATAATAAAATGTTTCCAAATGCTTTGATTTCAACAAGTGACTGAGAAACATTAAATCTTATGAACATTTCCCAGAATGAAACTGTCATATGTTACAAAATTCCATTGTCATTCTGCTTTTTGCTACTTTTTTGATTTCTGGGTATTGTTCACATTAACAAGTACAGAAGCAGCAAGCAGGAAAGAATGTGTTGTCTGAGCGAAAGTAATAACCAATGTTTTAATCCTGATAATGAAATTAGTGCCAACACAATCCATAAGGAAAATAGAAACTGCTCAAAATTAATCAACTTTAAGGTCCCTGTTTTTCATAAGAACCTTCTCAAGCAAGGTAGTGAGACTATCAATATAATTGATGAGTTGAACTTCATTTGTCACATTGAGTACTAGTTCTACATACAGGTATTTTATGCCAATGTATGTCTATTATGGCCTTGTCCTTTGTATGTATATGCAACAAATATATAGCATTATGACAATGCTTTATATCAAATATTGCTTGGAGGACTTAACCTAGATTAATTGGCTCAGTTGTAAGAACAAACAGTTAAGAATAGGCTGCCAAGTCAGCCTCTTCCATTTCTGAAAACCTCTGTATACCTTTAAAGTTAAAAATCACACAACACCAGGTTATAGTCCAACAGGTTTAATTGGAAGCTCTAGTTTTCTGAGTGTTGCTCCTTCATCAGGTGAAGGAGCGGCACTCCAAAAGCGAGTGCTTCCAATTAAACCTGTTGGATTATAACCTGGTGTTGTGTGATTTTTAACTTTGTCCACCCCAGTCCAATACCAGTATCTCCAAATCATGACTCTTTACACCTGTCCATATTAGTTCTTTCATCAAAGCGTGATTACAAGAACATAAACATTGTATTTCCAGAGGAAGATATGCTTGTAAGACTTCAGCTTCAACTGTGCATGACGAGTGACTTGACAACAAAACACATTGAAACATCAGAAATACAAACTCCAGAATATCTTGTGCTTTATCTTTTTGACTACAAAGATGACCCATTGGCTTTCTGAAAAATAAATGTTTTGGCCAATTTCTGCAGAGAAACTCTCTCTCTTTTCCTGAAGACAGACTGTACTACAATATGCCAGCATGTATGCGTTTGGGGTATTTAGCAACATAAGTATTTATACTTCTACATGACTGCCTGTGCATGTTAATCAATAGAGATATAATAATTAACTAAAGCTTTGGTTTCATCATAAACACATAATTGTGTTTATCAAGAAACCCAGTTTATAGATCTATTTATTTAAATCTTGATATTGGTGAGTTATTTAACCGGTCCTTGTGCTAACTGGAAAAAGTAATTTTAGCTTAAAACCCATAATGCAGTGGAAGTAGAGCATTTGTCTACTCTCAGTGCTAACAATCTGCACACTCACTAATATGTACAAGACCCTTTGCGTTGTGCCATGAAAAAATGAAATCATTTCATTTTTGTTTGCTCTACCAATACTTGAGGAATCAAATGCCTCAGATGTTTCCCTACTTTACAGCCTGATTGCTGGCAGAACCTTAGAAACCTTAGAAACTTGGTGCAAAAGGCATTTTTGTCATTTATCCAGTTTCGGTGTCCTTTTTCGCAATACTTTGATGCTCAAGTGGAGGAAATCACATAAATCCACACCATTGTCAGCTGATTCTGCGTTCTTGCTTTCTTTGAGGACTTCAGTTTCTCACGGAAGTCCAAGTACACTACATATACATTCTCTCAGCTGTTTAACTAATGTAGCAACACCAAGAATTTGGGCATTGGCTACTGGATACATGTGATAATGAGTGAGCTACAGAGAATTACATAAAAATGAGAGATCCCCACAATTGCAACTCCTCGGGCCAAGAGTCTTTAATGGTATTGTAGGAACATAAGTGCAGAAGCTAGGAACTGGGAGAAACTCTATCAGCTAGTTCAAAACGAGATTTAATGCCATTTTTGGTCGTGCAGATTACTTCTTGGACATCTGACTTAAAACAAATGTCCATGGTTTTGAAGTACCCACATTGGAAATGATGTAACAAGCAGGAAAAGATGAAAAACAAAAAGAATTAAATACATTGGGATTGATTCAAGAACATGAACCTCAGCCCAAATGGAAAGAAAACAAAGCAGGAAGGTAGAAATGAAGCATTCTAAATCCAGCCAAATCCTGAGACAACACAAGACAAGTTAGTGGACAAATCATGGACTAACATTTAACTTTTTACAAACTGCTTTGATTCAGCTTTCTCCATAACCGCAGCAGCATGCTAAAAATAGAGATAGGTGGCTTAAAGACATGCAATCACATATCTGCTCAAAAGCAGCTACTCCACTGTACTGGCTTGCCTTTTAAAAGAAATCCTTTTGAAAATGAAGTAGCTGGGATAAAGAAGCTACATTAAATTTTAAAAAGGAACTTCTCCCACAGCAAAGTAAATAAAGATATTGATCAATACGTAGTATGCTAGCAGATCCCAGTAAAATGAAGTATCTTTGCCGTCTGTCAGGAGGGGACTCATGACACAAAAAATGGATTTAACTACATCCTAGGTTTGCACGGTGCATAAACAGAATTCCTAGAAGCAGCAACCATGTGTATTTTAACCTTGATTTTCACAGTTCCGCAAATTAATTCTCTGAACTTCAACAATTCTGGAGGAGAACATGTACTCTATAAACCAGGGAAATTAACACGATCTTTATAGATTTCTTAGCATTGTGATTTTTGAAAATTCTGATACTGAACTAATGCAAAAGAAATGTAGAACCTTTACAGGAAATGAAGCAGATTCGCCTCTTAAAAACTGAAAGAGCTGCAGACGCTGTAAATCAGAAACAAAAACAGAAATTGCTGGAAAAGCTTAGCATGTCTGGCAGCATCTGTGATGAGAAATTAGGGTTAACATTTCAGGTCAAGTGACCTTTATTCAGAACATATTTTCCTCTCATTTCTCTCATCAATCCCAGGATCTCCTTCAAATAATTCATATCTCTCAGCTGGAAAAAGCAGTGCACACCAAGGATTTTTGAAAAAGTGGTGGTGAGCTGCCGCCTTGACCCGCTGCAATCCACCTGCTGTGGGTTGACCTTAGGGAGGAAATTCAAGAAGTTTGATTCAGCGACAGCAAAGGAACAGCAATATATTTCCAAGTCAGGATGGTGAGTGACTTGCAGGGGAACCTGCAGGTGGTGTTCCCATGTACCTGCTGCCCTTGCCCTTCTAGATGGAAATGTTTTGTGTCTTTGAAAAGGTGCTGTCTGAGGATCTTTGGTGAATTTCCTAAGAATGGTATGACTGTGGCTATGTTAAAGGAGGGCAACAAGACTTGATTGCAGTAACTACAGGACTGTCTCCCACTGTCTGTCACAGGGAAAGAAGGAATCTCCTCAATTTCTACCTCTCAGCGGCCAAAGTGCTCCAACTTTCTACAAGTGAACAAAACTGCAGCCTCCAAACTAAAGATTTCCTCTTGGAGCTGGAAATGTTGCTAAAATTATTCCACAAGCCATGATCGCCACATACTGTCAGAAAGATATGATGCTGCATTCTTATCACGCCCAAACATAATTTTTCAAACAGCAGTTTGACAGTATAGAGAATTAAAATTTTTAATTCCTGCAGCAACAAGTTTTTGCCTCCTGGACCTACAAGGAAAGAATGCAACCTTCGAGCAACGTGTAACTTTATTCAGGCGCCAATACAAATTATGAAGAGTCTCTCCAGAATGAAAAATTGAACACTTGTCTTCGCCCAAATGTTTCCTGAGAGATGTCAGATGAAATGGCAAGTGTACAGACTTCATTTGAAGCTCTGGCACTATGGGAATTTTCAACAGTTTCCTAACAAACTTGAGTTTTTTTTTTAAATCGCTCTTAAGATATGGAGATTACCACCACAAGTAACATTGGTTGCCCATTCCTAATTCCTGGTGGTATGTGGCTCGTTGAAATACTGCAGTCCTTGATGCATAGAAATATCTACAAGGCTGTTAGGAAGGGAGTTCCAGGATTATGACCCAAGCCATCAAGGATTCTCTGTAGTTTCAAGGAAGAACCCCAATCTTGTTAGTAAGACCTAACTAACCAAGCAGGACTCTGACTCTACTAAACCTAGGGATGCAACCGATCTAACCTGTCCCCAAAACACATGGCTCTGAACGTGTACGTTACTGACAAACTCAACACCTGATTATTTGCTCGGTATCGTAGAGGAAAACACATTCTTCTTATGGACATATGTTTATTTTGTTGTATGGAGTTAGTTTTGGTCTCATGTCCTTTTGTCCTGTAGCAATCATACAAAATTTGGCATGGAGAATTTAATGCTGTGTGCCCACTCACCGTAACCTTGGATTGAGCAAGGAAATCAGTGCCTAAGGGTATCAGCAGAAACAGGAAAAAGATTTCATTAATTTGTATCAGTTACAGTCTTAGTTGGGTTTGGGCCTCCCAACGTATTTTGTTTGGGAAATAATGCCTGATGCATTGGGAAACTCAGAAGAATCCAAGTTATTTTGAGATAACCTTGAAAAATGCTCCATGCCAAATGTTGGTATTTTGGGAGGCTTCTTCAAGAATACTGTGTGTCCTGTTCTGGTGTCCAGATAGAAGAACAATATTACTAAACTGCATAGGGTTCAGAAAAGACTTATCAGTATGCTGCCAGGTACAGAAGACTTAAATTAAAAAGAAAGGTTGGATAGTCTGGGGCTTTTTCACTGGAGCATTGAGACACTATTTTATAGAAGTTTATAAAATAATGAGGGTAGGGATAGTGTTAGTGTGTTAGTTGTCTTTTCCCTCGGATGGGGGATTTCAAGACTGGGGGGCATATTTTTAAGGCGAGAGGTGAGTAATTTAAAAAAGACACAAGGTGTAAATCATTTTACACAGAGGGTGGCTCGCACGTGGAATGAACCTGCTGAGGTGGTGTTGAATGTGGGCATAGTTACAACACTTAAGACATTTGGATAAGTACATGAATAGGAAAGGTTTGGAGGGATAAGGGCCAGGAGCAGACAGGCGAGACTAATTTAGTTTGGGATTATGTTCAGCATGGACTGGTTGGACCGAAGAGTCTCACAGCACGGAGACAGACCCTGTAATTCTCAAAATAGCCAGATAACTGGCATGAACAATTGACAGAAAGTGTGCTGCATTTGCACAATGCATTAATATATTGCCAAATGCAGAGTATACAATATAAGACCCTAACACATTGGACCAAAAATTAAGACTATTCAGCCCATCGAGTCTGCTCTGCTACTCAATCATAGCTGATAAGTTTCTCAACCCCACCCTCCCGCTTTCTCCGTAACCCTTGACCGCCTTGACAATCAAGAACCTATCTATCTCAGTCTTAAATAGAGGAGCGACCTGGCCTTCACAGCCTTTTGTGGCAGTGAATTCCACACATTCACCACCCTCTCACTGAATAAATTTTTTCCTGATCTCTGTTCTGAAAGGTCTCCCTTGAGTCTAAGGCTGTGGCCTTGGGTCCTAGTCTCTCCTACCAATGCAGAATATCTTCCTAACATCCACTCTGTCCAGGCCATTCAGTATTCTGCAAGTTTCAATTAGATCCCTCCATTTCCTTCTAAACACCAGGTATAGACCCAGAGTCCTCAAATGTTCCTCATATGTTAAGCTGTTCATTCCCGGAACCATTTTCACGTTCTAGGGCGAGTACATCCTTCCTGAGATATTGGGCTCAAAATTGCACACAATAAATATGTATCCAGTGGGCAATTTACTCAGAGGAGCCACACATTGATGAACAGTGGGACATATGCTGAAACAATACTGGTATTTTACCGCAAACTTAATATTTTGTTGACGCAACTCCAAACAAAATTAAACCTCAATTTATGTTTTACTCATTGATGATTTCTTTAAATTCTGTTTCTCAAACTTTGATAGCTCTGGTTTTCTATAACTCTTCCCAAAACGACCCTAGTTTGACAAGTAAAACCGAAAGAACTGTAGATGCTGTAAATCAGAAACAAAAACAGAAGTTGCTGGAAAAGCTCTGCAGGACTGGCAGCATGAAGCGAAATCACAGTTAACACTTCAGGTTCAGTTCTGAGGAAGGGTCACCAGAGCTCAAACATTAACTCTGATTTCTCTTCAAACATGCTGTCAGGCTTGCTCAGTTTTTCCAGCAATTTGTTTTTATTTCTAATTTGACAAGCATCTCCCTGCAAATTCTTAGAACATTGCTATACTGAAGAAGTGAAATCACCTCATTTTAAAGTGCATTGGGATGTCCATTTTCATGAAATGCATTGTAATAAACAAGTCTCTTACTTCTTTAAGATTGAGTATATTGGAACCTCCCCAGTTCCAGAATACTGCATACTGGTGGGAAACAACATTTGCCTGACATGTTTTGAATAGCATTCTCCTCAACCTGCTTTACTTTCAGATTCTATCATTTGTCTTGGGGTGATCACTATACTGGTTGGTCACACATTTCTATCTCCTCCTTTCAGTCTCAGATTCTTCTTCCAATGGTGCTGTGCTCAGGTCTTGCAGCATTGCATCTTTTCACGTGGTCTTAAAACTGCCTCTTCACCTTCTTCCATGCAGTCCCATCTCTCATCACTTGTCTCACCACACTTCCTCTCGAACAGATGACAATGCCAGTTCAATCTCAGCTACACTCAATATTCACCGACACTCCCCTCAATACTCAATATACTCACTTCTTCAGTATAACAGAGTGCTGGTTAAAATTTTGTTGGTTCTCCTTGCCCTGCATATCCAACTCCAAATTGGCAGCTCATCACTTCTGATGTTGCATAAGTACACTGCACAACAAGGGCAGTCTCAAACTTTCTTGGAGATTCTTCCTTTCAGAACAGCTCACTGCAATTTTTCCAGTTACTCCAACTAATCTGTTGTTTAGCTCCCCTTTTTATATTTCCATCTTTAGGCACTTGAGTGTAGGTACTCAAAACAATTCACTTTCACTTAAGCTAAACACATAAATGGGCTTTTTGGTTTGTTGATGTTTGTATCCCTATATTTTGGTGCTTTACTCCAGTTTTCAGCTATCTCAAATACTCATTTCTTCAAAGTTATAGTCATCACTTAGTCAGAGTAATAGAGATGTACAGCATGGAAACACATCCTTGGGTCCAACTCGTCATGCTGACTAGATATCCTAAACTAATCTCGTCTCATTTGTCAGCATTTGGTCCATTTCTCTCCAAAATTCTTCCAATTTATATACCCATTCAGGTCCCTTTTAAAACGTTGCAATTGTACAAGCTTCCACTGCTTCCTCTGACATTTCATACACGCTCAACCCTCAGAGAAAAAGGTCCCTATTATATCTTTCCCCCTCAGTACAGCGGTTTAGCAGCAGAACCATGAAAGATGTTGTATTTGGATAAGTAAAACAATGTTTATTACTGATTTACAAGGTTTTGTCGATGGCATTTCCAGTTCACATATTGGGCTTAGATATTTCACCATCCTGTAATCCAGAAGTGGTCTCAAGCATTCCAGATGTATGGTTGCAGTGTGTATAGATCTGTTTACATTTTAAAACGTCTTTGCGTTACATTAATAATCTGGTTACAAATAAAGTCGCAAGTCTTATTTCTGTGAATAAAGCTGAACTTATGTTTTCTAAAATATCAGTTAATGCTCATCATCAAGTGGAGATCTCAAATCTCGTGAACCTGAAAATCAGATTTTGAAGGAAATATAAACTTTGTCCTCAAAAACTTGATTGTGGAAATGCATGGACTATAGATAAATGAATGTAATTGCATGGACTATACTGGGCTGAGGTTCTCAAAAGCTTGAAGAACTAATTACACTCCTCATTCACGTTTCAACTATAGCATCTCACCAGATACCAGTTTACACTGACTGACAAGAACAAACCAACAAAATCAGATATTCATCTTCTGTTGATAATTAAAACTCTCAGAGTCATAGAGATGTACAGCATGGAAACAGACCCTTCGGTCCAACCTGTACATGCCGACCAGATATCCCAACCCAACCTAGTCCCACCTGCCAGCACCTGGCCCATATCCCTCCAAACCCTTCCTATTCATATACCCATCCAAATGCCTCTTAAATGTTGCAATTGTACCAGCCTCCACCACATCTTAAATCAAAACGGATAAGACAATAAACTTGGTACTTACTAGCTGATCTTGCGAGGCAATATTGAAGTATTTCAATTTAATTTATTCACTATAATTCATTAATACCTACAGTATTTAGCCTACACTTCCACATGCCTTGTTACTTGTAGGACTCTCACTTCTGAGGGTCCCTGCCTCCACTGCATTTAATTTGACTATGCTAGTTTCCAATGGTGCCAGTTCCAATTTCCCTTACCTGCGTACCACTTGGATTGATTGGCAGGATCTGCAACTACAGAGGAACCTCTATTATCTGAAGGACACAGGCGGGGAATATTTCTCTCGGTTAATTGAATTCTGGATAATCAAATGCCGGACAACAGTTCAACCAAGCATCAGGACCATGCCACTTTGTCGGATAATTCGATATTTGGATAATCCAATGCCAGATAATTAAGGTTCCTCTGTACATCCATTTCATTTCCTAACTTTTGCTCTCACTTTCCACCACCAATCCAACTATAATAAGGTGCCTTTGTCCTCACATGCCATTTCCTCACCTTCCTCATTCAACAGATCACCCTGTCGCACTTAGCATTCCCAACACCATGGCACCAGCAAAGTTGTAATTGTACAAATTAACAAGTTTAATATGTTGCTCACCATGTGATCTCATCTGCATTAGAAAGATCAAACAAAAACTGAATTCCTGCTTTGCAGACCACCTCTCTTCAGTCCACAATTATTATCCTGAGCTTCTGGTCCTATTCTTTAAATTTTCCACTCCAATCCCTCTGTTCGGTCTCATATTGTAGTAAATGACATAGCCTCACTTTTTAACTGCGTGTTTAACAGCCTTCCAAGGCATCCAGTTCAACAATTTCAGACAATACACTGTCTCCTCTCTTATTTTTAAAGCAGTAGCCTTAAAATGCATTCAGGCTTTTTCCCAGGGTTGGAGAATCAAGGACAAGACAGCATCATTTTAAGGTGAGAATGGAAAGAATAAAAGGGAACCTTTGCACAGAGGGTGGTACACATATAGAATGAGCTGCCAGCAGAGGTAGTTGAGGCAAGTACATTAACAACATCTAAAAGGTATTTGGACAAATACATGGACAGGAAAGGTTTAGAAGGATATAGGCTAAGTGCAGGGAAATGGGGTTAGCGTGGATGGACATCTTGGTCAGCATGGACCAGTTTGGCCAAAAGGCCTGCCTCAGTGCTGTAAGACTCTTACGACTCTGAGCAGCTGTTGGCAATTTTGTTTTTCACATTTATGCTCCATCCAGAATCTGTTTCTTTAATTGCCCCATTAACATCTCTTTTTGCTTCACGCCACTAGTTGTTTTGATATTTGATCGCTTCTGTCTCCCAGGCTAGCACCGATCTTCCTTTTTGCTTACTTTTCCCCTCCACGTTTCTTTCTGCCTCACTTAGTGGTACAAGAATTATCTTCTAGTCCACTACGGTGCATAGGCATCGGTCTCCATTCAAGAAAGGCAATTGGGCAAAGCTTGAGGGTCACTCCTCCACATTTAGTATGGGACAAGACAAGGGGGCTGGTGACCTTGCACTTGTCACAGCCAGGTTGAGGAGTGACCCTACATTCTCCAGCATTACTGTCCAGCTTTCTGAGCTAACCAACCTTCAAGACATTGCTGTTAGATTTCAAAGTGAGGACCTTTGGCACACAAGAATGACAAGATAGCCACAACATTACATACTGCAATAAATCTTTATTCCCTAACCAGGAAACAATCCTAGTAAATGACCGTAAAAATGGCAAGTCCTAGCCACAAGACCACAGCAAACTTTAAAAGCCTTCCTTGAAGCCTGTTGCATCAATAAGCAATTTCAGTTCCAGCCAAGGATCCTCAATTTGAGACACGAGCTCTGCTTCCATCTCGAAAAATCAGATCAGAGCTGCTAAGTATTTCCAGCATTTTCAAGATTCTGTTGCAATTTTTTTTCAGTACTCAGTTTCACTGCCTAATGTAGAGCAGCAACCTTGAACATTTGAGGTAGCTGTTCATGGTTTCTTAGCTTCCCTTATAAAGATACCCAATGCCTGTCATGTACCCAGTTTCACCTAGTGTGGTAAGTTGCAGTTCACCTTATCAAAAAACAAAAACCCCTTCAGTAAGTTAATGGGAAGTTCATAGAACAACAGTGCAGAACAGGCCCTTCAGCCGTCAATGTTGCGCCGACCTGTGAACTAATCGAAGCCCATTGTCATCCATGTGCTTATCCAAGGACTGTTTAAATGCTGCTAATGTGACTGAGTTAACTGTATTGGCAGGCAGAACATTCCATGCCCTTACCACTCTGAGTAAAGAACCTGCCTCTGACATCTACCACCCCTCAATTTGCAGCTATGCCCCCCTCGTACAAGCTGACGTCATCATCCTAGGAAAAAGACTCGCACTGTCCACCCTATCTAATCCTCTGATCATCTTGAATGTCTCTATCAAATCCCCTCAGCCTTCTTCTCTCCAATGAGAACAGACCCAAGTCCCTCAGCCTTTCCGCTATACGACCTTCCCTCCAGACCAGGCAACATCCTGGTAAATCTCCTCTGCACCTTTTCCAATGCTTCCAACATCATTCCTGTAATGGGGCAACCAGAACTGTACACAATAGTCCAAGTGAGGTCATGCTAGCGTTTTGTACAGTTGCAGCATGACATCATGGCTCAAACTCAATCCCTCTCTTAATAAAACCTAACAAACCATACACTTTCTTAACAGCACTATTAACCTGGGTGGCAACTTTCAGGGAAGTACATGGACACCAACATCCCTCGGCGCATCCACACTACCAAGAATCGTTCCATTGATCCAGTAATCTGCCTTCCTGTATTTCTTACCAAAGTGAATCACCTCACATTTAGCTGCATTGAACTCCATTTGCCACCTCTCAGCCCAATTCTGTTTATCCAAAACCCCTGCAAATTGCAACATTCTTCCACACTGTCCACTACTCCGACTTTAGTGTCATCTGCAAACTTACTAACCCATCCACCTATGCCTGCGTCCAAGTCATTTATAAAAATGACAAACAGCAGTGGTCACAAAATAGACCCTCGTGGCACACCACTAGTAACCGTACTCCAGGCTGAATATTTTCCATCAACCACCACTTGCTGCCTTCTTACAGAAAGCCAGTTTCTAATCCAAACTGCTAATTCACCCTCAATCCCATGCCTCCGTATTTTCTCTAAAAGCCTACCATGTGGAACCTTATCAAAGGCTTTACTGAAGTCCATGTACATCACATCAACAGCCCTAACCTCATCTTCATGTTTGGTCACCTTCTCAAAAAACTCAATGAGGTTTGTGAGACACAACCTGCCTTTGACCAAACCATGTTGACTACCTCCAATCAAACTGTTGCTTGCTAAATCCTCTTATAATCCTTCCCAAAATTTTTCCGACAACAGACGTAAGGCTCACTGGTCTATAATTACTTGGGTCATCTCTACTGCCCTTCTTGAACAAGGGCACATTTGCAATCCTCCAGTTCTCTGGTACTAAATTTGTAGACAATGACGACTCAAAGATCAAAGCCAAAGGCTCTGCCATCTCCTCCCTAGCTTCCCAGAGAGTCCTCAGATAAATCCCATCCAGCCCATTTCTGGAATTGACAATATCTCCTCCTTACTAACCTCAGATCTTTCTAGTCTAATAGCCCATATCTCAGTTTTGTCCTCTACATTATTCTCCTTTTCCGGAGTGAAAACAGATGAGATATATTCATTTAGCATCGCTCAAATCTCCACACAACTTCCCACTTCTGTCTTTGATTGGCCCTATCCCTACCCTAAATCATCCTTTTATTCCTCACATACCTAGAGAAAAGCTTTAGGATTCTCCTTTATTCTATTTGCTAAAGACTGCTCACAAACCCTCTTGGCTCATCTTAACTCTTTCTTTAAATCCTTCCTGGCTAATCTGTAGCTCTCCATCGCCTCATCTGAACCATCTCGTCTCAACATCACGTAAGCCTCCCTCTTCCACTTAACAAGAGATGCAATTTCTTTAGTAAACCATGGTTCCCTTACCTGATCACTTCCTCCCTACCTAATAGGGACATACCAATAAAGGACACACAATAGCTGTTCCTTAAAACCAGCACCACATTTTGGTTGTCCCCATCCCCTGCATTTTGCTACCCTACTCTATGCCTCTGAAGTCTTGCCTAATCACATTATAAGTGCCCTTCCCCCCCATCTATAGATCTTGTCCTGTGGCACGTGCCTATCCCTATCCATTGGTAAACTGAATTATGGTCACTGTCTCCAAAGTTCTCACCTACCACTAAATCAAACACCTGGCCTGGTTCATTATCAAGTACCAGATCAGGTGTGTGGCCTCTCCTCTTGTCGGCCCTTTGACATACTGTGTCAGGAAACCCTCCTGCACACATTGGACAAAAACTGATCCATCCAACGTACCAGAGCTACAGCATTTCCAGTCACTGTTGGGGCAGTTAAAGACCCCATAAAGACCTCTGTCCCTTTTACTCCTATCTAGAATCGTTTTGCCAATCCTCTCCTCCACATCTATCTTTTCAAGCTGCCTTTCTCAACAGAGATCTTAACAATACCACTGATAATTAATTCTCCTTTCTGTTTAATGTGCAAATCTTAATAAAGGTTAATAAAGCGGTGGAGAGATAAGTATGCTTACATTAAATAAACTTCATCTCATTCTTAAGAGCAAAACACAAGATCTCTCACTTTGCAGAATTATTTCTTCATAAAGTATATATCGGAGAGTTTTAACTTCGTTCATGAACTTTCTTTTCTCACCTACTTAGCTCTTTTTAAAGAATGCCTCCCATTCTGATTTTGGTTTCAACACACAAAGTTCTCTGAAAGCAAGTTATGGCCATCATCCCTGACAAGTTGAGTCAGCAATTTCTCCTAAGGAATTGTAAACCCTTACAGTATTAAAGGAGGGCATTCAAGCTGTCATGCCTGGATCAGCTCTTTGAAAGTGCGGTCCAATTTAGTCCCACATCCCAAATTTTCCCCATTTTCCTGCAAATTAATTACTTTCAAGTACATGTCAGACTATCTTTGGAATTTTTTTTTTAAAATGGAACCTGATGATTCCACTGCCCTTTCAAGTCATGCTCCAGATCTCCACCATGTTCTGTGTGAAAATAATTCACTACTTTCTTGCATCAATTATTTTAAACGCATGACCTCAGCTTACTGACCCTCCTTCCAAAGGAAACAATTTCACCCCACTTGCCTTATCCAAAGCTCAATTAATTTTGAAATTCCTTTAGGCCTCTAGTTAACCTTCTTTGCTGCAAGAACAATAATCCAAAATTTCTCCACAACTAATTCTCTCACTTTCGGCATCTTGTGGTAAACCTCCTCTGAACCTCTCCAAGGCCTTCAGATCCCACCCAAAGTGGGATGCCTAGAATTGTGAACAGTACTCCACCCTAATCTATCCAAAAGTTTGTCAAAAGGTTTTCATGACTTACTTGTTTTTATAATCCATTTCCATGTTTATAAAGGAAAGGATCCATAAACTTTCTGAAGTTTTCTCAATTTACCCTCAGCTTCAAAAGGTTGTACGTATGTGCACTCAAGTCCCTTTGCTCTCCAACCTCCTTCAATTATACTGCCTCTCCATGTAGTTCCTTTCAAACTGGATCAATTCACACTGCCACTTTAAATTGGATATACCCATTTTACCAAATTAAATCCTTTTGAAACAGATGCTGGAGGTCTGAGACAAAAACAGAAATTGCTGGTGAAGCTCAGCAGGTCTCACAGCATCTGCAGAAAGAAAGCAGAGAGAACAGAGTCTGATGCCTCTTCCTCAGTCTTAAGAGTTTCCAGCAAGTTTGATCAGCAATTCTGTTTTTGTTTTAAATCCTCCTGATTCTTTTCGCAATTTAAAAAAGCATATTCCTTGTGATTTATCTCTCTACTCCCTTGGCTCACCAGCCTCATTCCTGATGAAGAGCTTACGCCCAAAACATTGATTCTCCTGCTCCTCAGATGCTGCCTGACTGGCTGTGCTTTTCTACACCAGACTTGACTGATCTCCAGCATCTGCAGTCCTCACCTTCTCCACATATTCCTTATGCTCATTCACATCATTTTACACAGTCTAAAGCAATAGTCTTAATGTTGATCTCTGTGGGTCTTCCACTGTATACCACTTATCAAAATAATCTTTCCCCAGTACTGTTTCCTACCCCTATGCCAATTATGTATCCTGGTTTCACTTCTATTTTCTGAATACGTCCATTTTGTGGGACTTTATCAACATTATTTAATCCATATGGAGACCATTTACACTAATGACCACTTCTTCATTAAATACCTCTATTACTTATCAAAAATGATGTGCATTTAACAAATCCATCGTTTGTACTGATAATATCCTATGCCTAATGCTCCCAAAAGATTGCCTTTATTAGTCCCTAATTGGCTCCACAATTCCTTTAAGTATCACCTTACTTCCTACTTGTTTATAAAAGATTTCTGGGTTTGCTTTTACATTTAAGCAGGTCTGTTTCTTACATTATATTACAATACCCCTGCACTCTTCATTGCCTAGTTTTCTATTGTACTTTATAGCTTGTATTTATCAAGAATCTCCTTTGTCTATTTAATTCTTAGCTGGCTTTGCCATCCAGGGAGTTCTAGCTTTGGAAGAGCATCTTTTCTCCTGATGGTAATAGGTTTGTTTTTAATCAGATTGTTTCCATCTAATGACCTGTTGTTCATATACCGTTTTGTTGGATAATGTATTTCCAGTCCACCTGTCCTTTTTCAACCAGCTCCTTCTCAAGGCAATCAAAATGTGCTCACTCCCAGTTGGGTACATTTACTTTCTTTTTAACTCTTTTGTGCAACTATAAGTCCAATGACAGCTACTTTTAAACAAAACACAGAGGCAAGATAAAATGCACGATCAAACACTTTGCCCTTCCTATTGGACGAGGAATATTGATTGAAAGTTGCTACATGACAAAGTCCTGCACAATTGCTGCTTTATTAGTTTTCCATTCCTCCAAAATTTACCTCTGGACTTACTCTTCTATCTTCAAACTATTTGGGGGTCTATTGTAATACCCATCAGCATAAAAAATCTTTTCTCTTCAACCAAAATAGGTTTAGTCGTTTAGTGTAAAGTAGCCAATCATTGTCTTATCAGAACACACAGCTGCTCTCTCATTACTGAGAGATAATAGGGAGGTGTTTTAATTTGAGGGTTACCGTAGCTCAGGTGAGGTTGAGAAGAGGAGTCCTTAGTGGTAACATCTGCTAGTCTGGGACTTGAACCAGTGTTGTCGGCATCACTCTGCATCGTAAAACAGCCAACCGACCTTTCCTTTTAGCATAACAACCCTCAGACAAACATTCCAAGTGATAGTTTCATAGACTGTCTCAAAAACATCTTGAATACAGGCTGTACAGATCCAAATCAACTGTTTTTGAAGAAACCGCTGGTTATAGTTATTTGTAAGGAAATGCAAGATCTAATTTCACAGGATTTGCAGCTCAATCAAATTGATGGAACCACCCAAATTACGTTGGGCATTCTCCATACAAATAGCAATCCAAATCTGTATAATAAAAGCAGAAACATTGGCGGGCGGAGGATTAAAAAAAACTTAGTATGTTCAGAGAGAGAAATAAGAGTTAATGCTTCAGGTTGTAACATTCCATTATTTAATATTTCCTACAATAATGTAAAATTGAGAATTAATAATTTTGAGAAGCTGGGGGTTTGAGGTGCAGGGTGGGTGGAGAGGAAAGCGTGGAAGAATGGAACAAGAGGAGTGGGAAGGACCAAAAAAAAACAAATACTAACCTCGTACACGTGTGCTGAAAGGAACTGAAACAAGTAAAAATAAAATACAAAAATGGGGGACAGAGTTATGGTATGAAACAGTTGATCTCAACACAGAGTCCCGAAGGCAGAAAGGGTGCCTAACTGGAAGGCAGAAAGGGTGCCTAACTGAAAGTCAGTCATAGAAATCCACAGAACAGAAAAGGGGCACTTCAGCCAATCGTGCCAATGCTGGTCAAAACCAACCACCTAATTATTCTCGTCCCATTTTTCAGCACTTGGCCCAATTATGCTTTCTGCACTTGCGATGACATCTAAATACTTCTTTAAATGTTATGAGGGTTGCTGCAACACTTAAAGGCAGTGAGTTCCAGATTCCCGCCACCCTCCTAGAGACAGTTTTTCCTCTAAACTTTCTGCCCCTTACCTTGAGGTTGCCTCCCAGGCACTGATCCTTCCCACCATCTACGCCCCTCAATTTAATACAACCATGTCCCTTCTCAATCTCCCCTGCTCTAAGGTGAACAATTCCAATTTATCCAATCTCTCTTTGTAACAAACTCTCCAGCCAGGCAACATTCTGTAAATCTTGTCTGTAACCTTTCCAGTGCGATCACATCCTTCCTATAATACCGATTCCAGAATACACAATACTCAAGCTGTGACCTTTTTGTACAGTTCCAGCATAATCTTCCTATTTTTAAACTCTATGCTTCCAACTAATAAAGGCAAAACTACCACATGCATTCTTAACCATCTTATTCACTTGTCCTCATACCTTAAGGGACTGGCACATATGCACACCAAGGTCCTTCCTATCCTTGGTACTTCCCAGAGTCCCACCATTCATCACATATTCCCTTACTGAGGTGTTCTAGCTGTGAGGGTCAACATTCACTTCAGGAACAACACAGCAGGCCAATGACAGGTATGTCAGCATGAAAACAAAGTGGAGAACTCAAACAACAGCGCACTGGATGCTTAGGGCCATTCCTGTAGCCATTATTCCTCAATCCTCCTTTCCTTCAGCCATCTAGTTAAAACATTTTAGATACAAACATGACTTTTTCTCACAATAAAAAAGAACATCAAAAAAACAACAGGACAACCTTTCGCACTGTGGACTCTACTCATGTTTAAACTCTACCCAACACATTTTGCCAGAAGGTCACTGGACTCAAAACATTATCTCTGCTTTCTCTCCACAAATGCTGCCTTACCTGCTCGGTTGTTCCAGCAATTTCTAATTTTGCTCCAACAGAATAACTTGATCAGTGACAATGAGGCGCTGAATGTATAATTATATAAGTACTATAGCCCCATTTATCATATTAAATAGAAATGTATAACAAGTATGAACAAATAAATTAAAACAAATCAGAGTTTAAATGAATTGAATTTGTTGTCACGTGTATCGAGGCATAGTTAAAAGCTTTGTCTTGCGAGAAATACAGGCAGATCAGAGTTAAGTAGCATAGATAAGTAAATAATAGGTAAACAGCGGCAAAAAACAAAAACACAGGTACAGGTGAATGTTAAGAGTTTGAGAGTTGATTCAGTATTCTAACAGTAGGGTAGAAACCATTGGGAAATCAGCTGGTGCACGTGTTCAGGCTTCTGTACCTTCTCCCCTATGGTAGAGGTTGTAGAAAACATTTTCAGGATGGGACGGATCTTTGAGAATGTTGGCTGCCTTTCCTTGACAGCGGGGCCTGGTAGATGGACTCTATAGATGGGAGGTTGGCCTTTGTGATTATCTGGGCCAAGTTCACCACTCTCTGACTGTTTTTGACCTTGAATGGTACAGGTGCCATACCAGGTAGTGATACATCCAGACAGAATGCTCTCGATGGCGCACCTATAAAACGTTGGCAAGGGTATGCGCCATCATGCCAAATTTCCTTTTGTAACCAGTGAGTCTACATGAAGAGTCCAAGAAAGCTTGTTGTGAATGACAACTCCCAGGAGCTTGACACTCTTCACTCATTTCACCTCAATGCTGTTAATGCGTAGGGGAGGCACCAAGTAACATCCCACCAAAAGGAAAAAATGTTACTTGGTTATGAAACTAAGAAATGCAATTTTATTAAAATTTAGAAATGAGAACATAAGACGAACGAAACAAATTTCAGACTAAATAGATGAACATTTCCAGAATGCGACATCTAAACGGTATTGTTGATTTATTTCACAACTCAACAGCTGTTTTGACTTTTCTCAAGTACAGAGAGCTGCTCTCAATATTCTTCAGTGTCAACTTCTTGTTAAAATGATTTTGAGTAGATGAAATTATTCAGTTTCTCACCATAGATGAATATATTAACAGGCCTCCATTTAGATAGATCCCATGAATTTTTGCAACACCATGATATATAGAAGCAGAATTAGGCCATTCGGCCCAAAATCTGCTCCACCATTCGATCAAGGCTGAAATATTTCTCGACCCCAGTCTCCTGTCTTCTCCCTGTAACGCTTGGTCTCTTCATTAATCAAAAATCTGTCTCTCTCTCTCTCTCTCTCTCAAATACACTCAATGATTTGTTTCCCTAAGGTACTGTGCCAATGAGTTCCACAGATTCACCACCCTCTAACTGATGAGATTCTAAAGGGTCGTCCCTTCGCTCTGAGGCTGTATCCTGGGCCTGGTCTCTCCAACCAGTGGAAACTTATTCTCCACGTCCACTCTATCCAGGCCTCTCAGTATTCTAAGTTACAATCAGACTACCCCTCATCCTTCTCAACTCTCGATTACAACCACTCATGACAAGCTCTGCATCCTGGGATTATTCTTGCAAACCTGCACTGGACTCCCTCCAATGCTCGCGCACATCCTTCCTTGGATAGGGGGCCCAAAACTGCTCACAATGTTCCAAATGCAGTCTGACCAAAACCTCAGCAATATATGTCTGCTCTTGTGTTCTAACACTCTTGACATGAATACTAACTCCAAATCATAACATTGCACTTGCCCTCCTAACTGCCAAATGAACCTGCATGTAAACTTTAAAAAGATTCACAAGTCCCTTCATGCTTCAGATCTCTGAAGTCATTCCCCATTCAGAAAATAATCTACGCCTCTATTCTTCCTACCAAAGTGCATAACATTAGACCACCTACCAATTAGTTGTCCACTCTTCAAAACGGTCATAGAGTCTGAGATGTACAGCACGGAAACAGATCCTTCTGTCCAACTCGTCCATGTCAACCAGATATCCCAACCCAATCTAGTCCCACCTGCCAGCACCCGGCCCATATCCCTTCAAACCCTTCCTATTCATATACCCATCCAGATGCCTTTTAAATGATACAATTGTACTAGCCTTCACCATTTGCTCTGGCAGCTCATTCCATACACATACCAACCTCTGAAAAATTTGTTCCTTACATCTCTTTTAGATCTTTCACCTCTCACGTTAAACCTATGCTCTGTAGTTCTCAGCTCCCCCACCCCAGGGAAGAGACTTTGTCTATTCAACCTATCCATGCCCCTCATGATTTTACAAACCTCTAAAAAAGGTCACTCCTCAGCCTCTGACGCTTCAGGGAAAACAGCCCCAGCCTATTCAACCTCGCCTTATAGCTCAAATCCTCCAACCCTGGCAACATCCTTGTACATTTTTTCTGAACCCTTTCAAGTTTCACAATATCTTTCCGATAGGAAGGAGACCAGTATTGCTCGCAATATTCCCAAAGTGGCCAAACCAATGTTCTGTACAGCTGCAACATGACCTCCCAACTCCTGTACTCCGTACTGTGACCAATAAAGCATACCAAGCGCATTCATCACTATCCTATCTTCCTGCAACTTCACTTTCAAGGAGCTATGAACCTGCACTCCAAGGTCTCTTAGTTCAACAACGTTCCATCGGATATTACCATCAAGTGTATACATCCTAAGATTTACTTTCCCAAAATGCAGCAGCTCACATTTATCTAAATTAAACTCCATCTGCCACTTTTCAGCCCATTCTGTTGTAGTGTGAGGTAACCTTCTTTGCTGTCCACTACACATCCAATTTTGGTGTCACCCGCAAACTAACTTACCACACCCCTTATGCTCACATTCAAATCATTTATATAAATGATGAAAAGTAGTGGACCCAGCACCGATCCTGGTGACACTCCACTGGTCACCGGCTCCAGTCGGAAAAACAACCCTCCACCACCAACCTCTGTCTTCTACCTTTGAGCCAGTTCTGTATCCAAATGGCTGCATTCTCCCTGTATTCCATGAGATCTAACCTTGCTAATCAGTCTCCCATGGGTATCCTTGTCGAACACCTTACTGAAGTCCATATAAATCACGTCCACTGCTCTGCCCTCATCAATCGTCTTTGTTACTTCTTCAAAAAACTCAATCAAGTTTGAGAGACATGATTTCCCACGCACAAAGCCATGTTGACTATCCCTAATCAGTCCTTGCCTTTCCAAATACATGTACATCCTGTCCCACAGGATTCCCTCCAACAATTTGCCCATCACTGACGTCAGGTTCACTGGTCTACTGTTCCCTGACTTGTCCTTACTACCTTTGCTACACAGTAACACCATGTTATCCAACCTCCAGACTTTCAGCACCTCATCTGTGACTATTGATGATACAAATCAATCGCCAACGGCCATTTTGAGGGCGAGCAGCAGCGGAGATAAGACGAACCCGGAAGACTGCAGCTAAGGTAAGGCAGTTTTTAAAAAATTACTTACCGGTAGCGGACAGCGGTGTTTTCCCTTTCACAGGAGGAGCGGGAGCAGCGGGGGAAGTGACGAGGACCAGAGGGGCAGCCGGGAAGGAAAGCAGTGACCATATATATCAGCAAGGCGGCTAAACCCGAGACTCTACTAAAGTAGAGTCTCCCACCCGCCCTCCTCCTCTAACCTAGTTAATAAGGTAACTTTCATTCTAAACTTCCTCTATTGGATACAAGTTTGTTATTAATTTTTATAGCAACTTGAACTAAGCTTTCTACTTTAGTACTGAGTGGGTGTTCAGATAAGCCGGGTATGGATGCTAGGGCAGTTGCTTGCTCCTCCTGCAGAATGTGGCAGGTGGAAGACATGGCACACGTCTCCGTTGGCTACGTCTGTGGGAAGTGCACCCAACTCCAGCTCCTTGAAAACCGTGTTAGGGAATTGGAGCTGGAGCTGGATGAACTACGGATCATTCGGGAGGCTGAGGGGGTAATTGAGAGGAGTTACTGGGAGTTGGTCACTCCTAAGGCTCAGGACAGGGATAAATGGGTTACAGTTAGGGGGAGGAAAGGGGACAGTCAGACAGTGCAGAGATCCCCTATGGACATTCCCCTCAGCAATAAGTATACAGTTTTGGATACTGCTGTTGGGGGGTGAGGGGGTGGGGGGGGAAATGACCTACCAGAGGAAAGCCATAGCAGTCAGTTCTCTGGCACTGAGCCTGACACTGTGGCAAAGAAGGGAAGGGGGCAGAATAGAAAAGTACTCGTGATAGGGGACTCGACAGTTAGGGGAATCGACAAGAGATTTTGTGGTCAGGATCGGGATTCCCGGAAGGTATGTTGCCTCCCTGGTGCCAGGGTCCGGGACGTCTCCGATCAGGTGTATAAGGTTCCCTTCTTAAACTTCTTAAACTAGTGTGATACATTAGCCATTTTCCAGACCCAGGGTCCTCCCTGTCTCCAGCGAGTCCTGAAAGATTACCTTCAATGCCTCTACAATCTCCTTGGCTATCTCCTTCAGAACACCATCAATTGTTGGTCAATTTTTAAATTATTAAGGAGTAATAGGCAGTTTCTTTGGAGTTCCTGCTTTTGCCTGTCAATTCTGTAACATAGATCAATTAACTCATCTCCCTGAAACCATTGTGCTAATTTTTAATGCAAATCCTCTATATCAGTGTTGTCATTGCACATGGATAAATTACATATGCAACATTTTTACACGTTTGTTGCTAAAATCACAAAATAAACATCAGAGTCCACATTTTTTAGTGTTATGAATATTCAACCAATTCAAATTTTATGGCAAGAGTCCCATGACAATGACAATTCAAGCATCAATAATTATTGCCCATTCACTCAGTACATTTCTTCTCCTATCATTTTTTCATACAACAGCTGCTGTCTTGCCCTTATATGTATTTTCTAAAGTACAACAATGCCAAACCTACATAGTCACTTTTAAAATCACGTAACTATAACCCATAGCCACAATAGCATGAATTAGACACCCTAAAAAGATGCTCAACAAGTATTCAAAAACTTCATAATGGCACATCACAAAGCAAGTATCACTGAGAAAACAGCTTATTTTATTCCAGAACATAAACAACCCATTTATTTATTCCATTCATAATGCATCAATTTTATGCATTGTGAAAGAAAAAAAACCTCCGACATTCAACAGCAGCGATTATTTAACCAATGGATGTTTATTAGTACAGTACCAGGGGAAAAGAAATTCCAATCAAAAACCTGACTCTTAACTGTTCTCAAAGAAATGTAGAAAGCTTAAAATTTCAATTCCTTCAATTTTAAGTGGTTAAACTTCTGCATTTTGAACCTCCCCAAGAGCTCTGAAATGCTCTTAAGCTGCAATACCCTCAATTGCTGTTGAAAGGAAAAATACAAGACTGAAAATACAATCCAAGGCTATAACTTCAATTAACTTTCTTTGGCAATTATTTCACAGTTGACAAAACAAAAAAAGTGTTGAGTGATTTGCTCTCATTCAGTTAAGCAATTTCCTAAAATTTATGAAAAATAGCCATTGCTTTCCAAACACATTTCTAGTGATTACTAGAAATGTAGCAATGAGTAAATTTAAATCATGCTATGCTTGCAGAAGTAGCAAAAACTCAGTTTGTGTGCAATCTTGTACAATTCAGCAGTTGTACAATTTCTTCAAATGACATTAGTTGACATTTAAACTTCCTTTTTTTTAAAAAGCAAAAGAATTGCAACACTATTACAGATGAATGAGATTCCTACTACAGTACTGGAAAACAATTCAAAGTAGTTGGAAGGTTTCCAATTAAGCTCAAAGTTTCTTCTTGCTATCTATCAAGATTGGACCACAAGACGTTTACTCAAAAGTAACCTATTTGGCGTACGTGTCATCAGAATAAATTACCTGCTTCACCAGGTTAAGTTTCAATTTGAGAGGGGGAATGGTCCATGCTTTGAATTTAGTAATCAAGCTGCCCACTGACTGTTAGACATACACACATCGCTAATATGAATACATTAGACATAGAAAGCAAGAGCATAAGGTTGCTCTTTATGGCCTAATGAAATATACTTTCTGTAACACCAAAGTGTTCGGTTTCACTTTTTGCCATTGTGCACAATGGGTGCCTGCTGACTCAAGCAACATTGGCAACGTGGCACCAGTTAATTGTAGATATTTCAATAATGTGTCCCTCATGCCTATCTAGATCAATACAGCCTCTAGAGGGGGCAGACTTTTTTTTTTAAGATTACTTACAGTGTGGAAACAGGCCCTTCGGCCCAACGAGCCCACACTGACCCTCCGAAGACCAACCCACCCAGACCCATTCCTCTACATTTACCCCTTCACCTAACACTACGGGCAATTTACCATGGTCAATTCACCTAACCTGCACGTTATTGGACTGTGGGAGGAAACCCACACAGACACTGAGAATGTGCAAACTCCACACAGACAGTTGCCTGAGGCAGGAATTGAACCCAGGTCTCTGGTGCTGTGAGGCAGCAGTGCTAGCCACTCTGCCACAGTGCCGCCCACCGTGTACAGTTTCACTTTGAAATGGAATAAAACTCAAGCTACAGATAAAGTATATTATAACATCCTGATTGAATGCTATGCAAAAACAGCTGGCATAACATAACACTCATCATAGCTCTCCTAATCAATGTCGAGCTAAACATCAAATTTGATGGGTTCTTCAAAGATTGCCTGTACTTCGGCTACCTCCACCCCGCTTCACCTCACGTGTGCCTTTATCAGCTCCAAAATCAATTTTTCAAACTCTCCTGGTTGACATCCCAGCCTGCAGTTTAAATTGCAGTTCATCCAAAATTCTGGTCTCTATAATCTCTCTCATACACAGGCTCAATTCATCCATCAATTCTTATGTCGTTGGATTTTGATGGCCCAATTTAAAATCATTCTGTTTCCACCCTGCCTACTTGTTGTTAGCTAATACGATCAAATCCAAATGCCTCTCCATTCAGTCAACCAACCATCACTACCCCTACAACAAGATCTTAAGGGTGCTTTCAATTCTAGTCGCTCATAAATCCCTGCCTCCCTTTACTCCAACATTTTATCTTTCATTACCAAAGGTACCTGTGTGGAAATTCACTCCAAAAACACTTCCAGCTCCTAAATATCTATCTCTTTATCTAATCTTTTTAAAATTACCTATCCCATTGTCTTAGGCTTACATGCATTCTTGTGCAATCACACTTGAATGAAATGGCCCTACTGAAAGCCCAAACAACTTTTTTTGTTTTCACTGATACAAACTTTGCATCGCTCACATCTCATCACACTTAACTACAGTTCCAAAATTCAAAATCTGAGACAGGTTGTGTTACCAATCCGACTGGTAGGCTGATAAACGCTCAATTTTTCATGAGTCACACTGTGGCTCAGTGGTTAGCATTGCTACCTCACAGTGCTAGGCTCCCAGGTTCAATTCCACCCTTGAGCGGATGCCTATGTAGAGTTTGCATGCTCTCTCTGTATCTGCATGGGTTTCTGCTGGGTGCTCTGGTTTCTTCCCCAGCCCAAAAATGCGCAGGTTAGGTGGATTGGCCATGCTAAATTGCCCATAGTATCCAGAGATGTGTGCAGGTTAGATGGGTTAGTCACTGGAAATGCAGGATTGGGGGATTGATATGCACGAGTACTCTTTGGAGGGGTGGTGTGGATTCGATGGGCTGAATGGCCTGCTTCCACACTGTAGGTATTCTATAACAGATCAACTTCTCAATATATGTTGGCCTGGATTTTCTGATGGATGCAGTAACCAGTCAAGCCTCAGGACTCAGAGGAAGTCCAAAGTTCCGCACGTGTGGTTGTTACTGAGCAAGTTCAAACTTCCAACAGGCAACTGTTTAATGCTTTTGAACGTCTTTGACACTGACCTTAGTATTGGACACTTGGTCTTTATTCCTTAAACATACAAGAAATTTAGCCCAGGACACTCTTGTGGCAGACTTAGGACCTAGTGACAGCTGTATTAGGTAGGCCTAAAAATTTAACAAAACATCAATAGTTAACAGCCACTCAATGGATAATGCTGAAGGCACCCAACATCCTTGTTATCAATAGCGCTCCAAACAGGTGAACAGTATTAGGGATTTATGGTGGTGGACCTGGGAGGAAGATAAGACAGACAGAAATATAACAAATACAGGTTCATTTAAAAAAACCAAGTATAACGAATCAAGAACAGACATCAAGGGGCATGCCACTGGTCCATAGTTAAAAAGGACGTTATACCTATAATATGTCATCAGTCTGCTCCTCCATGGACACAAACTGGAGCTGGAAGTTTAAATAAAGTCAGCATGTGCTTCAGCCACTGTTGCTGACTGGAAGATCTTGGTCATTATCTTTTATCGTCATCCAGCTTTAATATCACATCCTCCAACTAATTGCCAGCAGCACCATATAAGTTCCACAAACAGAATTCGATGAATTCCAAGGCAGCATGGTGTAGCACTGCTACTTCAGTGTCAGGGGCATGGGTTTGAAACCAGCTTTGGGTAACCGTGTGTGGAGTTTACATATTATCTCCGTGTCGGAGTGGGTTTCTCCAACAGTCAAAGAGATGTGCAACTTAGGTGGATTGACCATGCTAAAAATTTCCCCATAGTGGTTGGGATGTGTAGGTTAGTGGATTACACATGTTAAAAATCCCATGCAGAGTTATTGGGGCGGGGGAGCGGTTTAAGTGTTGAATGAGAGCCACTGGTTTAAGGTGATTGGCAAAAGCTGCAATGACAACATGAGGGAAAACATTTTTGTGCACTAAATGATTAGAATCTAGAATGCACTGCCTAAGTGTATGGTGATGGCAGGCTCAATTGAGGTTTGCAAAAGGGAACTGGAACACTTTGAAAAAGTAGAACATGCAGGGAAAGGTAAAGAGAGGGCACTAGGTGAATTGCTTCTTCAGAGGTTCTGCACAGACAAAATTGGTCAAATGGTCTTGTTCTTCATTTGAACCATTCTGTAATCTATAAATAATGTTTAATTTTTTGGTAGGAATAGGAACAATGAAAGGGGTTGTCAATAGTGCTGTCAAGTGGGACGTCATCAGCAACAGACTAAATGGAAATGCACAAGTTACGTTCCACCAAAGTCACTCAGTTCCTGACTTTGTTGTAGCCTTGGTCTAAACACTGACAGAAGAGCTGAACCGAAACTGAAAATGTGTTTCTGGAAAAGCGCAGCAGGTCAGGCAGCATCCAAGGAACAGGAGAATCGACGTTTCGGGCATAAGCCCTTCTTCAGGAAGAGCTGAACCCCAGAGGCAAGGGGAATGCAACATCTGACCAACTAAGGCACGTAAGAAGCTAGAGTAAAACTGGAACTGATGAGAAACAGGGTGAAAACACGCTTCTAGTTGGAGGTATACCTGGCACAAAGAAAGATGGTTGCTGGAGGTTAGTCATTTCCTCAAGTTAGTGCCCTTGACCCAACCATCTGCAGCTGCTTCATCATTGATCTTCTTTCTATTACAGGGTCAGAAGTGAGATGTTTACTGTCAAACCACTCAACAGGTTTGAAAGCAATCCATGTCCATATGTAGCAAGCCTTGGATAACACGTAGGCCTGCTAAGTGGCAAGTGACATTCGCAACACACAAAACACCAACATATCTATCTCCAACAAAAAAGAATGTAGACATTCCCCCACGATGGCCAATGACATTAATGTCTCTGACACAGCCATATAATAACTGCGGACAGATAGAGGCTAGGAATTATGCAAGAAATAAATCACCTCCTGATTTCTCAACCCATCCACCAACTACAAGGCATAATGGCATACTTTTCACTTGCCTGGATTAGTGCATCTCCAACAACATACAAGAAATTTGACAGCATCCAGGACAATGCAGGCGGTTTGATTAGTACCCCATTCACCACCATCAACATTTACTTCCTTTATCACCAATTCACTGTACATACCATTGCCACTAACGAGAAGATGTAATGTATCTCATCAACTCTCCAAGGATTAATGAGGGCAGAGCAGAAGATGTGATCCATATGGACTTCAGTAAGGCGTTTGACAAGGTTCCCCATGGGAGACTGATTAGCAAGGTTAGATCTCATGGAATACAGGGAGAACTAGCCATTTGGATACAGAACTGGCTCAAAGGTAGAAGACAGAGGGTGGTGGTGGAGGGTTGTTTTTCAGACTGGAGGCCTGTGACCAGTGGAGTGCCACAAGGATCGGTGCTGGGCCCTCTACTTTTGTCATTTACATAAGTGATTTGGATGCGAGCATAAGAGGTACAGTTAGTAAGTTTGCAGATGACACCAAAATTGGAGGTGTAGTAGACAGTGAAGAGGGTTACCTCAGATTACAACAGGATCTGGACCAGATGGGCCAATGGGCTGAGAAGTGGCAGATAGAGTTTAATTCAGATGAATGTGAGGTGCTGCATTTTGGGAAAGCAAATCTTAGCAGGACTTATACACTTAATGGTAAGGTCCTAGGGAGTGTTGCTGAACAGAGACACCTTGGAGTGCAGGTTCATAGCTCCTTGAAAGTGGAGTCACAGGTAGGTAGGATAGTGAAGGCGGCGTTTGGTATGCTTTCCTTTATTGGTCAGAGTATTGAGCACAGGAGTTGGGAGGTCATGTTGCAGCTGTACAGGACATTGGTTAGGCCACTGTTGGAATAATGCATGCAATTCTGGTCTCCTTCCTATCGGAAAGATGTTGTGAAACTTGAAAGGGTTCAGAAAGGATTTACAAGGATGTTGCCAGGGTTGGAGGATCTGAGCTACAGGGAGAGGCTGAACAGGCTGGGGCTGTTTTCCCTGAAGCGTCAGAGGCGGAGGGGTGACCTTATAGAGGTTTACAAAATTATGAGGGGCATGGATAGGATAAATAGACTAAGTCTTTTCCCTGGAGTCAGGGAGTCCAGAACTAGAGGGCATAGGTTTAGGGTGAGAGGGGAAAGATTTAAAAGAGACCTAAGGGGCAACTTTTTCATGCAGAGGGTGGTACGTGTATGGAATGAGCTGCCAGAGGATGTGGTGGATGCTGGTACAATTACAACATTTCAGAGGCATTTGGATGGGTATATGAATAGGAAGGGTTTGGAGGGATATGGGCCGGGTGCTGACAGGTGGGACTAGATTGGGTTGGGATATCTGGTCGGCATGGACGGGTTGGACTGAAGGGTCTGTGCCCATGCTGTACATCTCTAAGACTCTATGACTCTATAACTCTCCTTCAACAGTACCCTCCAAACCCATGACCTCTCCCATTTAGATACCATAAAGGCAGCAGATGCATGGGAACACTGTCCCCTACCAATCTGTACACATTCCCTGACTTGGAAAAGTTCCTGCATTCACAAGATTGAACTTTTGGAATCCCCTCCAGAAAGGAACCCAGCACTTCACTGCGACCTTCTCAAGAACAGTTAGGGAAGGACGATAAGTGCGGACCCACCCAGTGATGCCGGCATCCCATGAATAAAAACACATACAACTTTTTATCCCATTTTATTACGTTAAAAGAAGATACTGTAGAATTACTAATCATACAATAATTGCATAATCGTAGATCTATCTTGAGCAAACATTAACAGCATACATCGAAAATAACCGCATCTATTTAGAAAAGACAACAATATATTTTAATGTCCAACTTCTAAATACTAGTAAAACTGTAGTCCTTTGCACTCTAAAAGCAAGTAAAAGAAATAAAAGGTATATTATTTCTGTTGAATAAATTTCTAAATTGATTCTCATCTCAAATTTAAAAGTCTGGATGGCATATCACAAAATCAGAGGTCCAGGAGTCATTTTTGTCACTTAACAGCCAGTGCTTCAGTTGGTGTGATGGTTAGAGTGTTGTCTCATGTAAATTCCTTAATCAGTGGCGTATGAAAAAGGTAGGTTCAGGGAGGGGCAGTGTGAAACACAAGAGCAATAAGTTCTGTTTGCCATTTTCTCAATGCCTTACAGTTAGAATGTTTAATCCAAAGTAAGATAATGAACTAGGAGAAAGCGAGGACTGCAGAAGCTGGAAATCAGAGCTGAAAAAGATGTTGCTGGAAAAGCGCAGCAGGTCAGGCAGCATCCAAGGAGCAGGAGAATCGACTTTTCGGGCATAAGCCCTTCTTCAGGAATGAGGAAGGTGTATCTAGCAGGCTAAGATAAAAGGTAGGGAGGAGGGGCGTTAGGAATGAGATAGGTAGAAGGAGGTTAAGGTGAGGGTGATAGGCCAGAGAGGGGTTGGGGGCGGAGAGGTCGGGAAGAAGATTGCAGGTCAAGAAGGCGGTGCTGAGTCCGAGGGATGGGACTGAGATAAGGTGGGGGGTGGGGGGTGGGGGTGGGGGGGGGGGGGGGGGGAAAAGAGAGGCTAGAGGGGAAAGGAGTAAGCTGGAGAAATTTGGTGTTCTCTGAAACGTTCCGCAAGTAGGCAGCCTGTCTCCCCAATGTAGAGGAGGCCACATCGGGTGCAGCGGATGCAGAAAATGACGTGTGTGGAGGTGCAGGTGAATTTGTGACGGATATGGAAGGATCCCTTGGGGCCTTGGAGGGAAGTGAGGGTGAAGGTGTGGGCGCACGTTTTGCATTTCTTGCAGTTGCAGGAGGTGGTGCCAGGAGTGGAGGTTGGGTTGGTGGGGGGGTGAGGGCCTGACGAGGGAGTCGCGGAGGGAGTGGTCTTTCCGGAATGCTGATAGGGGAGGGGAGGGAAATATATCCTTGGTGGTGGGGTCTGTTTGGAGATGGCGGAAATGACGAAGGATGATCCGATGTATCTGGAGGTTGGTGGGGACCAGTGGGGTTCTGTCCTGGTGGCGATTGTAGGGGCGGGGCTCAAGGACAAAGGAGCGGGAAGTGGAGGAGATGCATCGTCAACCACGTCTTAGGGGAAATTGCTGTCTTTGAAGGAGGCGGCCATCTGGGTTGTTCAGTATTGGAATTGGTCCTCCTGGGAGCAGATGCGGTGGAGGCGAAGGAATCGGAAATATGGGATGGCGTTTTTACAGGGGGCAGGGTTGGAAGAGGTGTAATCTAGGTAGCTGTGGGAGTCGATCAGTTTATAGTAAATGTCCGTGTTGAGTCTGTCGCCCGAGATAGAAACGGAGAGGTTTAGGAAGGGGAGGGAGGAGTCTGAGATGGTCCAGGTAAATTTGAGGTTGGGGTGGAAGGTGTTAGTAACGTGGATGAACTATTCAACCTCATGGAAGCACGAGATAGCGCAGGAAAAGGTGGTTGGGGGGGGGGGGGTGCCAGTGTAGCTGCGGATATACTGGCACCACCCCCCACCTTTTCCGCCGCTACATCGATGACTGTATCGGGGCTACCTCATGGTCTCAGGAGGAACTTGAACAGTTCATCCACTTTACTAACACCTTCCACCCCAACCTCAAATTTACCTGGACCATCTCAGACTCCTCCCTCCCCTTCCAAGACCTCTCCATTTCTATCTCGGGCGACCGACTCAACACGGACATTTACTATAAACCGACCAACTCCCACAGCTACCTAGATTACACCTCCTCCCACCCTGCCCCCTGCAAAAACGCCATCCCATATTTCCGATTCCTTCGCCTCCGCCGCATCTGCTCCCAGGAGGACCAATTTCAATACCGAACAACCCAGATGGCCTCCTTCTTCAAAGACCGCAATTTCCACTCAGTTGTGGTTGACAATGCTCTCCACTGCATCTCCTCCACCCTTGAACCCCACCCCTCCAATCGCCACCAGGACAGAACCCCACTGGTCCTCACCTCCCTCCCCATCAACCTCCAGATACGATAGACACTAAGTGCAGGAGTAGGCCATTCAGCCCTTCGAGCCTGCACCGCCATTCAATATGATCATGGCTGATCATCCTTAATCAGTATCCTGTTCCTGCCTTATCTCCATAATGCTTGATTCCACAATCCTTGAGAGCTCTATCCAACTCTTTCTTAAATGAATCCAGAGACTGGGCCTCCACTGCCCTCTGGGGCAGAGCGTTCCACACAGCCACCACTCTCTGGATGAAGAAGGTTCTCCTCATCTCTGTCCTAAATGGTCTACCCTGTATTTCTAAGCTGTGTTTCCGGCTGCCAGAGTGTCCAATCCTTTCATAATCTGAAATGTCTCAATCAGATCCCCTCAGCCTTCTAAACTTAAGGGTATACAAGCCCAGTCGCTTCAGTCTTTCAGTGTAAGATAATCCCGCCATTCCAGGAATTGACCTCGTGAACCTACGCTGCACTCCCTCAATAGCCAGAATGTCTTTCCTCAAATTTGCAGACCAGAACTGCACACTCCAGGTGTGGTCTCACCAGGGCCCTGTACAGCTGCATAAGCACCTCTTTGTTTCTATACTCAATTCCTCTTGTTATGAAGGCCAGCATGCTATTAGCCTTCTTCACTACCTGCTGTACCTGCATGCTTGCCTTCATTGACTGGTGTACAAGAACACCCAGATCTCTCTGTACTGCCCCTTTACCTAAATTGATTCCATTTAGGTAGTAAGCTGCCTTCCTGTTCTTGCCACCTAAGTGGATAACCATACATTTATCCACATTAAACTGCATCTGCCATGCATTTGCCCACTCACCTAACTTGTCCAGGTCACCCTGTAATCTCCTAACATCCTCATCACATTTCACCCTGCCACCCAGCTTTGTATCATCAGCAAATTTGCTAATGTTATTGCTGATACCATCTTCTATATCATTAACATATATTGTAAAAAGCTGCGGTCCCAGCACGGATCCCTGCGGTACCCCACTGGTCACTGCCTGCCATTCCGAAATGGAGCCGTTTTTCACTACCCTTTGTTTCCTATCAGCCAACCAATTTTCAATCCAATCTAGTACTTTGCCCCCAATACCATGCGCCCTAATTTTACTCACTAACCTCCTGTGTGGGACTTTATCAAAAGCTTTCTGAAAGTCCAGGTACACTACATCTACTGGATCTCCCTCGTCCATCTTCAGAGTTACATCCTCAAAAAATTCCAGAAGATTAGTCAAGCATGATTTCCCCTTCATAAATCCATGCTGACTCTGTCCTATCCTGTTACTACTATCCAGATGTGCCGCAATTTCATCCTTTATAATAGACTCCAGCATCTTTCCCACCACTGAGGTCAGACTAACTGGTCTATAATTTCCTGCTTTCTCTCCCACCTTTCTTAAAAAGTGGTATAACATTAGCCACCCTCCAATCCTCAGGAACCGACCCAGAATCTATCGAACTCTGGAAAATAATCACCAACGCATCCACGATTTCTTGAGCCACCTCCTTCAGTACCCTGGGATGTAGACCGTCAGGCCCCGGAGACTTATCAACCTTCAGACCTAACAGTCTCTCCAACACCAAATCCTGGCAAATATAAATTCCCTTCAGTTCAGGTCCTTCAGCCATTGTTATCTCAGGGAGATTGCTTGCGTCTTCGCCAGTGAACACAGATCGGAAGTACCCATTCAATTCTTCTGCCATTTTTTGTTCCCCGTAATATATTCCCCTGTTTCTGTCTTCAAGGGTCCAATTTTAGTCCTAACCATTTTTTTGCCTTTCACATACTTAAAAAAGCTTTTACTATCCTCCTTTATATTATTGGCCAGCTTACCTTCGTACCTCATTTTTCCTCTGCGTATTTTCTTCTTAGTAATCCTCTGTTGCTCTTTAAAAGCTTCCCAGTCCTCAGTTTTCCCACTTATCTTTGCTATGTTATACTTTTTCTCTTTTAACTTTATATGTTTCTTAACTTCCCTTGTCAGCCACGGCCACCCATGCCTCCTCCTAGGATCTTTCTTCCTTTTTGGAATGAACTGATCCTGCAACTTCTGCATTACACACAGAAATATCCGCCATTGTTCTTCCACGGTCATCCCTGCTAAGGTATTGCACCATTGAACTTTGGCCAGCTCCTCCCTCATTGCTCCATAGTTCCCTTTATTCAACAGAAGTACTGTCACTTCCGACTGTACCCTCTCCCTCTCAAATTGCAGACTGAAGCTTAATGTATTATGGTCACTACTTCCCAATGGCTCCTTCACTTCGAGGTCTCTGACCAAATCTGGTCCGTTACACAATACCAGATCCAGAATAGCCTTCCCCCTGGTCGGCTCCAGCACCAGCTGTTTTAAGAATCCATCTCTGAGGCACTCCACAAAGTCCCTTTCTTGAGGTCCAATACCATCCTGATTCTCCCAGTCTACCTGCATGTTAAAATCCCCCATAACAACTGTAGTAACACCTTTGTGACAGGCCAAGTTCAGCTCCTGAATCAAATTACATCCGACATCCAGACTACTGTTTGGGGGCCTGTAGATGACTCCCAAGAGGGTCTTTTTACCCTTAGTATTTTGCAGCTCTATCCACACTGACTATAGGTCCCCCCACGCAAGGGACTGAATATCCTCCCTTACCAACAAGGCCCCCCCCCCTCTCTACTCGTCAGTCTGTCCTTACGATAGCACGTATAGCCTTGAATATTCATTTTCCAGGCCCTGTCCACTTGAAGCCATGTCTCAGTTATCCCCACAATATCGTATCTGCCAATTTCCAAAAGAGCCTCAAGCTCATCCATCTTATGTCTAATGCTTCGTGCATTCATGTATAGTATTTTTAATTTGTTACTGCTCTCACCTTTCCCATCAACCCCTATTTCACTCAACCTTACAGCATGATCCCTTTCCGAGTTTTCTGCCTCATTGATAGTTGTCTTTCTTGACTTCTCTTGTTCTAACTTTCCCTTCAATTTCCTTTTTAAAACATCCAGTTTGTCCCCTCCCCCCCGCTACTTAGTTTAAATGTAGCAGTGTTGCAGTAGAAAATCTGCCTGCCAGAATGCTAGTCCCTAACCTATTTAGGTGCAAACCACCTCTCGTAGAATTTATGCTCACCACAAAATATACCCCAGTGATCCAAGAACTTAAATCCTTGCTTCCTGCACCAGCTCCCCAACCACACGTTCAAGTCCATTATCTCCCTGTTTCTGGCTACACCAGCCCGAGGAACTGGAAGCAAACCGGAGATAACCACCTTGGATGTCCTGCTTTTCAGCCTTCTTCCTAGTTCTCCGAAGTCCCGCTGTAGCATGTTCCTCCTCTTCTTCCCGACATGTACCACCACCTCTGGCTCTTCACCCTCGTCCTTGAGGATTTCCTGCACTCTGTCCGCGATGTCTTTCACCCTGGGACCAGGAAGGCAACACACCATCCTTAAATCCCGTCTGCTGCCACAAAAACCCCGGTCAGTTCCTCTCAGGATGGAGTCCCCTATTACCACGGCTCTGTGCGATGTCCTACTCTTGCGCTCTGCCTCTGCGCCAATTTTTGATTGACAGATCTGGCCACCTTGTGAACTGGCAGTGTCATCAGTCTCTACTGTTTCCAAAAGCTTCAACTTGTTCCTGACAGGTACTTCTCCCGGGGTCTCTTGCACCTGTCTCCTCTCTGCCTTCCTCATCATCTGCTCTCTTCTGGCATGATTGGTGTAATAACCTTGCTGAAGGTCTTGTCCAGAAAGATCTCGTTCTCTTGGATGAGCCTAAGGTCCTCGAGTTCTTTCATCAGCGCTGCAATATGCTCGGTCAATAGCTGAATGTGCACACACTTTCCACACATATACGAGCCAGACACACCAGAGTCGTTGACCTCCCACATCAAGCACGTAACGCACTGAACCAGCTGGGCAGTCATGTCTTCACCCTCTTCAACTGTGGCGTAATCACTTCACTCAACCTCCTTGTCAAAGACTCCTGAGCTGAAGCCTCACTCTTTGATCCAAACTTCCTTAGACCCTCTTTTTTGCGGCAAGTCTGTGGACTCTTAATTTAGGTTCGAGGAGGAGGGAGGGAGGGAGACCCTACTTTGTACGACCTGGGGTTTAGAACACACCCACTCTAATAGCAATCACTTCCTTCCCGACCGGCTTTGCGCACTGTCTGAACTTCCGCCCAGCTCCCGCCGCTCTCTGCTGCGAATCATCCTTCGGCATTTCCGCCACCTCCAAACAGACCCCACCACCAAGGATATATTTCCCTCCCCTCCCCGATCAGCATTCCGGAAAGACCACTCCCTCTGCGACTCCCTCGTCGGGTCCACATCCCCCACCAATCCAACCTCCACTCCCGGCACCTTCCCCTGCAACCGCAAGAAATGCAAAACTTGCGCCCTCACTTCCCTCCAAGGCCCCAAGGGATCCTTCCATATCCATCACAAATTCACCTCCACACACATCGTTTACTGCATCCGCTGCTCACGATGTGGCCTCCTCTACATTGGGGAGACAGGCCGTCTACTTGCGGAACGTTTCAGAGAACACCTCTGGGACACCCGCACCAACCAATCCAACCGCCCCGAGGCGGAACACTTTAAAGCCCCCCCCCCCACTCCGCCAAGGATATGCAGGTCCTTGGTCTCCTCCATCGCCAAACCATGGCAACACGACGCCTGGTGGAAGAGCGCCTCATCTTCTGCCTAGGAACCCTCCAACCACAAGGGATGAATGCAGATTTCTCCAGCTTCCTCATTTCCCCTCCCCCCCACCTTATCAGTCCCAACCCTTGGACTCAGCACTGCCTTCTGGACCTGCAATCTTCTTCCCGACCTCTCCGCCCCCACCCTCACCGTAACCTTCTACCTATCGCATTCCCAACACCCCGCCCCTAAGTCCCTCCTCCCTACCTTTTATCTTGGCCTACTTGGTACACCTTCCTCATTCCTGAAGAAGGGCTTATGCCCGAAACATCGATTCCCCCGCTCCTTGGATGCTGCCTGACCTGCTGCGCTTTTCCAGCAACACATTTTCAGTTCTGATCTCCAGCATCTGCAGTCCTCACTTTCTCCTGTACCATTCCTACTGCCTATCTAATTGAATCAAGTAAGTGGATCATTGTAAACGTGAAGCCCCATACATTACATAATAGTCAAACTCTACATTTGCTAAATTTTATCCGTTTCAAGCCACTGGTGAAAATTCGCAAGTACACGCTGCACTGCAGAAATATTAAAACATTTTGTTTACTAGTATTAATTTGCTAGCTCATCTTTTGTATATACTAGTGAACATGATGTTAGCTCAGGGATAACACAGTGGCTCAGTGTCAGCACTACTACGTCACAGCAACAGAGACTCAGATTCAATTCCACCCTCGTGCGACTGTCTGTGTAAAGTTTGCACATTCTCCTCATGTCTGTGAGGGTTTCCTCTGGGCGCTCTGGTTTCCTCTCACAGTCCAAAGATGTACAGGTTAGGTGGACTGGCCATGGAAAATTGCCCAATGTCGAGGGACATGCAAACTAGGTAGATTAGCCATTGGAAATGAAGGGTTACGTGGACAGGATATGGGGTGGGGGTCTGGGTGGTATGCCCTTAAGGGGTTGGTGTCAACTTCATGGGCCCAATAGCCTGCTTCTGCATTGTAGGGATTTCATTCTACGATCTTAACAGAACTACAAAACCAAAAGGAATGAGTTTTGGTGGGTTTTCTTGAAAGTAACGTTCTCTGCTACCATTTTACAATGGACAGGAACCACTCTAGCGGCTCAACTTCAAAAGTAAACAAATGCTTCCGCTCCAATTACTCACATTTGAGCTACTCTTCTGATATTTACTTTCCTTTAATGGCTCAAAAATGGATGCATTAGTCAGATCCAAAAAGCCAGATTATATTCACTGACTGAAAGCTGATCATCCTCATGAATTTTTTATCCCAGACGCTTCAAGATGCCACTGGGATTGGCACTGTGAGATAACACATTAGTCTGCAAATGGATAGCAATGACTTTCTAACACATGCAGAAACATCCTAATAATTGTCCACAATGTTAAATTTCAAGCAACAGACCATCAAGGAGCAATTTTCCAATAGTTGTCTTAATTTTTATTCTTCAGATAATCTTATTAGATGGAATTTGCAGAATATATTGTACTTCTCACATAAACACAGAGGCAATGCAGCCAGCAACGGAAAGCAAAGTGACTGCAATACAGGAACACTTCACCAGATATTGAGGAAAAGCTATGTAGCTAACTCCCAAAGGTTAGTTGCTTAGCTATTTGCTTGTAGATAACTGAAAATTATCCTTTACATCACAAATGTAAATAATACATATAGTATTCAGATTCTATCATTGAAGATAGAAATAAGACAAAACTAATACGCCAATATTTAATCTCAACAATCACCATAATTTAAGTATTAAAAACCATTGTTAAAACAGTGACATCTTGAATTTTCTCCCATCAATAACCTGGTAGAACTGTGTTTTTCAATTATGATTGTAGGAGGAATTCCACATAAATAGTTTTAAATGAATAAGGTGAGAAAATAAATATTAAAAGCCACTATCCTTCATCAGAGCATGGTTTACATGACTAGACATCATTCACTGGTGCCCAATTACAATTACAAACCAGTTCATTGCAGTAGTGTTAAAATATTCTCTTCAGTATTAACAGATCGTGCCACTTTTTGGTTGTATAACTGTACTGCACATTTCACCTTCAGAAAATAAAATTTTCTGGACTTACCTCAGAAACAAGTGAAATGCATCAGCTGTCACAAGCAGGCTTGGTACCTTGTTAACAGGACTGTTCACAACAGTATATACTCTCTCAATATAACCTCTTCTGTCATTTAAAGAGTGCAACTTACATTTTTGTGCAAAATGTCTAATTAATTGTGACATAACTGCTAACCATAAAACAATACCATTTGTCTTCACCAGTGACTTTAGATTTCCAGCTTATGACTATTCTTAGCCTTCTCCTTGAATTGCATAATGGGAAAATACATGCACTGCAGCAAACATCATGCAAACCAGAAAACTGTCAGACGTAAGCTCTGGTGTCAGTAAGGGTAGAAACCCATGAGCCTGAGGGCAGTCAGTGACAAAATCTGTACAACAAGAATGACACTTAGACAAGGTACGAGAGGACTACTGGTTACCAATGGCATCCCACTAAGAATCATTACATTTGAAAAAGAGGTTATAATAAGAAAATCATAGGAGAATGCATTATTTGTATGCAGGTGAAAAATTGATCTGTATACACTGCAGGGAAAACCAAGATGTATTTCATATCTGTTCAAGTGCAAGTCACCGTTTGCAAATTTATCATATAATAATTAAGGAGCTGCAATATGATTCATCCATTAGCCTACAAGTTAATCTTTAAAGAACGCAAATCCTGGCTGCAGTGGTGGCGAGAAAATAAAATAGCACTATCATATTCATAATACACCTGTGTGCTAGCAAAGCACAGGAAGGGGTTCAGTGAATATCAGCGATTTCAAATGAGTCATCACGTCTGGTGCATTACTATGACAAACAGATCTTAAATTAATAATTTTGATGATCTCCAATTTATTGACCATCTGTACTTTAGATAAATGAAAATCTTACAACAACCACTCAATCAAAGATTGTGTTTTTTAAAAAGTAGCAATTCATGAATTTATTTTCACACTTTTGGTTTAAAAAAATTCACTGGCAGGTGGTGTTTTTGAATTTTAGCAACCTTAATTGGCAAAATCAAACAATAATCGTTAGGTATACCTGACTACATATACTATTCTGTAGGAAAGATTCAAAAGATCATGTGCACAATTTTAAAAGCAAGACCTCAGTCACTGCCTGCGCATTTTAAACAAATTATTTCATCAGGTTCATTGCATAAGTGGTAAATAAAATTGTAGCAGATTTTCCATTAGAATAGAAGATTAAAGCTCAGCCTTTTGCTTTAATCAGCTCTCAACATTTAATGCACACAATTATGAATACACTAATGCAAACATTTTACAGACTTAATAGGAAGTTCAATTGCACACTTGTGCAATTTATTGTACTGGTTAAAAATACACAGGCATTTAATGCATCCTTTTGTCTTTGCAATACAACAGTGGATTTTAACAGGTCCTCATTTGACAGAGCTAGGCTGTTATTAAGATCAAGACTCACCCATTTCATCACGCAGTAAACAGCATATGGTATCTCATCTTAAAGTTTCTGTTTACACAGTGAGAACGCTGGAATAAATTTCTCCAAAAACAAAAAAAGAAACAAAGCGCACACAATGAAGCGACCTAGTCAAGAATGGTTTGAATTTATCCAGAAACAACTAAACCAGACCAGATATCAAGCAGGCACAATAACCTGTGGAGTCAAAATTACATCTTCATTGGTTGAAACAAATCATGTGATTTCAACATCTTCAACTTAAATAAAATTACAAGCTGTCCCATTTAAAAGGGCAGCAGCAACAAATCACATTTTACAAATCACTAATTATTTTTTTGCATTACAATGAAACATTGAGAACAAACAGTAGAAACTACTAACACCCTCTGTCATTATTTACTACGAAATCAGGTTACTCAGCTATTAAGAAATTATATTAACACAAGGGTATATATTAAATTGATATCTATTTTAATGTCTCATTTCATTTTTCCAAAGAACATGAGAATGGTTCGAACTCTATTCCTGGTGTATATTGAATTAGCTGCAGTTGTGCACAGCGGGTTTAGAGGGACATGGGCCAAATGCTGGCAAATGGGACTCGATTAATTTGGAACACCTGGTAGGTATGGACTGAAGGGTCTGTTTCCGTGACTCAATAACATTGGGACGAAAGGCCATTCAGCCCATCCATCTGTCCCAATATTCAACAAGATCACGATTGGTCCAATTATCCTCAACTTCAGTACATGGACAGTTTGTAAAAGCTGACACTGTTTTCCTCAGAGAAGAGGAGTAGAAATTTGAGATGGGCCAGATTAGAGAGGGCTCCAGACAAAGAAGAGAAACTGTTTTCATTGGTAGAAGGATCAAGAATTAAAAAAGGTCACAGATTTAAGGTCACTGGCTAAAGAACGAAAAGCGACATGGTAACAAACTTCTGACCTTTCTTAAAAAAGTGGTCAAGTCAGAGAATTAGCAAACTCAAGACATTACATCCTTGAGAGTCTGAAAGGCACTAACAGGATAACGGAGGTAGATTCAATTCTGGCTTTGCAACTAATTGACACCGGAAATGGAAAATTCACAGGGCTATGGAAAAAAAGAAAATGGAAAAGCAGGACCAACAAAACAGCAGCTCAACATAACTTCAAATAATAATAATTTATTTTCAAAACTGACCAACTTTCTCTCTTCCCTCTACCTTGGTGACACCAGCTGTCGCCAGTGCCTCTAAACAGCAAGCCACTGCATCTTGCCATGGGACCGGTGTTCTCTTCTTGGCTTTTTCCACGTTTACACATGCTTGCTTCTTGGTCACAGTTTCTGTGCTTCAGAGATTGATGCAGGCATTATAATTAAAGGAAGTAAATCTTCCACAAGCCCTTTGCAGAAGCATAGGAAATTTACAACAAATTTGGCATAAATTTTATTCTGAGTAGCTAAATATCATCTTGCTGATATTCTTGAAAAAAATGGATTGTTCATCTGTCAGCAGCTTTCGTTCCAAATGGAAACCTTAACCCCCACAGGCAGGTCCAGCTTTGGCTCATTTGCAGCACTCACCTCAGTCCATAAACTCTGCGGTTCAGGGCATACTTGTTACAAGCTCAGTCACAGGCCAGTAAAATTATTTGCGTTTTTAAACAAAAACGCTGGGAGAAAACCAACATTCCACTCAGTTACTAAAAGAATGAAACACCAAAATTCCTCAATTTTGAAACAGATTTTCTTTTACTGTACAAGAGTCGAAGCAAACACTAAATTACCATTTATCTTCTTAACCATCAACTTTTGTCCCTGGTTGCTCCAGCAGTTGAGTTGCCTATTGCATATCATCAGTTTCCACTATCACAATGCACATCAGTTCCTTATCGTTATTGATAATACCTCTAATTTGCAATTCCATATTAGTAGGTAGAGTCATACAGATGTACAGTATGGAGAAAGACCCTTTGGACCAATTCGTCCATGCCGACCAGATATCCCAACCCAATCTAGTCCTACGTGCCAGCACCCGGCCCATATACGTAATAACCGCTGAGTGAACAGGTTGCCCTCAGGAGTCTTTTATATCTTTCCCATCTCACCCTAAATCTATGCCTTCTAGTTCTAGACTCCCCCCACCCCAGGGAAAAAAAAACTTGTCTATTTACCTCATCCATACCCTTCATGATTTTATAAACCTCTATAAGATCACCCCTCAACTTCTGATGCTCCGGGGAAAACAGCCCCAGTCTATTCAACCTCGCCCTATAGCTCAAATCCTCCAACTCTGGCAACATCCTTGTAAATCTTTTCTGAACCCTTTCAAGTTTCACAACATCCTTCCAATAGGAAGGAGACCAGAACTGCACGCAATATTTCAAAAATGGCCTAACCAATATCCTGTACAGCTGCAACATGACCTCTCAACTCCTGTACTCAACACTGACCAATAAAGGAAAGCAAACCAAACACCTCTTCACTATCCTATCTACCTGCGACTCCACTTTCAAGGAGCTATGAACCCGTACTTTAAGATTCTTTGTTCAACAATGCTCCCTCGGACCTTACCACTAAATATATAAATCCTGCTAAGATTTGCTTTCCCAAAATGCAACACCTCACATTTATCTAAATTAAACTCCCTCTGCCACTTCTCAGCCCATTGGCCTATCTGATCCAGATCCTGTTGTAATCTGAGGTAATCTCCTGCACTGTCCACTACACCTCCAATTTTGGTGTCATCTGCAAACTTACTAACTATACCTCCTATGTTCATATCCAAATCATTTATATAAATGACGAAAAGTAGTGGACCCAGCACCAATCCTTCTGGCACTCCACTGGTCACAGGCCTCCAGTCTGAAAAACAACTCTCCACCACTACCCTGTCTTCTACCTTCGAGCCAGTTCTATATCTAAATGGCTAGTTGTTCCTGTATTCCATGAGATCTAACCTTGCTAACCAGTCTCCCATGGGGAACTTTGTCGAACACCTTACTGAAAGTTCATATAGATCACTTCCACTGCTCTGCTCTCATCAATTCTTTGTTACTTCTTCAAAAAACTCAATCACTTGAGAGATCAGGTGACTCCTGTAGCCATTTCAAAACAGAGTTTCCTGGCTCATTTTCTTCCAAACAATAGCCCAAAATATGAAACCAGTTTTCAGAATGAAAAATTAATGCAACTGCAAAATATGTTAAAGTTTACCTCTGTTCTCAGTTCTACCTGAGAAGTATGAATTGGCTCAGCAACCTAGTCAGCAAATTCAGTTACAAGTTATTTCACAATCAAAAACAGAAATTGCTGTGAAAACTCAAGCAAGTCCACCAGCAACTGTGGAGAGAAAGCAGAGTTAATGCTTCAGGTCCAGTGACCCTTCTTCAGAACTTTCACAATTCAGTCTTCCTCAAACATTTCAGCTCCCCCTCTTCTGGAATGTATTCTCACTCTGTTCAATCACCCTTTGATCTTTGTACATTATGATCTGCCTGTACTGCATGCAAAACAAAAAACTTTTCACTATACCTCGGTACATGTGACAGGAATAAATCAAATCAGAAAGAATGTAGCCTGATTTTTGCCTTTACAGGAATACATAACCGGAGTTCCACATATACAACTTCACCAAAACAGCATGTGTGGGGCTAGCGTGGATTGACAATTTTATCTTTAAGAAACAAAACCGCTTCAGCAATTTCATATTTGCTTATTTCCAGCTGCTGGATTGTTCTTATTAAACATGCCTGTACTGCACCACTGGACTCATCATTAGCTGGCCAAGCTCAGACAGCTCTGCCACTCTCGAATTTCACCCGGAGGTTTTAGCTTCAGTTCTAGTCTTTGGTTTCTTAGCAACTAGGAGGGTCAGCTTTCTTTATCTGTTCCAAAAAAAAAATGTATTTCTCACAGATTTGATCACACACTCGAAACTCATGCTCACAAAAGATAGGACAACATTTCAAAGCAATGGTGAAGGTGTGCTAAGCTGCCGGAGAAGTATTTTGAATAACACTGCCATCCCTGGGTGAACATAGGAAATCTTGAGATGCTATACAAAGCAGATCAGGAGATCACTCCCCTAGGCCCTGTCAATAGTCATCTTGTTATCAATATCACTAAGAATAGGATTTGCGGTCATTATCTCATTATTATTTGCAGTATTTTGCTCTATACAGGCTCACTGTCACTACATTTTCCTACATTTAATGCACTTCATTGGCTGCAAAATGTTGTTTTGCAACATCTGGAAATTTTCAGAGATACCACACAAGTTCAAATTCCTTTTCCTTCTTAAAATGTTTAATTCTCGCGTCCAAAAGAATAACTTTAAAAATTTCAACAGCATTCCTTTCAGTTATAAATTTTATTTCTTCTAAGGCATTTTCACACTACAGAAGCACAGTCAATTCCAGATTTAGAATTCTCTGGGAATGCACTTCCAAACAGTGTAATAAATTAGACGAGCAGCAATGTATCAGATTACAAATCCAATACTGGATTATAGACTTCTATTCTTGGAAAATAAACATTGGGGACTAAAGTTTCCTTCCTGGAGACAACCAGGATCACACCCGTTTTGCCAAAGTCAAATTATAGCCGAATATTCGCACAACCTTATTGGAGCACACAAACTTAAAATGGGTCAAAATCATTTTAGCGAACTTTAACCAATGCTCGCTCTAAGCTGCATTGTTGTTCCTGCATATGTCAAAGCTTTTAAGTTACTATTTAAGAAAATAAATGATCTTGCACTCAATCCTGGTAGATTACCTTTTTGAATTTTAAATATTAAAAGTTTCAACGTATTCAATGATCATTTATCACATCAGTCAGCAGATAACTTTGTTAGAATGCATGTTCAAAATTGTGCAAATTGGTTTTTACAGGCAAGCAAAAGTGTGCATCTGGATGCAAATATCATGGAAATTCCAGTCCAGGGATCCCTGGAATGGTACGTCGAACATATGAGGGACAGCTGAGGATCCTGGGATTGTATTCATTGGAGTTTAGAAGATTAAGGTGAGATCTAATAGAAACTTACATGGCTTGGAGAGGGTGGACGCTAGGAAATTGTTTCCATTAGGCGAGGAGACTAGGACCCGTGGACACAGCCTTAGAATTAGAGGGGGTAAATTCAGAACAGAAATGTGGAGACATTTCTTCAGCCAGAGAGTGGTGGGCCTGTGGAATTCATTGCCACAGAGTGCAGTGGAGGCTGGGACGCTAAATGTCTTCAAGGCAGAAATTGATCAATTCTTGATGTCACAAGGAATTAAGGGCTACGGGGAGAATGCAGGTAAGTGGAGTTGAAATGCCCATCAGCCATGATTGAATGGTGGAGTGGACTCGATGGGCCGAATGGCCTTACTTCCGCTCCTGTGTCTTATGGTCTATACTTAAATTACAGATCACACCAAGCTGACTTTTAACCCTTTTCTTAAAACTTTATATTTTAAAGAAATACATCCTTTCTACTTGGAAATTACACAAACGTAGGATTGACATGGATTATTTAATAAAATAACATTTTCTGGGAAATGTATCTGTGGCTCACATTGCAACAGAACCAAAACAAGTCAGGATCTGTGTATTAGTGTTACAGAACAGGCTCCACTGTAAGGATCAGCAGACTGTGGAAATATAAAAGGCAGAAGGGTAGCAATGGACATCACTTCAATGATGGAATAAATATTTAAATCAGTAGATCCATGTGTAACATGTTACTCTCCTGAGGGGAGCAAGTGAGGGGTGTGAGCATGTGAAGGTAGGGGGAGGCAAAGAGAAGGGAGGTCCAATGGGAGTTCATGATGCATGCTAGACTCGAATTGTTGGCGCTCTGAAAAACAGGTTCCTTTCAAATTATTTCAGTGTACACCATCGACAGCAACTTCCCAGCTACTCAAATCCGCAATCACTAACACCAAGAAAGCAAGTTCCACATTGCACACTATGTCGTGAAAAACATCACCGCTCGTTTAGCATTGCCAGGTATAAACACTGGAATACCCTTCCTACTGCACTTTAAAAGTATTTTCACAACCACTGCTCAAGTTGGATCACCATTAACTTCTCAAAAGCAGTTAGCTACGGGCTATAAGTGCCAATGATAGCTACACCATATGAATGAATATTTGAGATTATATTTTGGTTAAAAAGAAAGCCGTGCACTGGTATAGCACTTTTCATTACCACCAAACCTCTCAACAAAATTTACAGCTAATGAAAGAAGTATTTTTGAAATGGAGTTGCTGATATAAGGTAGGAAACGCAGGAGTCAATTTTCACACAGAAAATGCCAAGTGAAAAGGTAATATTATGATGACCAGATAACCTGATTTTGTGATGCTGACTAAAGAATAAACTTCACACACAATAACTCACCTGCTTTTTATCCAAAACAACTTTATAGGATCTTGATTTGGAGATGCCAGTGTTGGACTGGGGTGTACAAAGTTAAAAATCACACAACACCAGGTTATATTGGAAGCGCACTAGCTTTCATCAGGTGAAGGATCACCCGATGAAGGAGCGTCGCTCCGAAAGTTTCCAATTAAACCTGTTGGACTATAACCTGGTGTTAGAGGATCTTGTACATGCACCAGAGATGGCAGACATGCCTCAGTTTAACAGTTCCTCGCCAGTATTACACTGAAGTATCAGCTGGAATGTGACCTGAACCCACAATCTTGGGTTCAGAGACAAGAATGCTGTCAACTGTACCTTACCTAATACCTTAAGTGTGTGCAGACTAGCAACATCAAAATTTCACCCAAAATAAAAATACATTCAATAATTCACCACATTACCCTGTTCCCTGGCCCACGGTGCCCTCCACCGCATCTCCTCCACTTCCCGCTCCTCCGCCCTTGAGCCCCGCCCCTCCAACCGCCACCAGGACAGAACCCCACTGGTCCTCACCTACCACCCCACCAATCTCCATGTACAGCGCATCATCCGCCGTCACTTCCGCCACCTCCAAACAGACCCCAGCACCAAGGATATATTTCCCTCCCCTCCCCTATCAGCTTTCCGTAGAGACCACTCCCTCCGCGACTCCCTTGTCAGATCCACACCCCCCACCGACCCAACCACCACTCCCGGCACCTCACCTTCCCTTGCAACCGCAGGAGGTGCAACACGTGCGCCCACACCTCCCCCCTCACTTCTCTCCAAGGCCCCAAGGGAAACTTCCATATCCGCCACAGATTCACCTGCACCTCCACCCACATCATCTACTGCATCCGCTGCAGCCGGTGTGGCCTCCTCTATATTGGGGAGACAGGCCGCCTACTTGCGGAGCGATTCAGAGAGCACCTCTGGGCCACCCGGACGAACCAACCCAACCAACCTGTGGCACAGCATTTCAACTCCCCCTCCCACTCCACCGAGGGTATGCAGGTCATTGGACTCATCCACCGCCAAACCACAACAACCCGACGGTCGGAGGAGGAGCGTCTTATCTTCCGACTGGGAACCCGCCAACCGCAGGGGATGAACTTGGACTTCACCAGTTTCTTCATCCCCCCTCCCCCCACCTTGTCTCAGCCGGATCCTTCCAGCCCGGCACCGCCTTCCTGACCTGCAGTCTTCTTCTTGACCTCTCCGCCTCCATCCTACTCCGACCTATCACCCTCACCTTGACCTCTTTCCACCTATCACATTTCCAACTCCCCTCCTCCAAGTCCCTCCTCCCTACCTTTTATCTTCTCCTGCTGAACACTCTCTGCTCATTCCTGAAGAAGGGCCTGTGCCCGAAACGTCGAATCTCCTGTTCCCTGGATGCTGCCTGACCTGCTGTGCTGTTCCAGCAATAAAGTTTCAACAACATCTGTCTCAGGCTTACTGCAGTGTTCCTGTGACATTCACCATAAGTTGGAAGAACAGCACTGCATTTCTGCTTCAGGACCCTGTTGCCTTCTGGTCACAATATCAATCGAGTTCGGCAACTTTAGCGCTTGAGCTTCTCCCATGTCCTTACCCCAAGCCCCACACACCAGGCCATGTTACCACATTGTCTGCTATCATACATAGCACATTGTTAGTTGCTAACAGTCTCCATTAATAGCTATTCACTCTCCTAGCCAGATTTGTTACCCACTTCTTTGTCTGTCTAATTGTTCTTCATTCTCTGAGGGCTCCTATCAGTTACTCCTTCCCCACACCTTCCCATCCTATCTCCTGCATATAAGCCAACATTTTCTTGTCTACCATCAGTTCTGACATTAACAGTTTCATAGTTTCAGCATATCCTCCTTACTATTATATTTTATGCTTCATGCATGTATCTCATCTGCCCTCTGCAACTTAGTAACCTGCCCTGCTATCTTCAGAGATCTGTGGATAGACATAAAGATCCTCTGATGTGCAGTACCTTCCAAGGTCCTACATTCACAGTGTAATTCCTTGCCTTGTTAGTCTTAAGTGTGCTAACTTTCATTTTTCAAGAGTTGAATTCCAGTTGCTAATGCTTTGCCCAGTCTGTTGGTATCCTCCTACAGTTTATGACTATCCTCGTGATTTATCACTCTACCAACTTTCACATCATCTGCAAACTTCTGGGTTATACCCTCAACATGTAAAGCCAAAATTATCAGTGTCCATGGAAATCAACAAGCTCCCCAGCATTGAAGCCTGCAGAACCCCACTGTAAACAGACTTCTGGTACAGAAACATCCTTCTATCAATACTGCGTCCTGCCTCTCAGCCAATTTTATGTCTAAAATGCTACTTTGCTTTGGATTGAAGTTGGATCCAATAGGTGCCTACTTTTTGACTTGTTTGCCTTAACAAAAGTCTTGTTAAAATAGACTTCATCAAATGCATTAACCTCATCAACACTACTGGTTATCTTCTCAAAGCTATGGAGACAATTTGTCCTTCTGAATTTTAGTAACTCAGGAACATAAGAGAGAGGAGGAGGAATAGAATAGGCCATTCAACCTCTCAAGTCTGCCCCAACACTAAGAGCATGTTAGTGTTGCCCCAACACTACTCCAAAGTTCAAATGCTCTTGTAACTGCCAGCTCCACACATCCCTCAACTCTCTGCTATTTCAAACTAAATGGCAGCTGCCAAGGCTTTGTCTACTCACAATTTGTCTGTATCCCCATGCAGATTTCTCATAGCCTCCTCAAAACATGCACTCCCACCCATTTTTGTAACAGCAGCAAACTTGGATACATTGCACTCTACCCTCTCTTTCAAGTCATTAGCACAAGAACTGTAAATAATTGAGACCCTAGAACTGGCCCTTGTAGCACCCCGCTAGTGATATCATTATAACTTGAAAAAGACCCATTAATCCAGACACTTTTTTTAAAATGAACCAATCTTCAACCCATGCAATATATTAACCCCAATAAGATTTTGCATGATGCTTTTTCAAGTGACTTCTGGAATTGTAAACACTTCATGTAATGGTATTCCTTTATGAACTCTGCTGCTTTCTCAAAGAACTCCAGTAAACTTGTCAAACATGACTGCCTTTTCACAAAACCTTGCTGACCCGGTTTGACCGTGTTAAACTTTTCAAAATGTCTTGTTACTTCTTACTTCGTAATGGACTCTCGCAGTTATCCAACTGATATCAGGCTACTTGGCTTATAGTTTCCTGCTTTTAGTCTCCCTCCTTGAATAGGGGCACCTTATCCAATCCCTAAATCCTCCAGAATCCAGTACATTCTGAAATACCTCCACTATGTCTTCCTCACCACCAAAATTAGGCCGATTTGCTTACAATTTCCTGGTCTTTCCCTCCTCTATGCACATTTCTCACTTTTTAAATAATGAAATATTAGCAGTCCTCCAGCTCTTTGGAAACTCACCTGTGGACAGAAAGGATTTGAAAATCACTGCCAAGAGCCTAATATAGTCTTTTTTGTCTGCCTCAAAAAGGCATTGGATACATTTTATCTGTCTTCTAGTTAAACCAGCCACTTAGAGTAAAGGGAAGGCCTTTTAGAACTGAGATAAGGAGAAACTTCTTCAGCCAGAGAGAGTGGTGAACCAATGGAATTCATTGTCACACAAGGCTATACAGGCCAGGACATTTGAGAATATTTAAGATTAAGATAGATAGGTTCTTGAGTATCAAGGGGGTCAAAGGGTTACGGGGAGAGAGCAGGAGAATGGGCTTGAGAAACTTGTTCAGCCATGACTGAATGGCCTAATTTCTGTTCTCATGTCTTATGGTCTTACTTTCTGTTTCTATGTTAATTTCTTCTAATATCCCATCTCCCACACTGCTTCTGTTGCCCTTTTCCATTGTGTCCATGTCTTCCAGGTCTACAACAGGTTACTTCTATGGTTCCTAATCATTCTCTCTGTCTTTATATATATTTTTTAAAACTCTTTGGTTTTTCTTACTTGTCAATGTTTTCTCATGCAATCTTCTTCAAATTTCTCTTTTAAGATCCCCTGGCACTTTTTATACTTCTCCAGAATTAATGACACAGTATCTTAATCCCCATCTTTATGTCACTAGACATTCAGTGTTCTCCCATCTTGGTCCCATCTTTTGTCTCTGTGAGAACATGTTTGCCTTTAATTTTCTCCTTAAGTGCCTTGTACTCCTCTGACAGTTTTATCTGACACCAGCTGCTCCAAGGCCACTTTAACCAAATCCAATCAGTAAAATTAGCCTTACCAGTTTAGAACATTTATCCCTGACCCATCCACATCATTTTCTATAACTTTCCTAAATCTAACTGAGTTATTGTTACTATCGCCAAAATGCTCCTCCTTCTGATGTGCCTTCTACCAGCCTTGGATAATTACTTATTTATTAAGTTCAGAACTGCCTTTCTTGGTGAGCTTTCTACACATTAGGTAAAAAAGTTCTCCTCTATGCAATTTAAGAACTTTGACCCTTTCTTACCTTGCACACTAACTATTCCAGTTAATATCTGGATAATTAAAATTCTCTATCACTGCCTTATTACATTTAACTTGTTTTTTGTTGCATTGCTATAGATATATTTAACTATTACAAATGTTTTCAATTTCAGGCTTAATTTTAATTAACTCAGCATTCATCATAGTTCAGGGCAAATGTGGTTCAGACTTTCACTACTGATGCTGTAAAAGGTATTTTAATAATTTCACTAACTGGTCTAACTCTAATTGTATTATATCCTTTTATTCAAATTAAGTAGTTATGCTCAAGTGTTACAATGTGAAATAAGGCAGAAAAAAAATCAAAATGCTGGGACGTAATTTCTGAAGTTTTACATTGCTGGTCGGGCAAGTGCGATTAGAGTTGGATTCTTGAAATAGTTCCCCCCTCCCCCAACTAATCCAATGTCAAAATGACCCTGTTGTAAATTTCTTTTTGTGAGGGTGGTGGTGTTTGTGAGTGGGGAGGGGAATGATGGAAGATGGTGGTAATGGGGAATGGAAGGAGGTAGCGTATTAATCTCATGTGACTGAAATACAAAAGCTACACTGGAACTGTCAAATTAAGCATCTGCAAATTTTGAAACAAATTAGCTCTTTCGCTGTCAACTTCTTCCATTTTGCTTTAATAGATTTTCACTTCCTGTTTCTATCCAAGCACCAGCTACAGTCCAAACATTAAAATTCCATTTGTTATTTTTAATATACAGGATACTGCAGAGTGGGATACTGGCCTCAATCATGAAATGCTCATAAATCACTAAGATGCTTGTGCATTGTGGCTTCCTCATAAAATAACACATATGGTAGGAATATGAAAAGGGCATACTGCCCATTGCTCAGTAATACTGAATTACCAGTGAAGCATCTCAATACTGTACATTTATAACCAAAACACAGTGTTCCCAGAACTGATCATTTTATTCATAGACTATAAACAGGTTTCAGTCAATGTTTTCCACATACTTGTGGAAACTATTAACTATGTTAGGGAGGTAATTAACAACTACTTATAAGCAGATGTAACTGACTGAAACATATGGAAAACTAGAAATGTCAACATAACTTTCATAAGCTACTGATTAAGGGACATTTGTGGTAATGATCATAATGTACTCAATTAAGTTTATAAAAAATAAATGTTCTAGACTGCAGTCTTCAGCACCAAGAAATCACATTTTTCGAATACTACTTTATTGCAGCTGATCTTCAACAAATTTTCACAAAGTCCTTCTTACAAAGATTATAAACTTCACCTGAAGACAAGAGATACTTCTGGAATGGCTCCTACAACAATTAAGGAAATGCATGAAAATACATACCGCTGTGGCTTTGATGAACTGAGCCAAAGTTTAGAATATAAATTTTATGACAGTAAGTTCCGCTGTCACTTAGTTATGCTTGAGTTCAGTTTTGACAAAACAAAGTCAGTAGTTAAATAATGATGGTTTGAAGAGTTCTGTGTAACACTAAATCGAACAGCAAGACACCAGTGAAATTAAAAACTGACTGAAGGCAGTCCTGAGGCAGAGGTGACAAAGACATATTCAAGTGGTTAAGTATCTAGTAACTTAGTGCTTTTGGGGGGGGGGGGAAAGAGAGTGGTCGTGGCCATTCAGGAAAAAGCGAGGAAAAAGAATTAAAGCTTTTGGAAATATCGGAGAAGGATGAGCACCTAGACAGGACGGGTCTCTACCTGCTATTGCAAATCTAAGATGTTTGTTAGCTTGATTTCATTTAGAATCATAAAACCCCTATAGTGTGGAAGCAGGCCATTTGACCCATTCTCCTATCCTACTACTTTATATTTACCCCTGACTAATGCACCTAACCTACACATTCCTGAACACTACCGTCAATTCACCTAACCTGCACATCTTTGGTCTGTGGGAGAAAACCAGAGCGCCCATAGGAAACCTACGCAGACACGGAGAGAATGTGCAGACTACACACAGGTGGTCAGAGGCTGGAATAGAATCTGGGTCCCTGGCACTGAGGCAGCAGTGCTAACCACTGAGCCACTGCCCAGGATAATTCTTCTCAACCTCCTTTGTGCTCCAACCTGATAACCACACACTTGCTTACACTAAACTCCAAAGACAGCTTTGCCCATTCACCTCGTCTTAAAATTACAAAGGGATATTGATAAGGTAACATCTGCATTGTCTACAATGCTGCCTAACTTTTTACCTAACCTTGTGCTGTCCCTGTACTGAGAGAGTGTTTGATAGGAACAATGTAGAGAGCGCTTTACGCTGCATCTAACCCCATTCTCCCCAGACTCTGGGAGATGTAGATGGAGAAAGTGTAGAGGTACACATACTCTGTACCTAGCCCAGTGATGGAGCTACCCTGAGTGTGTTTGATGGGGACTGGACGGGGGAAGTGGGTGATTTCATCAATGTCTAACCCCAAGCTGAACATGGCCTGGAGTTTGAAAAGCTGCAGTGTAGAGAGAGGTTTACTCTGCATCTAACCCCATTCTCTACCTGCCCTGGAGTTTTAGATGGGGACAGTTTAGATATGGGCAGTCTGATGAAACGGCAGAAGAACTGTAACAATGTGAGATACTATGTGATGCATGTTGGATGTTAGACTGAAGACAAGATAAACTAAACAGTTAAATGTTAACTTGGGAACAGGAACACAAAGCTGCTGGCTCATTTCTGTTCTGTTACATATCTCAGTTTGGGGCTGAAATACTATCACTGTGGGCAATGTCTCAAAAGTTGTTTTCTGTCCCACACTAATGCATCATAAAAATGTGTATTCTGTTTGCAGAGGTAGGAAATGGAGACAGCTCTTTGAAGGTGACTAAAATGCAAATTCTAAAACCGGTTTACAATAAATGCCTAGGACAATGTTACCTTCCAGCAATGTCTGCCTTACTTTCCCAGCTCCAAATATCTGAGACACTCAAATCTTCAAAAACTGAAATAGCTCAGTCACTGAATTGTAGGTTGTTCAAAATCACAGTTTGAATCCTGTGTGACTAGGCCTCATCCCAAAATCAAGTGTTTATTGATTTGAAAATTCCAGGAAGTGGCCCTCAGACGAAGTAAGTTACTGAGTAAAGAAACAGCATGGGCATCCATTAGGGTCAAAAGAGAAGACAAAGTTGTGCAGGAATACCAAGATTACATCATACAACAGGCATTCAGGACATCATACTATTGGCAATGAAAACAATTCAGGTGGAGGCAACCACCAAACTAGGACAGAATAGCAGTTGGGCATTCAGTCCCTTGAATCAGTTTTGCCATACAGTTGTACACTCAGAAGGCTGTGGAGGCCAAGTTATTTGAGTATATTTAAGATGGAGATTGATAGGTTCTTGATTGTCAAGGCGATCAAGGGTTTCGGAGAGAAAGCAGAAGAATGGGTCCGAGAAACTTAGGTGGGTTAGTCAGAGGGAAATGGGTCTGGGTGGGTTACTCTCCAGAGTCGGTGTGGACTTGTTGGGTCGAATGGCCTGTTTCCACACTGTAGGGCATCTCATCTCTACATCTAATGCTCGGAATTTATTCCTTCCAGCCAAGCACTGGTCTGGTGAATCAGTGATGCACAGCTTGGAAAATCAATGGATCATTCCCAAGAGATAGTGCGCAGAACTAAACAAAATTGCAGCTTTGTAGAAATGAAACGAAGCGTCCTCTCTTTTGTATTTCCACCCCATTAATAAAAATGTAACATTCTGTTCGCCTCGATTACATGTGCAACCAAACTTGCCACCCAGGTAAATAGTGCGGTGAAGGCAGCATATGGCGTACTGGCTTTTATTGGTAGAGGAATTGAGTTCTGGAGCCCCGAGGTCATGTTGCAGTTGTATAAGACTCTGGTGCGGCCACATCTGGAGTACGGTGTGCAGTTTTGGTCGCCATACTATAGGAAGGATGTGGAGGCACTGGAACAGGTGCAGAGGAGGTTTACCAGGATGTTGCCTGGTATGGTAGGAAGATTGTATGAGGAAAGGCTGAGGCACTTGGGGCTGTTTTCATTGGAGAAAAGAAGGTTTAGGGGTGACTTGATAGAGGTGTACAAGATGATTAGGGGTTTAGATAGGGTTGACCGTGAGAACCTTTTTCCATGTATGGAGTCAGCTATTACAAGGGGGCATAGCTTTAAATTAAGGGGTGTTAGGTATAGGACAGATGTTAGGGGTAGATTCTTTACTCAGCGAGTCGTAAGTTCATGGAATGCCCTGTCAGTAGCAGTGGTGGACTCTCCCTCTTTATGGGCATTTAAGCGGGCATTGGATAGACATATGGAGGATAGTGGGCTAGTGTAGGTTAGGTGGGCTTGGATCGGCGCAACATCGAGGGCCAAAGGGCCTGTACTGCGCTGTATTTTTCTATGTTCTATGTTCTTTTGTTGCTCTAGTTTGCAGTTGCTAACATCGAGAATATTTCCATTTATCTTTCTTGGCTCTCTAGATGATGGTTCAATACTTCACCCATATTGAACATTATAGAATGGTTATAGAACACAGAAGAAAGTTCAAACTGTCCTTGCCGGCTGTCTGAAAGGACAGCTCGGAAGGCTTTTCTTGTTCAGTTGCAGAGGTCCCGGTAGAAGTTAGATGTTCAGAATAAACTGTTGTACACATCTAACAAAGGAGATAGTCCAGAATAATTTTGAAATAAGTTCCCACAATGGAAAGATTTTAGTTTGAAAGTTCCAGACCAGAGGTGTTTGACTAGAACTCTGAAGGGATTATTTGAAATTGAGGAAGTCTTAAACTCAGCTGTATGACTAATCAAAGATGATGCCAGCAAACTTCTCCAGACTGGGAACTGAAAGAAACAGGCAAGTTAAACTTATAGAGGAGAGAGAGAAGTAAATCCTCTCTGATGTTTGAATACTATAATATGGCAGTGTTGGGACACATGGTTATATATTTTACCAGATTTCAAAATCTTTCGAATTGTGTTATAGGTTATTATCTTGGCTTATTCTATTTTACCTTATTTATTTTATGTAGTAAACTTCTGTTTATTGTTAAAACTAAATATACAGCATTATATGTTTGTGTTTCAGTGGAGACTACCTTGTTAAATAATAAATAAGCCAGATTTCAGTCAAGGATCTGACTGGTTCACTAATAACATCAGCTGGGATTTCAACATATCCCAGATCCTAACCATCTTCACAAAGTTAAAAGGCTTTTTTTGAGAATCACGTTTGATTCTTTTGCCAATCACTTTAAATCAGTGTTCTCTGTATTAGCACTGCCCAAATTTCCTGATTCTGAGCACCCTTATCAAACCTTTAATTCTCTAAGAGCAGTCCCACATTTTGCCCATCAATCTATGCAACCAAGTCTTTCACAACAGAACATGACTACTGTACCTGCACTAGGGTTTCGTCTTTTTATTCACATTTTCTTTTTGGAGCCATTGCTATTTTCTTTGGCATCCTTTGCACTCATGGAATCTTATCTTGTTCATAAGACCAACACTGTGCTTTACATTTATACAGCTCTTTATAAAAACTTATTTCATTTGTTGTCCAAGGATGCATAACTGCAGCAGCAGAGCTCATGCCCTTTCGGAATACACAGAGTTTTGTGTTGTAACAAACAACAGTTCAGTCTATTATACCTTTTCTCTGCAGTTTTATCATTTACTAGTTCAGGTCAGTCTATTGCCTGCCGCTTCTGCATCATTCCTTTAAAGTCAGTAATAATTAAATTTAAACTTTTGATTTGTGACTTGCGCTTCTTCACAAATATACTGAATTCAAAGTTAGCTAGATAATCCTCTACAGTTGATTGTTGACTAATTGTGAACAAATTGTTGTATATACAGAACAATTGGCACTAGGAAACAGGAGCAAAAAGCGTTTGAGAGAATGAAGTTCATTGTAGCCACAGAAGCACAGATACCAACTCTCACAAGCATACGTTCGACAGGATACTTAGGAATTTGGTGAGTATGCAAATTCAGTGCACTGGGGAAAAAGGTGCAGTTCTATTTGTGTTTACACAACCACAATTACAAGAAAATGTATGAGACGCAGTAGAACAACATAACTAATGCCTCAGGACTTTAGCCAAGTAATCAAATAATGACTATAGATTAAGGATTTTTCCTCCCTCTAAACTCAGATAGTCGTTTAAACTAGAACCAAAAAGGAGATAAAAATATTACATTTATAGCTGCAAACATTTAATATGGTGGCAAATACACACTCCCCTCCTCTCTCAACAGCATTCCACAGAAACTTATCTCCAGGACTACCTGGTCCATTCCTCCTTCACTCCTATCACCTCCCCACAGCTTCTTGGCACCTTCCTACGTAATCACAGAAGGTAGGACATCTCATTTACTTCCCCCCTCCTCAATATTCAAGGCTGTAGATGCACCTTCCAGGTGAAGCAGTGATTTACCTGCACTTAGTCAGAGATGTAAAGCAAGGAAATAGTCCCTTTGATCCAACTCGTCCTTGCCAACCAGATATCCTAACCTAATCTAGTTGCATTTGCCAGCACTTGGCCCATATCCTTCTAGCCCTTCCTATTCATATACCCTTCCAGTTGTCTTTTAAATGCTGTAATTATATAGCTCAAATCCTCCAACCCTGGCAACATCCTTGTAAATCTTTTCTGAACCCTGTCAAGTTTCACAACATCCTTCTGATAGGAAGGAGACCAGAACTGCACACAATATTCCAAAAGTGGCCTAACTAACATCCTGGATAGCTGCAACATGACATCCAACTCCTATACTCAATGCTCTGACCAATAAAGGAAAAACATACCAAACACCTCCTTCACTCTCCTATCTACCTGCAACTCCACTTTCAAGGAGCTATGAACCTGCACTCCAAGGTCTCATTGTTCAGCAACACTCCCTAGGACCTTACCATTAAGTGTATAAGTCCTGCTCAGATTTGCCTTTCCAAAATGCAGCAGCTTGCATTATTTGAATTAAATCCCACCTGCCACTCCTCGGCCCATTGGCCCATCTGATCAAGATCCCATTGTACTCTGGGATAACCTTCTTCGCTGTCCACTGCATCTCCAATTTTGGTGTCATCTGCAAATTGACTAACTATACCTCTTAAGCTCGCATCCAAATAATTTACATAAATTATAAAAAGCAGTGGACCCAGCACTGATCTTTGTGGCATTCCATTGCTCACAGGCCTCCAGTCTGAAAAGCAACCCTCCACCATCACCACCTTTCGTCTTTCACCTTTGAGCCAGTTCTGTAGTCAAGTGGCTAGTTCTCCCCATATTCCATGAGGTCTAACCTTGCTTCATTCAATCGAATCTACTGTTCACAATGTGGTCTTCTCTACGCTGGAAGGGGGAAAATGTAGACTGGGCAACAGTTTTACAGAAGGTCTACCTCAATCTGTAAAAATGATGGAACTTCCAGTTGCCTGCCACATCAACTCACCACCATGTCCCCTGGCCACTGTTGGTGTCTCAGGCCTACAACAGTGCTCCCAGCAAGGATTTATGCTTGCTGGAAGAACAGTATCTCATTTTCTGCTTGGAGACCCTTTGACCCTCTGGGCTCAACATCATTCAACACCGTAGATATGCATTTAAAAGTTGAATTTTTCAGACTATTTTCAAAAGGTTCAATTTATGGAGTGGACTATTATACGGGCACTAGTTTTAAGGGGCTGAAATTCATGCTGCAGTCCAAAATACCATATTATTAGCAGAAGTCAATTTGATCGTTTAACTAATTCCGGGTAAAGAAAAACACAATGACTTACTAAATGTAATTACTGGATAAAAGCTAGAGAAACAAGAATGAATTACTGTTGGGAAATTTTATTTATACGTATTTGGCTGAAAATTTTACATGTCAAAGATTCATTGAAATCCTGCAAAACCACATTGTTCAACATAGTCATGGCCTGGTATAATGGCACACTTAAAATGAAACATTTATGAAATTCTGAATGTGTAAGTGTCTTGAACTTTCCTGCCAAATTCTTCCACTTCCTTCCTAGTTACTCTCGTATTTAATGAACCTCATCAATATTAACAAATTTGTTGAAGAATTAAAGATAGATATAGCTAATGTGTCTCACTTTTATTCAGTGATATCTACTGGCACCCATTAGTCTCGTGAGACCATGGATCTGTGCCTGGCAAGTCTTGCTTCAATCTTTGTTGGTAGAGCAGCGTCTGTCGTGGCTGTAGAGGCCCACACAGGAGTGACAGTCTCGGCTGCAGTGACTGCACTTGAAGGCGCTGTCCTCCGGTGTTGTCCTGGTGCTGTTTTATCAGTGGGTGCTCTTTTCTTCAGCAGCAAGCCTCAGCTTCTCTTCTCTTTTCAGACCTCTGCGTAATTCCAGCCTCCAGCGAGAGCGATCGCTTGAAATGTCCTCCCACCTCTCGACACTCATGTTCAGTGACTTCATGCCTCTATTGCAGACATCTTTGAAACAAAGATGAGGCGGCCATTGTGTTCTCTTGCCAGAGGCCAGTTCCCCGTACTGCAGGTCTTTCAGGATCCTCCCATTTAACACTTGCCTTACGTGGCCAGCCAGTGGAGACAGCGTCATTGGAGCAGGGTGAAGACGCAGGGTATCCGGGCGCAGGCCATGACTTCATTGTTGGTGACTTGGTCAATCCAATTGATGTCCAGGATGCATCTCAGGCTGTGAAGGTGGAAGGCATGGAGATGCTGCTCTTCTCTGTAATAGAGGTTCCAGGTCTCCCTGCCATAAAGCAGTATGCTAAGGATACAGGCCCTATAGACTGCAACCTTCAGATATATTGGCACAATTAAAATGATTAACTTTTTAACGATATTAACTTTTGGATGTATAGTGGACTAAGTGCAATAAGTACCGATAGAATTAATACCGAACGAACGAATCAAAACATGCTGTAGTAAACCAAATGGGTTAAGTAGAGTCATCCTGATGAAGGACTTAGGCGTGAAACATTGATTCTCGTGTTCCATGGATGCTGCCTGACCTGCTGTGCTTTTCCAGCATCATACTCTCGACTAAGTCAAGTTGTGAGTGAATGAATGAATAAATAAATAAATAGAGACGCAATACAATAAGCAAAGAGTAGAGTTACCGGTTTGAATGAATGCAATTTTGTTTAAGTTAGTTAATGAGAACATAGTTTCTTTTGTAAGAGGTTTATAATACGATATAGCTTTGACAAAGAGTCAGTTAGACTCGAAACGTCAGCTCTTTTCTCTCCTTACAGATGCTGCCAGACCTGCTGAGATTTTCCAGCATTTTCTCTTTTGGTTTCAGATTTCAGCATCCGCAGCAATTTGCTTTTATAATATGATATAGTAGGGTCAACTTTTGCACGAGATATATGGAAAATACAAGGTTTTTTGGCCAAAAATAAGGGGTCGACTTTTAAATGCGATGGACTTTTACACAAGTATATACGATAATTCCAAGAATACCAGAGGACCACTTTCCATCTCCTTTGCCAAGTCCCAGGCCTCAGGGTCTGTCACGACATAGGGCTGTTTTCAGCACAATCAGCCCACTGCCATCTACTTATGATCCCCCTTAGTAGCTCTTCTTTCACCTGGCTTATCATTATCAATCCCTTTGTCTGCCCAGCTGTGTGTCTCCCTCTTCCTCTGCACTCTGTTTCTGACTATTGCTTATTCCTTTACCCCACCCAGCCTGTCTTCAACATATATTACCAGCTTTTCCTGGCTACTATCAGCTCTGAACAAGAATCACCGTATCCAAAATGTTAACTCTGCTTTCTCTGCACAGATGCTGCCACACCTACTGAGTTTCTCCAACAATTCTTGTTTTTGTTCAGATTTCTAGCATCTATAGTTCTTTGTTTTATGAAAGTTATATGGAAACAGTTAGCAGTCACACTTCTCATGTTAAGTACTTCAGGTCTGTGGTCAAAGATGGGGATGTGTCACGAAAACTGGGGCAAGTATGAGGAGCCAGAAGGTTATAATAGAGAACACTCAGGCCTTGCAATGGTGCAACAGGTCTGAGGTTCTTGTGGCTGTGTTGACAACTGCAAGGACTGCACATGGGAGGGGAAAACTGAAAACCCCATGATACAATAAGCCATTCAAGTTGAAATTGAGGTTAGTTGGTAGTGATGATGCAGTGGGGTGGCAGGGGAAGAAAAGCAGTAAGAGAGAGATATTCCATATCTCCATCAACGGTGACCGACTCAACATGGACATCTTCGACAAACCTACCGACTCCCACAACTATCTGGATTACACCTCCTCCCATCCTGCCACCTGTAAAAACACTATCCCCTATTCCTCCCCTTCCAGTGCATCTGCTCCCAGGAGGACCAGTTCCATCACCAAACAGACTGTAATTTCCCCTCCCACGTGGTTGATGATGCTTTCCAGTGCATCTCATCCACTTCCCGCCCTCGAACCCCACCCCTCCAACCACAGCAAAGACAGAACCCCACCCCCCCCCCCCACCACAACGGTCTTCACCTTCCACCCCACTAACCTCCGCATAAATCGTATCATCCTATGCCATTTCTACTATCTACAAATAGACCCCACCACCAGAGATACATTTCCCTCCCCCACCTCTATCCACTTTCCATAAAGACCATTCCCTCCGTGACTCCCTTGTTAGGTCCATCCCCCACCAGCCTCCTCTCCCTGCCATCGCAGGAATTGTAGAACCTGTGCCCGCACCCACCTCCGCACCTCCATCCAAGATCCCAAAAGGAGCCTTCCACATCCAGAGTTTTACCTGCACTTCCACATGCCATTTACTCTATCCATTGCTCCCAATGCGGTCTCCTCTACATTGGGGAGACAGGACACTATTTGCAGAGCACTTTAGAGAACATCTCTGGGACACCTGCACCAACCAACCCCACTGCCCCACATTCAAATACACCTCCCACTCTGTCAAGGACATGCAGGTCTGGACCTCCTCCACTGCCACACTCTAACCACCTGACGCCAGGAGGAAGAACACTTCATCTTCCACCTTGGGACCCTCCAACCACACGTCATCAATGGGGACTTCATTAATTTCCTCATTTCTCTCTTCTCCACCCCCCCACCCCACAACCTTATCTCAGTTCCAACCTTGCAACTCAGTAGTGCCCTCATGACCGGTCCTACCTGTCCTTCCCACCTATCTGTTCCACCCTCTTCTCTGACCTATCACCATTACCCCCACTTCCATCTACCGATCGCACTCTCAGCTACCTTCCCCGCCGGCCCGGCCCACCCCCCCCCCCCCCCCCCCCTCCCATTTATCTCTCTACACCCCCTGCTCACAAGCCTCATTCCTGATAAAGGGCTCTTGCCCAAAACATCAATAGTCCTGCTCCTTTGATGTTGCATGACCTGCTGTGCTTTTCCAGCACCCCACTCTAAACTCAACCTGCTTAGTGCCAATGGAGTCTGGAGAAAGAAATTGGGCAGAGAGGATACCAATCTGCATGAAAACATCTGGGTGAGCGAGATCAGCTAAGGACCAAATTAAATATAAGTATAAATTGTAATAAAAACAAAAAAGCTCAAAATACTTACTAAACTAATTGTTTTCCAGGTCCAACCTATTCTTTGATCTGAAAAGTATATGGATACTTTAAATTTGTTTGCCCATTGCTTTTAAACTTTTTTTGATCTGTTATTCATATAACTAAATTAATGCCCTTATGAAGACAACTGTATGCACCAGGTCACTATTAAGAAAACTCAAGGAGACCACCTACTGTTTTCCCACTTTCAACTCTGACCTTATTCAACAAATATACCCTGATCATTGAACTGCAATTCCTTTAGGTCTGTTTAACAGCCTCTGGGGAGATGCAGTTATTATTTCATATTTAACACTTTCAATCTCCATTTTACACTTTAAACGCACGAATCATGAAATCAAATATCGTTACAATTGCCTGAAGATGAAAAACAACTGCAAAAAGGCAATGGAGAGGGAATAAGCAAGTTGCTGCTATAGACAGCCTGCATGAACGGCATCCTGCTGTAAGCACTGTACTCTTCTAGACTGGAAGTGAGCATGGTTTAAAAATATCTGAGAGGAAAGAGAAGGGTCAGAAATCACGAAACCAATATAAAAAGAAAATAGAACCGAGAGTCAATGTTCCTTCCAAGTTGCACAGCCACTGGGAGCTTCAGTGTATGCTGATCACACAGGGACCCTTTATTTTCCATTTCTGAAGTGCTACTGCACAAGGTCCTCAGATGTCCTGTGTGACTGTTAAAAGAAACTAGCAGGAAACTTGCCGAGAATGAAAGAAAATAATTTCACCCATCAAAACAATCAATAAAAAAGCAGAACTAAAATGTGCTTGTGTAATCCCTATCATAATAAAGCATCCCAGGGAACTTCACAAGATTATTACGAAACAAAAGATGACACCAAACTATACCAAGTGACATTAAATCAGATGATCAAAAGGCTAAGGTGAAAGGTAGGTTTCACAGAGTGATCTGAAGGAGAGAAGTGAGGTAGAGGTTTCTAGGGAATTAATTTCAGAGCTTAGGGCTGTGGCAGCTGAAAAGTGGAGCAACTAAAATTAGGGAAACACATGAGGCCAGAATTAGAAGAGAGCGTGTGGGGAGGGAGGAGATTTGAGGGATTCAGGAGGCCAAGGACATAGAGGAATACATAAATGGAAATTTGAAAATCACGACACCTTTTCATCAGGAGTTACTGTGGGTCAGCAAGCAGACAAAAAGGAATTGGTGCTAATTAAGATATGGACAGAGTCTTGAATTACTCTGGAGGGTAAATGTGAGAGGCCAGCCAGGAGTATAACTAAATAGTCAGCTCTCGAGGTATGAATGAGTTTTTTTTAAAAGCAGCAGCACATCCAAGACAGGAGTGTATTCAGCAAATGTTCCACAGATTAAAATAGGCAGTTGCACCACAGCCTGAATAGGCTGCAAATTCATTGTAGGATGCAATATGATATGAAGGTGGTGAACAGACTAATCTAATCTCAGGTTGTTACCATGGAGGGATATGAAGTTGATTGCTGCAGAATAGAATATGGAAAGCAATGGTTTTATCCTTGCCAATTTAGAAATAATTTATATTTCATAAAATCGCATCAAGAATTTTTAGATTTAGTTCTGAGAAACTAGGGCTCTTTCCAGATGTGAAGGTTCAAAGATTATCTTATTTTTGTGTTCAATATGATGCAGTAAAGGGAAGTGCTACAAGTCAGTTTATATAACTACAGTGTGCAAATGATTTATTTATTTGTGCTTAGTGTCCAAGTCTTCATGTTTTTAGTCATAACTACCACTTTGGCTCAGCTGCCTTATCTGACATTTTACTCAGCAAATGGAATAGCGAGGTGTTAACTAGCAGCGAAGTATTAAATAGCAGGTGACCACCACCTGGTACCACTACATAGTGTTGCCTGTATTTCACCTGACACCTACCTTCTCAACCACATTGATGTCGTTCATTAACCCCCATGACATTCACACTTCCTGACTACAAAAAAAGGGCCTCAAATTTCTCAAGTGCCATCTAATTAAATACAATCATTCCAGAGAATTAATGTGTGAATTACTAAAGCCAGTAAGGGCAAAATGCTAGTGTGAAAAAAAAAGGCACGGGGCAATAATTGCACAGTGAAGCTAACTTCTGCAGTAATTTTCTTTAATGTGGAATCACAGAAACAACTCCAGATAGGGGATGGCATGGAAGACACAAGTCCCTCCCTATAGTTTGATCATTAGACCTCAGCATCAAATTGCATAGCATGTGTAATATCATAAAATCTCCCAAGGTGCTTCACAGAAACAATATAAAACAAAGTGCAACATCAAACAAGAAATATTTTGGCAAATGACCAAAATCTTAGTCAAAGAACACATAGGTTTTGAGGTGTGACTTAAAAGAAAAACAACACAATAAAGAGAAAGGCAATCCCAGTGCTGTGGGCCCAGATTCCATAAATTAGCCACATAACACTTTTGAGGAATTACAGCAGGACATAATGACATGTACATACACATGGATTCATTTTCTGTCTCTCACATTTCA